>NC_134700.1:186794845-187159845 GCF_043290135.1 Rhipicephalus microplus | reverse complement strand
CTTCTGTGCGTTGTTGAACAATAGAAATTCACAACGTGCGCATCAACTAAAAGCCGGATTCTCCTGTCTCTTATTTCCTCTTAGAAGCCATTGGCATGTGCATTGAGCACTATCTTTTATTGTTCAACAACGCACCGAAGAAATCTCTCACCGCCACCACCGTGGAAGTAAAAATGTTATACTTGTTACAACTACTACAACGGCTACGAGGGACGAACGGGGACGAACGGGGCTACGGGGGACGAACGGGGGCTCTAGGAGCTTCTCCTCTTAAAAAGAAAACAATATAGTTCTTATGCTGAGTTCTCACTTGCTAAACCCCGTTACAAACGCTACGCGCGCAGTTTGTCTTCTATAGCACATGTGGCAGCCACAGTTGCGCGGAGGGCGCTGCTACACGAAGGCTGATAAGGTCCCTAGATAAAAAGTTTTCAAGGTAGCGTCACTCAATGTTCTCGACGCCGTCTTCCTTACTCTCCCGCTTACTCCTCTTTTTCTCCGCCATCCGCACCTTTAATTGATGCATTTTGCACGTGATCTTTCAAATAGCTGGTGGTGTTAATTATCATTATTCAAAAGTTTCAGAACGAGCACATATTTTCTCACCGTGATGAAAGACGAAATCATAGCCAAGACATGAACTGCATGGGACGAGTGTTCCAGCTGGTGCCAACTCTGCCGAGATGGCTTCGCGGTACATGCTCAATACGACATTCAAGTTTTTCAACAATTCTTGGTTGCAGGGTGTAATACTTTTATCACACTCTCCCACTTGTGCATAAAGCAACAAATTTATTGCTTTAGCTCGCAACTTATTTCCAAATTTGAGTGACAGGACCCTTATTTTCCGCTTTATTTAGACAGCAGATGCGTTAGTGATTCAAGCTTAAAATATTGGCTTTCCGACAAAACATTCCATATTGAGTGATTCTTGGTGGGGTATTTGAATAATTCATGTTAACACACACCAGCACCTTCTTTACAAACGAATATTTTTTTCTTGAATAATGTATAGTACCTGTTAAAGAAGATGACAGTCAAATTAAAGCAAATTCTTAGTAATATACACCCCACTAAAAAGATACAAGGTAGCCCGAGCTAATACTTATCGTTTTAGATTTCTGGTGAGGCTACAGAGAGCGAGGTAAAAAGAAAAAAAATTGCGTCGAAGGTTCCCAAGAAAGACTATCATATTTAAAGTAACTATGTAAGCACGCTTCTTTGAAAACAATCATACGACTTACTATCGCAGTATGACTTCACTTAGACTTAATAACATGGCGTTGCGAGATTTCCTACTTAGCAGAAAAGCAGGCAATAATTATTTGTGTTTATGATGTGAATGGAGAAAAAAATAAGTTTATTTTTCTCCATTCACATCATGAGTGGGCTCGGCGACACGCGAGCGATGGCTTGGGCTCACCGGAAAACCGTCTTTCTCATGCAGCTTCTGTCCTTGGCCTGCTCCCCGGCCCTGCCCACGGATACGCCCGGCTGCGCCATCAACGCGATACCGGGACACCACGTGCCTTCGTCGGAAATCCCGGTTCCGCCTGACAACCAGTCCAGCAATCTCCGATTCTGGCACGTGCTGCAACGTCGCTGCCCTGTGGAAAACGCGTCAACCTGGCTGCCCCCTGCCCTGCGCATGCTCTACAAATGGCCAAGGGAGATCGGATCGCCATCGACAACGCCCGGAGCCTATAAAAAGCATCCCCGGACCGGCGCCCACTTCAGTGGGCTCGGCGACACGCGAGCGATGGCTTGGGCTCACCGGAAAACCGTCTTTCTCATGCAGCTTCTGTTCTTGGCCTGCTCCCCGGCCCTGCCCAAGGATACGCCCGGCTGCGCCATCAACGCGATACCGGGACACCACGTGCCTTCGTCGGAAATCCCGGTTCCGCCTGACAACCAGTCCAGCAATCTCCGATTCTGGCACGTGCTGCAACGTCGCTGCCCTGTGGAAAACGCGTCAACCTGGCTGCCCCCTGCCCTGCGCATGCTCTACAAATGGCCAAGGGAGATCGGATCGCCATCGACAACAACCGGAGCCTATAAAAAGCATCCCCGGACCGGCGCCCACTTCAGTGGGCTCGGCGACACGCGAGCGATGGCTTGGGCTCACCGGAAAACCGTCTTTCTCATGCAGGTACCCAACAATTGTTCTTTGTTCGCGCGACGCACGCGTTATCCTGCCTTGCTTGTGCTGCCGAGCCCACAGTGTTGTTGTTCTATCGCTTTTGATTGCGGTCTTGTTTTGTTGGATTTATTGATGTTATGCGGAGATGTAGAAGAGAACCCCGGTCCTCCAAAAAAAGGTGCCCCTTCCGCTGATGAACCATGTGATATAGCCGCAATTCTTAATGAACTCAAAAACGGCCAGTCAACACTGTTAAGCGAAATGAGACTCATGAAAGCCAAACTCGACGAAACCGATACCATGTTCGCGGACATTAAGGTACGTCTAACTAAAATCGAGGGAGACTGCGCGTCCCTTGTGAGTATTAAAACCCAGGTAGAGGAAATCGAGCATCTAGCCGAGATGAACGCAAAACAAATTTCTCATTTGTCCTCCCGTCTCGACGATTCCGAAAACAGGGCTCGTCGCCAAAACCTGCTGTTTTTTGGGCTGGTCGACCGTGCAGGCGAAACGTGGGCGCAGTCTGAAGAAAAGGTTATTAATCACTGTTCAGCCGTACTAAAGATAAACATCCAACCACGGGACATCGAGCGTGCGCACAGGCTGGACACATTTCACCCGGCTAAAAAAAGGCCGATAATTGTGAAATTCGCCTATTTCAAGGATAAGGATAAGGTTCTTAGTACCAGCTGGAAATTTAAGGAGTCGGATGTTGCTATCTCTGAAGATTTTTCGCCTAATACACGCGTGGCCCGCAAGAAGTTAGTTGAATTTGGCAAAGCACAAGGAACCTCCTACAAGCTACGACATGATAAATTAAAGATAGGTGACGTCACTTACTTCTATGACCACAGTAGCGAAAAGGTTGTGCAGCGCGTTGCGTAGCGGTTGGCAAACACAACTCCCAGTTCCAATAACAGTATCATATCATTCATTTTTACTAACATCCGTAGCCTGATTCCCAAAAGGGACCAACTAAGCAACGTCGTTACCTCAACCGACTCCAATTTTGTAATTCTTACGGAAACATGGCTAAACCCCTCTATAAGTAATGTAGACGTACAGCTCTATTTCCCAGATTTCGACGTCTTCCGATGTGATCGGGTAAACAGGCGAGGCGGTGGTGTCTTGTTGGGTGCCCATCGTAGTTTGCAGTGCTGTCGTGTTGTCATTAGTTCCCCACTCGAAATACTGTTTATTAGATGCACAGCTGCGTATCCTCCTGTCATAATTGGCGCATGCTATCGCCCCCCAGATGCCGACGCCTCCTTCGTACCCAATTTCCACGACGCGTTGCAGTTGGTCTCAACCCTACACCCCAACACGCGTATTGCAATTTTTGGTGATTTTAACCTTCCGGCTATTGACTGGTGCAACCCCGCTATCACGCCGGTGCACAAAAGCGTCGAAAGCGACTTCATAAACACGTGTCTTTCATTCGGGCTTTCGCAGTTGGTCACATCACCCACAAGAACTACAAACCACTCGAACAATCTACTTGACCTGGTTCTTGCTTCTCACCCCAATAGTTTCTCCCCACTCACCTATTTGGATGGTATCAGTGACCATGCTATCATTCATGGTACGTTTCATTGCCTACACAAACGCCCACCAGAATTATCGAAAACAATAACACTTTACGATAAAGGTCAATATCTCGATATGAACGCTGAACTGAGCAACTTTTGCGATTCGTTCTTGTTGGATTTCGAAACTCGCTCGGTTGAAACAAATTGGTCAATCTTTAAGTATGAAACGCAACGTTTGATTGCAAAATACATACCTACAAAAACGATAACAGAGCGGATCGCATCCTCATGGTTCAGCGTTACTTTAAAACGGCTCAAAAGAAAAAGAAATAGGCAATTTAGAGCGGCAAAAACATCCACCGACCCACGCACATGGGATAAATATCGAGCAACATCAAAAAAGTTCGATTCACTCCTGTCTAAATCCAAACGCACCTTCTTCTCGTCGACACTGCCAGCTATGATTCGCACTAACCCTAAGCAGTTCTGGAGGACCATTAACCCCAAACACGTAAACCCTACAGTTTCCTTGCTTGACTCCTCAGGAACTGCTATTCCTGACTGCAAAGTTGCCGAGTCCCTTAACTCCACATTCTGCTCAGTATTCACCCGCGAGCCAGACGACGGCCCTGTGTCCCTTTCCACTAAATTGCACTCCATCATGCCCAGCATTACATTCCAACCACACGGCATCTCAAACGTCATTGACTCCCTGAAGCTATCTTCGGCCTCAGGCGTTGACGGCATAAATGCAAAAATTCTTAAAAACACCAAACACCTCTCTAGCATCATTCTTAGCCATATCTTCCAGCAGTCCCTCTCAACAGGTTTTGTTCCCCAAGATTGGAAAATAGGAAAAGTGGTACCTGTCCCCAAGAAAGCCTCAGACAACGCGTTTCGCCCAATCTCTCTTACATGTGTTTGCTCTAAAATAATGGAACATATCATTTACACGCACATAGCTAGCTTTCTGAAATCCGCAAAGTTCTTTCATCCCAATCAACATGGCTTCCAAAAAGGTCTCTCCTGCGACACTCAATTGGCACTCTTCCTAAGTGACATTAATTCTAAATTAGACATTAACGTCCCCGTCGATGCTATTTTCATAGATTTCGAGAAGGCCTTCGACAAAGTTCCCCACAAGCGTTTGCTATCTAAACTTTCGCATTTAAACCTTGATGAACATGTATTTGCATGGCTTTCAAATTTTTTAACTAACCGACAGCAGTTTGTCTACGCTAGCAACAGTTCTTCATCCTTATCTCCTGTCCTATCAGGTGTTTCTCAAGGGACGGTCCTCGGGCCCTTACTTTTTCTCATATACATCAACGACCTACCAGACAATATTTCTTCAAGCATTCGGTTGTTCGCGGACGACTGCGTCATTTATCGCCCCATTATCGATCCCAGTGATAACGCAGCACTCCAGCAAGACCTAAGGAAGATAGACGAATGGTGCAACAAATGGCTCATGGTGCTAAACGTTCACAAAACATCCATCATGTCATTCCACAGGCGTCACTCCTATTCCACGTACAAATATTTCTTAAGTGGCTCCGCTATATTTCCTGTCTTGTCCACTAAATATCTAGGTCTTCTTATTTCTCATGACCTTACATGGTCATCCCACATAAATCGCATTACCAGTGACGCGAATCGCGCGCTGGGCTTCCTCCAACGTAACATTAACCTGGCTCCGACCACAGTTAAATTATTGGCCTACGAAACGCTTGTTCGCCCAAAGCTGGAATTCGCATGTGCAGTCTGGGACTTACCACAAGCTAACTCAAGTACCATCCTTGAATCCGTTCAGAACCGTGCGGCCAGATTCATCTTCTCCGATTATTCATACCACACAAGCGTAACACTTCTTAAACGTAAAGCTAAATTGCCAAGTCTCAAAACACGACGTACAGTAGCACGATTTTGCCTCTTCCACAAATTCTACAACTCGTTATCATGCGAAAGCCTCCACATAAAAACTGCTCACCACCAATCGAACCGCCTCAACCACCCAAAAGCAGTATACCCACCTCGTGCACGCACGACCGCCTATCTAAATTCATTTCCTGTTCTGACAGCCATCGAATGGAACAGCCTTCCTGAAAGTGTCGTCACCAAAACAAACCCGACTCAGTTCAAAGCTGCCGTTGAAAAATTTATGTACTGATTATTTTTGTGTCATGTATGCGATTATCCTTAGTGGTGTTATCTGCTTCGCTGGTTGGCATTGTATGCTTTTTATTAACAGAGCGTGCTTGATACCCTTTCGTGATACGCTCGTGCAGTTTTTGTTTTCTTTTTTCTATGTTTGTTGATCAGTTGTGTAATTTTCGTGCTTCAACACCCCTCATGTAAAACCCCACTGATTGGGGTCTTTGAGGTACCTGTAAATAAATAAATAAATAAATAAATAAATAAATAAATAAATAAATAAAGGCGTCTTTGTCGTGGGCAACAGCGTGGGCCACTTGGGTTTTTTCTTTTTTTGTGGGGGTGGGGGGGTGGCAGGGATTCTATGGAGACGTACACCATGCATTCTTAAATTCTAAAGTGAGCTGTTCAAGGCTGCCTTCAACGGCGCCAGTCTGGGTATTTTGTGAATTCTTATTCCCAAGCTGCGTAGACATGCTTACGTGGTGCGCAACGATGGAGCCTTATTCTCGCATTTTTGACGTTGTGGCTGGCGGAATATTGTTTAGTGTAAATACATGGACATAGAAACATGCCTATCTGAAGTAGGCATCAGTTTATCACCTAACCTCGTAGTGCGAGGCGAATTTCATGAGTGTTAACTGCGACTGTAATCTTGCAAGACCAGGCAAGACTGCCCTGCTATTCTCTTGGCGGAAACGACACGAGACCTCGTATTGGCAAATAACGGCATGTGTGATTTCAATGTAGTGAAGCAAATAAAAGTGCGTGTGCTGACAAGACGTGTGCAGGCCATTTTCAATTTGTTTTGTTGTAGAACCAACCCTAGCAAACTTTATGAACGCAATAGACGTATTTTATGAAAATGCGCGCTATCGAGTTCATGAATGAAGTTTTACGTATGAAAAAAAAAATATTTTTTTATAATATGAGGAAGTTGCCAATATTTTATGGTGGCGTAGTTTTACAGCACTACAGAAGAAAGCAGTCAATATTTAATGTAGCTAGCTCATAAAAAAACATTCTCACTAGGGTCCCCTTTTTGGAGGACATTGACGTCACACCACAGACTTAGTCTTGAGTAGCGTAAGCCAAACAATTTATCCGCAGTGTACAGCATTTCAACTTCCTAAAATGTAGCTTGGGTCATGAAGATGAAAATTTTGATTATATTCATCTAGAATTCTTCAATAACTCTAATGTTTGAAAATATTTGGAGAAGAAACTATCGAGCATGCATAAGGGCTCTCTTAGTTACCTAAATTACTGGTCCTCTAGCCTGAAAACGTCTTCAAGAAATTGTGACCATCTTCCTCAAAGACGCTGGATTAGATAAGCGTTTGTAATGCGTAGCTGTGGCTTCCTGTAAACGAATTAAGGGGTTAATCTATATACTGTGGGTAGCTCTAGAAACGTGGTCGTGTGAGTGTTCTGTTGTAGTACAAACACCAGCAAGTGGCTGTGTAATACATTGTTATATTTCCACTTGTTTCACTTCACGATGTGTTTTTGTTTGATTGTTCATTTTATATTTTTGCTGACCACTTGTTCTTTTTTTGGCAGAATTTAAAGACATGCAGTAACCTAGGTGATATCAACCTCAACATAAATAAACAGAGCAATGTCATGCTCCAGTACCTCCAATCTGTATTCAACTCACACTAACTTTTTAACAAAAATAAATAACTTCAATCCTAAAAATACAGCTTCTATCAGACTAATTAAACCTTTGGATGCATTCTCGCTCTTGCAGCGTGTGCTGAAGCGTCTTTCAAGGGCACTTTCCAAAGTACGCTGAGGAGTGAGGTCAAGTCAGGACAGTGCGTATTCAAGGCTGGCATGGCTCACCTTCATTGACATGCAAACTTTATGCGAGAGACAGACCACAAAGCTCTTACCGGTAGAAGCTCACGTGAGCACCTCACCTAGCTTCCGTTCACTTCATGGAATACCTTCTGATCCCGGACACTAAAATATCACGCTGCAATATCTTATGCCTCAGTCTGATCACGCGTGAGCTTGGTACGGTTCTTATTGAGATACGGAGCCCTGATTTCAAAGACTTGGGTGAAGTGAGTTAAGAGTGAATGCTGCGAGAATGAGAAGTTTGGTACGTAAAATGTGCCACAGGACGGGTCAGCATAAGAAACCTAATTTACGTGTGCAAATTCTGATTTCTTCGGAAGCACACCGCCACCTATACAAAAGTTTTTGAAGTTCATACTGGACTCAAAAGGGAACCTATACGAAGGCACCCTGGTGTATAGAATAGTACTACAATGCATGTATGCACAAATGTTCGTATTAGACTTACACTACTACAGGGACATATAAAACACATTATCAATAAATATTTCCTAATCTAGGGTTTCCATGAACAATATAATAAACCTGCGTAATTTGTGGACTAGGCGGTGCAAATAATCTGGGCTTTCACTTTTTTTTCTGCTTAACAAACGAAATGTGATTACCTGTTTGCTATTGTATTTACAGCCTTTATGACACTGTTGTTCAGTCTGTGGCTTTGTGGAACGCCCTGAAGATGTCATGTGTCAGGACGCCATCACATTGCGATATTGCTCGATCAAAGGTGTGCTGAGAGAAGACGCAGTGCAACACTAGGTAAGCTGCATTCGATGTGGAAAACTACGTCAGGACCACAAAACTTCGGAAAGGTGGCCCAACATCACGATATCGACTGACAAGAAAGAGAACATTGTTTTGGCATTCCACTCCCCAAAGATTAGTGCATAAAGATTCCTGTCAGTCCTGTTAAAGATGATAGTCTTAACATGGCCGGACTAGAAGAGCGGCTCAGTGCGCGCATGTAATTCTTCTTGCTCGGTCGTAGTCTTACTTGGGATATTTCACACCGAAAATTTTGGTCTCTCTCTTTAGGAAAAAAAATTTTCAGTTGCTCCAAGTGGGGGATTGAAGACGGGTCCTTTGCGTAGCAAGCGGATCTTCTACCACGCGTCCACGCCTCTGATTTTATTCTATTATGGGACGCAACAAACAAATCTACCCTGTGTCTATGCTACAAGCACAATAGTGTCTATCTCTGTGTTTGTCTTTTTGTTGCTGTGACCCGATTCAGCGAAATGGCGAAAGTTGAACCACTTCCTTAGCTACCAGTCATCTTGACCTCGTTTTTGTGATTATATGTGCAGTCATTGTCCATCAGAAAACAAATATTGCGCATACTTTTGGCCCAACACGAGTACGGAAACTTTAGCAGTCTGTTACTTTATTTTTAATATCAGAGATACATAATTATAAAGATCACAGTGCTTTAACGCGGCGCTGGCAGTTCGACGCTGTGACCGAAAAAGCGGGTGTTTCCTACGCTACACTAAAACTACATGGTACTGCTACCTACCATAGATTTTGCGTTTCTAAAGAAAAAAAACTTCGTTTCTACAAATCACTGCTGGATATCGTCCATATCTTAAGCAACACATATTCACCATTTTCCTCACGCAGAATGTAAAAAAATGTTTTATTTTCTCTCTCAAGACATTAGACTATGGTCTTTCGTCGACGTTTGGCAGTGAAACACACAGATACACCACCAACGTTTTTTTTTTCTTCATTGCGCTTGATACCAGTTACTGACACTGGTGGCGGCGCCCGAAATTAGGACATCAAAGGCTCCTAGTGTCATCTCCTCATAACAGCTTTCGCTTTAATGAATCTGACAAGGCCACAAGTATGCATAAATTATAAGCAGGGGTAACCTAGACATACACAATGGAGGGTACTGCGTGGTGTCTTTTCGAAACAGAGAGAAGATATGCAGGAAAGGTAGGGAGGTTAACTATACTATGCGTCCAGTTTGCTACCCTACACATGGGGAGGGGGAGAGAGGAGTAAAAAAAGAGAGAGAAGGATAGACACATGTCACATCACACACACAACGCCGAGTTTCACAGGCGGTCCCTCAATGAAGTTGCTGTCAAGTATCTCAGGAGGGCTCGTGTGGCTTTCTGTGCTGATGTGCTGCGCGACCAGGCTCCTAAGATCTTTGCTTCATTAAATGGCCGGTCATCGAGTCTATTCAAGGCACACTGGAGAGTCCGGTGATCTTCATCGAATTGGGCACAGTATAGAAGCCACACACACAAACACAGCTAAATGTCGTGTTAAAATTGGCAGACAGAGTAACGGCAGAATCTACTACTTCAATTCAGCCGTGTTGGGTATTGTTATTTCCACGCAACGACCCCATAAAAATTTAAAAGTGCAAAAATGGCATATCTCATGTACAGAAGGAATCTATTATATGCGAAGAACAAAAGAGGAAGATTGATAGGTCACTTTCAAATCAGCACAATGATACGAGGCGAATAAAAGTAGTACGCAGTAAACACAAGTACGCATTTTATGCGCACTAAGGTGTCCAGATAAGATGCAAGTATGTTTTTAATAGCCGCCTAACGACAGCACCACTTACGTTCCTAATGAGAACCCCAGCAGCGGTAGGCGTGTAAATTATGCCTTACATGACCTCTATGTCATGTTATCACGTTTGCGCCTGGCATTTGTCTTCGTCGTTCGTTCAAGCCACGTAATACTAACTTTGGTTTATGTGAAGATAGTGGAAGGGCCACGAGTGCGCTATGAGCGTATGGCCTAATGTCATGACCTACAAGACAAGAATTTGATGATTTCCATGTCAGGGCCTTTCACTTATATTAATTAGCCTTGCCGTCATGCCATAGCAGGCTATTTTCGCACGATGTAATATGAAGTAAACCACCGCAAGATCAATAAAACAATGACATTTATATCATGACATTCATGAGAAACATGTCGTGATTTAAATGTCTAGGTTTTGAAATGTGTTGATTTTTATGTTAAGACCAGTCACTTATGCTCGTCGTACAGTCATGTTATGCCATACCACTTTTGGTAAAGATCTTATCATCGGAGCGGCTAGGAGAGCTAAATGGATAGATAGATAGATAGATAGATAGATAGATAGATAGATAGATAGATAGATAGATAGATAGATAGATATGCACAATGTCACCGAAGTTCGCTAAGAAGTGCTTCACATTTAAAATCGTGAAGCTGCGGCTAAGTACGTGATTGGTGTGACGTTCCTGCGTAAATAATTAATACTAATCTCCCACCTCTTCCCGCTGCAGAGCGTCTTTTGATGCACCCACTGAGCTTTCAGCTTCTGTGTCATGAAAATTCACTGCTATACATCTGACGCTGGCGTTGCAGCCTTTTACATAATCCGTGCTAAGGCACTTCCGTCTCATTATAATTAGCGACCGCCATCCGCAGATGTAACCCTCTCTGCGGTGATCTTCAAAGCTGCCGTTGATATATGCATTACTGTGGGAAAAAAGTAAAGAAGGTTGTTTGATTCACTCCGCATTGGATTGCCATTGTCTTTAGTTCATGAAGATATGCAAGACCCATCAGCATATTTTTATTTAGTCGTTTAAGGGGGACGTCATGCAGACAGCTTAGTCAGCCACTGAGTAGTTGCACTTTAACACGCTGCACAGTGAAAGCAGTGCTATCAAGAGTATTACAGAGACGGGCCAAACTAAGACTGCTGCTGACGTGTGCATTCTTCGGTGCATTTGACGGTAAAGAAAACATACTTCCTTCCCAGCAGTTAAACGTGTAAACTGAATAAACTTACCTCGACTAAGCTATCTAAGGATGTTGTCAAAAAGGTTTTTTAATTTTTTTTTGTGTGACCGTGCCTGCTGTGAGTGTTTTGGCGCATGAAATTTCTTGGTGTGAAACTTTTTCAAATAAACGTAGTAGCAAGTCAGCGTCTTTTCTCTCGTGTTGTCTTACTTTCACGTTCCCCAAAACAAGAAAATCAAAATGACGTTATATCTTTTTCTTGTTTCACTCAGGTTGCGTTGTCAACGCACAAATTTCCCTTGTGCTGCAAAAGTAACGAATGGATAATTGTTTCAAGGCCGAAGCACCTGAGGGTCTTGGCGTGTCGGCATACTATGTTGCAGTCGTGCTTCAGTATAAACAAGTAAGTACGTTCACCATTACTACCTAAAGTATCATGATTGTTTATACAGTGGTGTCGAATACCTGCATAAATTACCGAAACATTCATATTTATTACCTAAAATCCGATATACAAACATGAAACTTGGCGCTAAAGCCATTTATTCGAAACACCACTTCTTGAAACATACCTGCAAAGTGAGGGTGTGTTAGCGGACTGTTGGCGAGTAAATCTGCACAACAGTAAACGTTCTGTGGGGTGAAGCTCCTAAAGGCGTGGCTCTGCCCATTTATTATATGTATGTATGTATGTATGTATGTATGTATGTATGTATGTATGTATGTATGTATGTATGTATGTATGTATGTATGTATGTATGTATGTATGTATGTATGTACGTACGTACGTGACCACCTATAATTTCCACCTTTGCCAGCTGCCCCCTACTTCGTCAAAGCAAACTTCCCACTTCACTTCATACCTGATCCACCACTTCAACGACCATGAAACCATTACTGCTGAGAAGTAGCCAATATAAAATGCAAGTTGGCCGTGCACTTGTATCCAGGTGCGCGTCAAAGAACCATAGATCGTCTCACAGTGTCCATTGCTTGTGACCAACCTATTGTTCCACCTTTGCAAACTGCCCGCTACTTCGTCCTTGCAAACATCCCCGTATGTCCTATCACCGATCCACCACTTCACCAACCATAAAGCCGTTATAATGAAGGGGGAACGGAAGTGACGTATAGCTACCACTTACGAATTGTAGAAATTCTTTATATAAATATATACAGTATTTGTGTATATAAACCTCCAGCGCTTGCCCCACTCAACATCATTCACTCCGTGGATATGCCGTGATTTTTTTTCTGGGGGGAAGCATCAGCACAGACTGCATGAATAGCCCCTCTCCAGATTTCACGTTAGTGGAGCTGCATGCTACACCCTGTCTTTCCCACTAACTTTTTTTCGTCAGCCTGTGCGTGTTCTTCAAAATTTTTAAACAAAAGTAAAACCATTTTTAGATACTTTTATTAAAGCAGTGCGTTTTGCTTTCTTGCATCGTGAATTCCAAATTTATAGGAATGTTCGATAACGTTCCGAGTCACTCGATAAGACTTTGAAACTGCCGGCTATTGTTTTTGAGAAGAACTACAAAAAGCTTTTATGTTTTAATGGCTGTGTAGGCATTCATCAACGTATTCGTAAATTTATTACTGGTAATTGTACGCTCTATCACCATGGTCATAGCCACGCAAGATTGTGTACTTACTTTGCGTCATCTGGTGGCTCTTTCGCTGATATTGGTGCAGGATTTCACGACGAGTTTGTGCGCTTAATTTCTGCAGTTTTCTTTATGCCACGCATTCGTGCACGTGCTCAAATTTATAACGAAAAATGCAGGCTGTCGCCTTTGATGGCGCAAACTCATACTCAATGCCAGGTTTCTAAATATTTAATACTAAAATTCAGTGAAGTGTCACAACAATTTACCACCAGAAACGAATTGCATAAAGCATCAATTTCAGTGCAGTCGGTGGCGTAGCGTGCTCCTCTCACAAAAAAGGAGTAAAACACAAGGGCGACCATTGCCAGGAAGAATCTGTGAACTAGCCTACTAAAAAGATTTCGTCCAATTTATCAAAACTCCAACTAACAGACAAGAAAACTCTATAGGTCGAGACGATTACTCATTTGACCTGCTTGTGGCACATTGTTGGCTAGGTGTGATTTGGAACGAAAAAAAGCCCTTCGGTAGACAAAAACAACACGAAATAAAATAATTATTTCTTGCATAAACGTGTGCTTTGCTATGCTAGCTCTTATTTTGAAGAACTTAATTTTTTCTGCGGGCAGCTTTTCTAATAACATGAAGCATATCATAATTGGCTAAAATATTATCCTAAGAAGCTTTTGAGCGTAAGGTGTTTCTTCGGAAGTATACTCGGCTTTGTAAGTGACTATGAAACTATATTCTTTATTACTCATCAATAAAACCTTCAATAAAAGCTACATGGTATATGAACGCATTTTATTTAGTACCTGAAAATGTTCCTCAAACTCAAGAAGAACGTTCAGTTCGGGGGCATCATACTGCTAGTTATGAATAATGTCATGACTGCGGCTCGGGCAATATAGTTGAACCCATACAAAAAGGTTGACTACGTTAGAGCTGGCAATTCTAATACACATATGAAAAATTTGCAAAGCCTACATAAGGCTTCTGTGAATGAGAGAAACCTTTTCAATATTACAATTCAAACACGTGTGCCATAGTTCAGGAAGTCAAAGCGAAAGAAAAGCGACAAAATACAGGTGTCCTCGTTTTTCTCACCATCAAAAAATTTCGTAGCCTCTGCGTTCGTTCGGCAAGATATAAAATTCGTTAGGAACGCGAAAAAAAACATTGTTTATACAAACCTAATTTGTAGGGCAAAAACGCGTATGAAGACCTAAATGAACAAACAAAACCTATAATGCTTAGCATTCAAGGCTCTTTATTCCAACCTACTTTTGCATGGCGTCTACTCCAATGAAATAGTTATCAATAATACATTAGGCTGATCTCACCAAGTTGCGTAAAACTCACAGTAAGGCAAACCGAGAAGGCTGCTAAATGCACTGCATTCTCGCACATCTTTCTTTTCTTTCAGTTCTATCATTTATCCAGGTGGTAGTAGCCAAAGTTGGTCGAGACTACATGGTATAATCTTAGGCAAGTGAACCATGCAACATGCCTCTGCGCCTTCTCTTGCCCTATTTCTTTGTCCATTACCATAACCTCTACAAAGAGCACTCTCTATATTGTTCGTTTCGAATGTTACCGTCACCCATTCGAACGAAACTTTTGAAGTCAGATTTCACAGTGAGAAGCTGCGCTAAGTGAATCAGGACTTGCAGTATTCTGGATCACTCAACACGTGGTGGATAATGTTTTTTAACAAAAGATATTTTCTGTCAACGTGACTTGCGCCATTCAAGGTAAAGAGTAACCATGCGCCAACTCAACAACGCACATTTGCGGTGAAAGTTAAAAGTGGAATCAAATTACGAATAGTTCTCTTGTGCCCTGGAAAATATAATATTGCTACAGAGTAGCATTCTTGAAAAAAATCGTGGATTAATTTGCGAGATACTGGAGCTGTTGGTAGAAACTTTTACAGGTCTGAAAATTCTCTCTTCATAATTTAAGGCTACCGTACACGATACATTTTCTACTAGCTCATGCATCGCAATCTAATCGCCATTCGACAGAGGTCTGCCTGCTTTGAAAATCGCTCAAGGTTGAAACTTGGTCGGAACAAAGGAACATCAATGAAGGGTACTGAAAAAAAGTAAGCACATTTTTTACATTGAAAAAAAACGATGTTTTCGGTGTGACGTGAACTCTTTTTCGGGATCGCTGGTAGTGTTTACATAGCGTTCAGTTTTCACACTGTAAAAATTGATTATGAATATGAATCACTACTTTTACTCAAGGTTCCCTTTTGCAACCAAAACATAAAACTAGGATATGGTTGGCAATCAAGTGCTACATCTTAAAAAAGATATTATATAGTGCGCAATGAATGCGTTGCTTTTTAGGAAACTACAAACAAATGTTAAAGTCGAGAATGAAAAACAGCCTAACCAGTTTTTTTTTTTATGCGTGACAAGAGATCTCAATTCATGGAAGTGGTATTGACAGCGCCAAAGTATACGTTATTCTTACGACGACAGCATCTAGAAGAAGGCCGATGAAGAGTTCGCTTGCTTCCAAGGATTGACACAGCTTGCTACTTTTTCTCAACCAAGCCAACCAACCAAGTGCAGCTCTTCCCCGAAAGCTCATCCTAAATTCTACATAAAATTAACAAACGTTCTGACTATTTTACTGCTTCGAGTACCTGAGAATAAGGTCTTATTAGACACCATCTCAAGAATCCATCATTTGAGTACAATCTTTCTTAGTAATACGCAGAATCACACGAGCATGCATTTCATAAATTTTGCACTGTCACGCTAAAAAATGGCACATCAAACGCACCTTGGGACTCGGCGTTATGCGAAGCATGCGGAGGGAAAAGTGACGATACTGTAATTTTTTGATTGAGTGAAACGTCATGAAATGACGCCAAGTATATGTGCAACAGTTGTCCACATAGATATATGTTGAAAAGTTGGAAATGCTTAAATAAGCAGCTGCTTAGTGTTGCGCAACAAAGCAAACATCAACATAGATATTAACGCCCCGCCGTGGTGGTCTCGTGGCTATGGTACAAGGCTGCTGACCCGCAGGTCATGGGATAACAATAACATCAGATCTAAGGTGGGACGCTCACATTGATAATGTTACTTCTTCTGCTATGCAAACACTATATTTTATTCGCAGATCGCTCCATCTGGCACCCACCTCGATGAAACTACTAGCCTACAAAACATTCATTAGGCCAATCCTTGAATATGGAAATACTGTATGGTTTCCTCATACCGTGACTAACATAAAAAAATAGAAATGTACAAAGGAAGGCCATAAGATTCATACATAACAAATTTAAACTGGCTTATTCACCCACCACCCTTCTAGCTGTTTCTGGGCTTCCCACGCTTAAAACACGGGCGAAGCAGGCACGTTTGAAATTTCTTTATCAACTCCTACATAATTATTTCAAAATAGTCTCAAACTACGTTGAATATTCGCAAACACGAGCTACCCGGCACCAACATACAAATACTCTATTAGAATATAAATGTAACAATGATGCGTTTAAATACTTTTTTTTTCCAGTTGCCATCCACGAATGGAATTTGTTAACCCCTTTCACCACTAATGCCCAGTCATTGTGCGATTTCTTATCAAGAATTGAAAATAACATCTTTTAGCGTCCTTGATATGTCTGCTTTTCTGTGACGTGCAAACCAGCATTCACTAGTATTTGGTGTGTATGGTGTGCATAAGCGCAGATTGTATGCTTCAAGGTTGCTGATTTGTATTTTGCACATTATTTACCAATTTACGATCCTGAAAGTGTTAAGTGCTCTTTGTAACTGTATACTGTAGTGCCCACCTACTATGGTCTCTTTGGAGACTGGCAGTATTGTGAATAAATAAATAAATAAAGTCCCGGCTGCGGCGGCTGCATTTCCGATGGAGGCGGAAATGTTGTCGGCCCGTGTGCTCAGATTTGGGTGCACGTTAAAGAACCCCAGGTGGTCAAAATTTCCTGAGTCGTCCACTACGGCGTCTCTCATAATCATAAGGTCGTTTTGGCACGTTAAACCCCACAAATCAATCAATCAATCAACATGGATATTAGCGACAACAGAAGTGTTAAGCTGATAGAAAGCGCTGATGCTATCGAGAATGATAGCATTCGGTATTTCTACATGAATTAATCGACAGCAGTGAATGGCACGTAACTTCAATTGACACTAACCCAGCATGACGGCTGTATCATAGGTGTAAATACGTAATGTTTACCAAACTGAATATCCAGCACTGTAACCACACTTGAAATTTCACAAAAATTAGGGTCTATTTGAACAATAGTTTCGAGAGATTACATCGCTTTGTGGTAGAACACTTGTTTGCCACGCGGAATGCTGGGGTTTGATTCCTGCTGGGACCATGTCATCTATTATTTTTATTCGCGGCGCCAAAGTTGCCGGTGTAAGCTTTTTTTTTAGTGCTCAGGTGTTAAAATTACCCATTTCTGTACCCGGCGTTCCTAGTCAGACATAAACTTTCAATCACCCGCCGAGCATACCTATATAGCTGTGGCACATACCCACCCAAGGTATACGGGTGCATGCCGGACGTGTCTGCGGAAAGGGCTTGACGATGTGCGCGACGATATTGTCACACTCTCCATGTCATGACCAGGAAGTGATATTCGTCAAGCTCTTTCACCCTTTCATACCACGTCTGGTTTACCCCAAGTTGAAGAGTGATCGCGAGAGCACCCAGACGTAGGTGGCTAAATAGATAGATAGATAGATAGATAGATAGATAGATAGATAGATAGATAGATAGATAGTATATTGAAGGCACGCCCCTAGAAAATCAAAAGAGAGAGAAATAAATAAAAGGGACAGGGAGGTTAACCTTGAGAAACTGGTATGCTACCCCCTACAAGAGGGAGTGGAGAAATAAGGGTCGGAAAGACAATATAGAGAGATATAAAATAAATTAGAAAAAAAACACATGCGCACACATTCAGGGAGTTCTGATCACAGTCGTTTGGACAGGCCGGTTGAACGCAAGAAGCGCAGGAGCGCCTTCACAGCCTTCTTCTGCGACATTAAGTCCTGTCGGCAGCGCAGGTGTCTTCCTTCCGAAAAAGGCTGGTTGTCCAGTTCATCTAGTGCATTGAAGAGTGACTGTCTCTGCCAGGAGCACTGCGGGCATTCTCACAGAATATGCCAAGTTGTTTCGTCACTGCCGCTATGATCACATGCTGTAGTGTCAGTCATTTTTGTACGGAATGCGGACGCATTGGTAAATGCAACACCCAACGATAACCTGCACAGCATAGTAACGTTTCATCAGTAAAGTTCTGGAGGGATTCGAAGACTGAGAGTTGCGTATAAGGTATATAATCGTGCGTGCGCGAAATGTGGTGCGCTCGCGAGCAAGTATGCGGAATTTCCATGAAGCATCAGTTCGGGAGAGCGGAAATATAATTTGATTGGGCAGAATGGGCAGCTCGATCGGTCCGTTCATTGCAAAGCGTTCTATCAAAAATCAAGAAAGGATGACTAGCAGAATTCTGAGATTGCATCATCGTTAATATCACAATGATTTCACAGTGAAGATAAATTAATAACGTAAAAGGGGACACGTAGAAAAAGCAAAGCGCTCAATAGGTAGATGTAGGAACATTTCCGCCAATAAATACTGTTTCGGCTTATAAATTTGCTCTCGGCACTCCATCTATCCCCACACCATCCTACACATCATGATCCCCGCTTTATGACTACTGTTATTTTTTCTCATTCAAAGCTTCGTACACGCATCGCAAACTCAAGGAACTCATCAGCGCTCACAGGAACAAAATAATAAAGAAAACCTTTTGTGACTAACGGCAGCAACAACCACAGTCACAGCTTCGCAGCAAGGGGGAAGCAATTAACGTGATAGTAATGAGTAGGAAAGTCATGCGCAGAATGACAAGAACATCAAAACGTGCCCGCGTTTCTCACGCACAGATGACGCACGAATTGTACTCACAGGAACAGATGATCGCGATTAAGGTTCCCAGTTGGTATTTCAATATCTCTGAAAAGCACACCCTTTTCGCGAACGGAGACTGTTCAACGAGTGCAGTTACCTTTGTACGCCAGGTAACTACAACATAATCGTTTTAATGATAGCGCAAGGCCAGCCAAGTGCGATCTTCGCCTCCGCGAGATCAGGGCGCGCAAGCGAGCGTCACCCCCTACTCTCCGTGGAGCAAAGTACGTGAGAGATGAGAGCGCGCGCCGACATGTCGTGACATCGTGGCGGCGCGCGCTCATTGCACCATCTCTCTGGTAATGCTGAAAGAATGATTATTTCCCCCGAAGAGTCCGTCAGCAGCGTGAAGTGGTAGGTATAGACAGCTTATCGTTTGAAAGTTGAAAGAGGTGCTCCTCCGGGGCTAGGTCGCTAACGCCTCGCACTCACGACTCAGAGGTTTCAGTTCAATTTCGCGGCCGGAGCCTTCGCTGGATTTTTTTTTCATTTTGCGTTTACACCCACACCCACACACCCACACCCACACACCCACACACACACACACACACACACACACACACACACACACACACACACACACACACACACACACACACACACACACACACACACACACACACACACACACACACACACATGTATATATATATATATATATATATATATATATATATATATATATATATATTGAATGAATTTGCAGATTGAAGGGAAGGCACGACAGGTACGGGTACTTTCTTCATTGAATGAACTTGCAGATAGCACATTTGAAAAGAGAGTGAGAGAAATAACTTCATTAGGTTGAAAAAAAAGAAGGTGTTTAAGAGCTAGATTGGTGGGGTCCCATGTCCAAGGCTCCACTGGCTTGCGCCGCCTGCCAGACGTGGTTTAGGAGTGCTAGTTGGAAATTGCCTGTACTAACGTTTCGGCCGTGGCACGGCCTTCGTCAGAGTAAGTAGGTATGATACAATGCAGCCGCTTTCATGGGTTCACGCGATGAACTCTCTATATATACACGTATGCATACAGGATGACTGATGACGACACTGACGCTGGCGGCAAATTGCAAAAATGCAGCCGAGTGTGTCCATATAAAATAACAGAAACAAACTCCCATTCGGTGGCTGCATTCCCTCCTAGGATCTCAAGACGTTTCTCTCTCATCACTAATCTGTGAACACACCAAGTACTTTCATGTGCATTCACAGTGGCAAAAAAAATAATCCCGTATCTAAGCGAACTAGATTTCTCAAGAGTGCAAAGCATGCACGTGTTTGGAAATATGAGGAACAACAGGGAGGCACACACCCCTGGGCATACTAATAGCCCCAAAACTGAAGCAAATCACTTCGCTAAGATGACAAGAGCCACGTTTGTGGTTTTTATGAAGATCGACTCCATATGTGTGTTCCCTAAGCCACGTAAAGCTCTGGCGGGTCCGGAGCCCGAGATTTATGAGGTGATCTCGAAAAAAGGCAACACGGCCATGGCGCCATATCCTTGATTTTGCTCCTGCGAAGCTTGGCTGCGAAAATATATACCCTCTGGCACAGAGCTTCAATAGAGCTTCGTGCGGATGAGGCCACCGACTAAGAACTCTGCCGTGCTTTTTCGCAGACCTAGAAGAACACAAAGGGGTAAAGTAGTGTGTACCTTTAATGCGCGATATTGTGATGGTTTGAACGTGTAAAATGAAGGGATCAGTCGATGGGCGTGGTCTGGGGGCTCGTCGATCTATCAAACGTCGTAGCTCGGTGAGAGTGCTTGGGCGGTACGAAGACACGTTATTTTTATATTGGAACAAGCAGGGCTGCTGAGGAAGGCGTTTTGAAGGCAGTGTCTAATTGTGTCTTACTTTGGAAGCTCTGTTTCATCTTCGTAATTGCTCTTTTCGTCATGGCTTTCATTTGTTTTCGTATTGTACTTCCTAGACTTCCAAAGTTAACTCGTGAAACTTCGACCATGTTAATGACGGAACGCAGTCTATTGCCAGCAGAATTTAGCGCGTTGTTACTGTAGCTACTATTGTCTAACTTCAAACACACAAGAAAACACTGTAGGAAAAAGGAAATAAGATTGACATCGTTCAGTGCTTGCACTACAGTGGTCCAAGTTTAGGTCTGATACGGCTGTCATTACAGACGACACGAAGTTCATAGTTGGTCTAGATCTTAAAAAGGCATTCGATAATACATCACATAATGCTGTAGTTGCCAACCTTCAAACGTTAAGGGTAGGAAAAAGAGTATGCGATTATATAAAAGACTTTTTAACTGAGCGGACTGCAAGAATAACACTATAGGCGAAACAGAATCCCAAGAGTTTAGTCTGGGCAGCAGAGGTAAGCCGCAAAGCTCAGTCCTATCCCCCTTTCTTTTTAACGTGGCCATGATAAGTCTGCCTACCAGACTGTAGGAAATTCCAGGACTCCATCATAGCTTCTATAGAGATGACATTATCTTATGAGTAGCAGAGGTTAGTGACGGATACACAGAGGAAACTTTACAAACCGCAGTGAATATTGCAGAGGAAATACACCCATACAAGATTAACAATGTTCCCCGGAAAAATCAGAACTTCTTTTCTATCACCCGACATGTAGGGGTCAGAAAAGTATCCAGGAAAAACTTGACATTAAAGTCTTTGTTGGAAAAACGCAAATACCTACGGTCGAAAGCATACAAATCCTAGGACTGCGAATCAGCTCGAACAGGCATAATCGAGGGGCGATTAGATTACTTGCAACCAGTGCGCAGCAAATTATGCATTCACTTAAACGAATTGCAAACCGGCACTATGGTATGAAGAAAAATAATGTGATAAGACTGGTACAGGCTTTTGTCATTAGTCGCATTGTATATGTGATTCCGTACCTCCAACTGCAAGTGGTTGATAGAGAAAAGATTGACAGAATCATTGGACGAGTTTTCAAACAGGCGATCGGACTTCCAATAACTACCCCTAATGAGAAATCACTTCAGTAAGGGCTTCACAACACATCAGAAGAGCTTATCGAAGCTCAAAGAATCGCACAGTATGAAAGACTAACGCAGAGTAAAACAGGCAGAGCAATACTAGAGGAACTGCGTATAAACTACGCAAATCAATTCGGCGCCAAAAAAGATATTTCGTATGAGATCAGGAAATGTTTGATAATTTTGCCGATTTAAAAAAAAACATGCACCCCGACCATTACAATTCAAGGAGAGCCGAAAGAGCAAAAAATATACATAACAACGTAAGAGATTTACCGGAAACAACATGCGTAGACTCGGCAGAATACAAAGTAAATGACAACATGACTATAGCAGTAGTGGACTACAAAGGAAATCATGCTGTCAGTGGTCGGTGAGAACGAGCTTTGCAGAAGAGACGGAGGAAGCAGCCATTGCAATGGCAATAGCATCCACTTCGACTTCACTAATTGTTAGCGACTTGCAGACGGCTGTGAGAAACTTTGCACGAGGGTGAATATCCCAAACAGCTTTAAGAATATCGGCTGGATGCAAAGACCAACGAACAATAGATACAGTCTGGGCACCCGCTCACTCCTCTTTACCCGACAATGAGGCTGCACACCAGAAAGCTCGAGGACTTACAGACCAAGCCTCTGGATTGCCCTGGTCGAACGGGGAGGCCGATAAGAGATTTAAGCGGATGACGACTTACAGAGATATTACGCAGTATTACAGGCTAAGCAGGAAAATTTATTTTCCTGCACACTCGTCATTGAACAAAGGACAGGCGGTGGCGTGGCGCCTACTACAGACCCACACGTTTCCGAGTCCAGTAACAATTAACCGCTGCGTGCCGGAACATCATTCGGACAAGTGTAAATTTCGCCACAACAGGGCAGACTTGAGCCACATTTTATGGGCATGCCCACAGGCTCCCATGAGAGGCGATTTTCCAGACGGGAGTGGATGGGATACCGCGCTCCTCAGCTCTGACTTATAAATTACAAGCCGGCTTAATACGGCAGGCCGAAGACGCCGCCAAGGCCCATGGGATCATGGCCGTCGTCTAGGATTGGTCCTCTCTTGTCCTCTCGCACCTGAAATGGGAGGAGGATCTTTCTGCTAATTAAATAAAGTTTGTTCATCATCTAATAGTTCTTTTCTTTACATCCATAGACATATGCTGCTACTAACTGAATTCATTCCCACTGTGATACTTTTGCTTATTGTTACGTGTTGCAATACCGATTTTAAGAACGCGAAAGCCGTATATGTCGTTAAAACGTAGCGTCTGGCGTTGACAACTTCAAAAGCGTAAAATTCTAGAACGAAGACATAGCCAAATTATACCTATTCATTTTAATATGTGTATTCATTTATTAATTTCACTATATGTACCACGAAATGATATTCAGTAAGGGGGGCCCAGTGACAAAAATATTAAAAAGGAAGAACATCTAATGCAAATAACATGTATCTTTGAGTGTATATTCTGTCTCGTATGAGATTCCGGGCATCCAATGGGTTACTACGTTAGATTACTGGCTACGATTCTCGAGTTGTTAGTCAGAAATGTTATAGTACGTGTGATTGATTGTAAAATATTGTTACTTGCAGCCGGACTATCTGTCCTTCTAGTGATCTGTCACTGCGTCCGCAAGTAATAATCATTTGCAATCGATTGAACGTAATATACCATTCCAGGCTAATAAGCTAACATATCTCGAGGATCAAAGCCAGCGTTATAATATAGTGATTCAATGGACACCCGAAATCCCATACGAGACAAAAGATACACTTGAAGAGAAATGCCATTTATATTTCTGACGAACATACTGCGAAGCTTGAAAAGTAGTTTCTCTGTTTTAAATCAATGTTAAGATCGCATGTTTCAATACAATGCGAATGACATGAGTAGTCAGCTTTGCTTCATACCTATAAATAAAGCTCACCCACTTAACATGATGTATTTCAGTATAGGCATCTAGGGCTCACCTTTACCAGCACGTGCGTTAACATGAGATGACCATATAATAACACTTGAACCTCATCGTTCAGGAAAGTTTGCTTTTGAGGCACAAAGTTCCTTCGCAATGTAAAGTGTCTATGCTATAACGTCTTCATTAGAACTAGACTTGAACATTCATCTACTGTTTGGAAACCATAAACTAAAACTGACCTAAAAAAATCGAGAGACTTTAGCAAAAAGCAGCTAGGTTTTTATTTAACATCTTACCAAGATTGCATTTCCTCACATAGCTTTTAAAAGTTTAACGTACTGAACGAC
Source organism: Rhipicephalus microplus (assembly GCF_043290135.1). Lineage (NCBI taxonomy): Eukaryota > Metazoa > Arthropoda > Arachnida > Ixodida > Ixodidae > Rhipicephalus > Rhipicephalus microplus. Next base: position 187,135,564 of record NC_134700.1, on the reverse strand, counting down.
TCGAGATCATAAGACAGAAGCAGAGACTGCAGTTTCTTAAACTACTTTACACGAGAATCCACGCCTTGACTTGTCTTTATATCTATCGATCATGTCAGCCAGAATGACACCTCACCGTAGAAAAGATGCACTAACAATGACTTCGGAAGAACACATTTAGGATTTTTTTGCCTTTACTATTATAGAATGTAACTGCTTAATTGAATAAACAATTTATTCCTCACTATTATTTATTTTTTGTTGCATTTTACCAAACGCGTGAACTTTATTTCTCTAGTATTATTGTGTGCCATATCCTTTTTATCTCTTCTCAAGCGTTTTCAACGTATGTACCATTTTATTGCCCTTCCTGCTTAGACTACATTTCTACAGAATTCGATAAATAAAGCAAGAAGAATATTGCATAACATATTATATTTCCACAGGAAATTGCCACTGCTCCGCGCAACGGGGACGTCGGGAACGAAGAGAAACACTAACGGTACGACTATGAACGACGAAGCCAGCCGCAATGCACGAGCCGGCCCTGCATGCACACGGTACTCCACCGAACAGCCAACGCGCGTGAAGAAGAGAACGAGGGTGCTCGAGGCAGAGGCTCACGAGGACTACCGACCTTCGGATCTTCTTGATTGCTGTGCGTCGTTCACCTTGGGCACAAGTTCGCCCTTAATAAACCGTGTAAATAGAACATCCTTGTTGTGAGGCTGCTGCATTTGTCATATTATTACAATACACCAATACCTAAACAGTAAACAATATACAAGAAAATAGTGGATACGTGAATAAAAGCGTAACTACGGTGGGCCGGCTGAATTGTACAAGTGGCAGATCCTTATACATCATTATTTGAACAGTGAAGTTTATTATAAATCGCGTTACGGTTATTTACCATGATGACACCATACATAAGGCCGTTCCACAAGGCAAGAGTCCGCTGAAAGCAAGATGAATTAAGTTGTTTTGCTTTCGTGAAAACTCGAAGGAGACGCTGGCTATAAGGGAGGTGTCCATATGAGCGCATTTGGCTTGCTGGAGTGGCAGCTAGGGTGATTGGACCGTGTAGACATGCAGATGCAATGCAGACGACAAGGAAACCATTCGGCGTGTATCGAATTACTGGAGATTGAATTTAAGCTTCATTTGATATTCACTGGCATAACAATATTGATAGCAAGAAATATACTGGCCTGCCCCGTTTTAAATAATCATCGACGCACTACTGAGGTACTCGCAATGAGGTGATCGCACATGCAGGCAAATTCTAATTGCAGATAAACAAGTAAAGGCAGGCTAATTGGCGTTCACCGGAGGGTGAAGCTTGCAAACTTCTATGGAGGTAACCCAGTTCTTTAGGCGTTTCAGAGCAGGTGGCTCTTATATGCATACGTCATGGAAATACGGTGTTAGATTAACATAAAGGTATACGCATGATGAGGCTCGGGTGAGTGGGCTACCATTCAATATGTATGAAAAATTGAAGGTATTGCTCCTACGGTGGAAAGGAAGCACCTCGCATATAAATGAGTGCATATACGTCTGCCAGAAGTTTCACCAGCTGCAGATAGATCAGTGCATTTGTGAGGAGATCGATGATAATATAGAGTGAGGTCATAGAAATCTGCAAGATGTTTTAGTAGCTGAAGGTTATAGATCGCTGCCTTTTTGAAGAGAATGAAGATAATCTAAATTATTAATTGTGTCACAGGGGCTTCAGTCATGCGTGAACAGCCGTACAGATGAAGGAAAGTCGTTGATGTAGATCATGAAAAACATGGATCACAGAACGTTTCCTCGTGGTTCACCAGAAGAGGCACATTAGAAGAATCGTCATTGTTGAACACAAAACAGGAAAAATTTGTTGAATACTGTGGGTCCCTGTTTGTCAGGATTCAGGGCGTCTACCTCGTTTGAAGTTATTATTTGGGGAGATTTCTCTGAAAAGATGGCGTGAACAGAACGTAGTCATGAAGATATAGCCATGAGATTCATCTTCCACTGTAAATTGCATCACGGCCTCAGTAGAATTCAGCCGTTCAAGCAAACGTGGCAGGGCGTCCCGATGCCAGATACAGAAGAATTTTCCACATATCGAATAGTGCTACACTGTTAGACTTATCTGTACATTTTGCTGCGGAGTCTCTCACTGGAAGGAGAAAGATGTACATTCCTTGGTGAGAGTGTCTTAAAGAATTAACTTAGGAAAGAGAAATCTCATGAATGTGGTGCGGCACACTTTCTGCTGAAATAGAAACCACGTGTCGAAGACGTACGTTGGTGCCTCACGAAAGGTGTGGTGCTAACACTGATCACTGCACAAAGCATGGCTTTTCCTTCGAATTTATAGCATCGGTATTTTTAATCGCTTCCATCACTTTGCCGATAAATATCTCCGGGTCTAACTCAAGCCATATATCTCGCATATTGTGCATGCGTGCGAATCAGTGCCTCTTGAGCTTTGCATCTCAAGCCACATGTAGCTGAGAACTCTTGCGGTAAAAAGCAGCTCACAAAAGTAGGTTAACGCTCTGGTGGGTAAAGGACACTAATAGTAAAACAAAATGTTCTGGTGGTTGCAGTAAGTAGGCAGGCAAAGTGACAAACCCATGCTGAAACGCTTTCAGTGTTTGTCTGTGCGACAAAAAGTGGAAGGTTGCGGGACGAGGGAAATGAATGATACGGGTGCTTACAAAAAGAGCTACTCAGCAGAAAAAAATGAAAGCAACCATTAAACCCATGGGAGCAGTTCATTTCTCCAAGCCCTTCCCCACTTCGTGCAAGCCCGTCGTTTAGTTTTTATTTATTGGTAGTGGTATTTTTTTGCGTGCCTTGTTTATTAGATGGTGGAAGCCGTCACCCGTTTTATTGTTCTCGATACAATCCTGAACCGTCACGTTGTCCTCCGGCATTTTCTACACGCTTTTCTTTTCTTTTTTTTCCTGTGCCCCTTTTCTGCTGCAATATCAATGTTATCCCTCCTCTATTAGGGTTCGGGTCACTCTTTCGTTTTAAACACAGAGGCAGTGGTTCGGCACTCGGAGCCGCGCTGTATCGCTTTAGATTTCCGAGAGGGGTTCATTCGTAGACGCCTTTGCTTGGCAGCTCAGATTGCACTAGGGACCCTTCGTAACTATATGGCAGCTTCTTCTTGGGCAACCTTATTGCCATTGTTTCTATTCCGTTGTATTTGTCTCCACTCGAAGTATCGTGTGTGTGCTCGCGTGATAATCCAATTTAAGCGGCAAGCTGCTGCGGTAGAGTGGGCCGCAGCAAAGAGTGGGGAGAAGCAGTGAGGCGCAGAAACTGAAGGTGGGTGCAGTGCACGCTGCGATAGCTGCGCACAAAGCTGACTCCTATTTTGACTTGCGCTAACGGGGTTCTTATACGCAGGACCGAACATGCGCCAATCGTTGAAGCGATAAAATGGGGGATTGCTCCTGCCGCCAATGATTCCCACAATCAACCGCGGCTTCCCATTTTTACGACGCCCGCGCTAAAAACCTCGGTGCTATGCCAGCCCCAGAGAAGGGGCACATTGAGATTTCCGCGTCATGCGTGTCTTTTCATTCACTCTTATGCAGTCAGCGTCTTCGTGATACCAATGTTTCGAGAAGTTAGCGTGGTTCCGTCTCAAATTGCTTCATAAAAAGGTGCCTGTGACGATGACGTGAAGAGACTATAGCGAATGAAGAAAGCATAGCAAGAAACAGGTAAAAAAGAAGACAAAAGTGAACGAACAGCCAAGTGGCATGCTTTCAATAAAAGATGTCATAATGGAAGGCGTGCTTGTAAGATTGGGATCTCCGCTTGAGAAGGAATATTGCATAAATTCATAAAAATAAATTAGTCATTTGGTGCTTTTAATATCGCATGATAAGCACATTTTCACCGCAGTTTTATGCTCGCCTGAGACGTGACGCGAAGTGAAGGACCTCATAAGATTTTTTTTTTCATTCCGCCCTGCCACTAGTAACGGCGACTAAAGTTCTAGGTAAGCTTACCCTGTGTTGCGTCTCTCATTAAAATATAGGTTTTGTTATGTTAAACCTCACATGTCAATCGAAGCTTACCCTGCATTATTCAGTATTAAGCTTATAGCTTTGTTTTATCGTGATGTGTTTCGAATCCGCACGCCTAACATGCCTGATTATGATGATTTCTCAGATACGTTATTTCTGGAGTATCGAAATTAATAAACATAATGTGACTTGAGGTGCGTAAGTGCATTTCAACCAACACTGGTATAGACTTAGTGAGTAATTACCAAAATAGTAGCTTGTCCAATATACAGATGATATTCATGTTGCTGCAGCATATTATCTTGCTTCTCGGGTAAGGTTGAAGAAATCTGTTGAAGAAGAAATCTTTATTTGTCGCAAAAAATATACACGCATTGGGGTAGTATATACAGAAGGAGGTCCCATAGCACAAGGCTGAAAGGGGACCTCCTGTTAGAAAATGACTTGTTGATAAGTACAACAAAATGTCAACAAAACGATTAAGTAATTATTGATAGTAACAAAAACAACGCAAACATGCAATAAAACATGCCAGTTAAATTGGTAACAAAACAAAAACAATGTTCAGTAATTGTGCATAACTATGAAAACAACGAAACATACAATACAAATGGCAGTATAATCGGGAACAAAATGACGTTAATTAATTATATACAGCTATTAAAAGAACTCCAATGTGCATGGGTAATAAATGTGAAAATAACGCACACAGTAATAGCTGTATATTTAAGAGACGCCGATATAAAAATGAAGATGAGTTATGATTGCGAGATGGGATGTTTAAGTTCTTTTTTAAAAGCAGCTAATGACAATTGTTTAGTGCTTAGTGGTACTGAATTCCAAAATTGGATAGCTGCAAATATGGTACTATGCTTGCCGTAGTTAGTGCGTGCATGTGGTAGTAAAAAGTTGTTGTTTGAGGCAAACCTGCTAGGATTAGAGTTTAACAATTGAAATTTCTCTAAAACGTTGACTGTTATGGTACCGTTAAGACACTTAAATACAAGAATCCCCAATTTAAATTTGAATAAATTACACACTGTTAGTACATTATGTTGCTGAAAAAGTGGGGATGCGCAGGAGATCGGTGAACTGAATGTTAGGATGCGAATGGCTTGGTTTTGGAGACGTTGGAGTGGAAGGTTACCAGCAATCTGGAGTTTAAGCAAACACGTTGTCATATTCACGAACACGCCACAAAGGAAAAGGTCCTCACTGCAGATACGAAACTGAAAGTTGTGTTCTATCTTTTACCCATCAACAAAATTCGCTCTAAGCAACGACAACAAAAAGAGCACCCTTGTCTTTACTATGCATATTCTATGCTTTCAAGTATGCAGATTTCCAATTTTTATAAAATTTAACCAAAGCAATCGTTCGTTCCCCAATGAAAGAAAACTAGCACATAAAACAGGATGACTTTTTCTGATAAGGCAGACGGCATTTCAATCAATATGCTATCAATATGAACACAATTTTGTTTTAACCATCTTCCTGCAAGAATGAAAATTTACAAAGAATGAAATGACATGTCTACGACATTTGCCATTTCCAAGAAGACTACAAGAGAGAACTTGTATCCTGTTCACTTCTCTTTTCGCTAGCTGCATGCAGCTACGCAGATTATACACAACTGGCAAAAAAAAAAGGCAGATCCCACGTACAGCAGGAATCCATGATATGCGAAGCACGAATGAGAAATGTTGCTATGTCCCTTGAAAATCAGAACAACGTTACGAGGTGGAGGTAAATGATGCAGTACATGACTTCCGTGTCATAAATATCATGTTTGGATGTGTTGTTTACCTTCGTCATGTATTCATGTCACGTAATATCGAATTTAGTATATGTGGAGCTTGCAAAATCACCGCAAGCACGCTATGAGTGTCGTATATTGTCCTGTTCTTACATGACACGCGTGTCATGATTATCATGTTTGCACCAGTCATATATTTCGTCATCCATTGACGTAACGTAGAACGAAATTTGGTATACGTGGAGCTAGCAAAACAGCAGCGAGCGCATCATAAAGAGTCCAATCAACGCCTCCTAGAAAAAACTATTCCTGGAACGTCACTCTCTTTTCAATTGGGAGCCTCCTCCTAGCACGTAATCTCGGTGGTCAAGCCTCCTGCCTTTTGTTGCGACTGACCGCCGCGTGAGAGCGCTCGCCTCCGTACCGCTCAGTCACGTGATATAATTGTACCGCTCTGTCACGTGACATTACGGCTGCTGAGAGGCAACTGTGAGAGCATTGCTGTGTTCCGTGCTGTGTTCGCAGGGGGTGGCCGTCGGAGACGCTTACCTTCGTACCGAAGGAGTAGGGTAAAATCAGAGGGTAGGGCAGCGCGTTCGCGTCTCACGTTCCAGGCATAATTTTTTAGGAGTAGTTGGTTCAATATACTGCAATGCAGTGTTGACGTTCGCGCACGCTGGGCACAGCAACGCTAGGTTAGGAAAACACGAGCACTCTATAGTCTGACGCCAGGTGAGACCAACGTCTGTCGGCGCGGCCTGACGGCAACCGGCGCAAAATGCGACATGCTGCAGTTTGCGCCGATGCGTTACCCAGACAACACTGCGTCTTCCTCTTTTCGTGACGGAGGGCCGCCGGACGCGCTGAAATACGCATGCATCAAAGCAACGCAGTGCGGCGCGCGCGCCTGCGAGTATATAGCAGGACGAGGGAACGCCGGCGCGCACGCGCACCACGTCACGTCTAAATATATTGGCGCCTTGACCATGGCATATAGTCATGTCCTCACATGACACACATCTCATGGTTATTAGGTTTGCAGCAGTCACTAACTTTCGTCATCCATCGGTGTCATTTATTACTATATTGTCGCGACATGAAGACAGCGGACGTATTTGAAGACGCCGAGAAAGCAGCACGGGTCGGTCTTTCAAGTGTGAATACACTTTATAAGCGACCCCAAACCATCCACCGCCGTCGGCGGCGTCCGCAGTCTTCTCTCTATCTTTAAAAGAAAGAGGACTAGGTGGGCGGCAGCGCGACGCTCTACCGAATAAGCCACGGACGCGACGCTGATATCGGTGTCAGTAACGCGCCTTATACCCCCTCCCCCTTCGCTCGCTCCTCCGCTCTCCAAGCTCGCTGCAGCTGCGCGCGCACTCCTTTCTCTCGCGCATCCGCCTTCTCTCTCAGTCTTCCGTCGAGAGCGGGTCATGAGTGGGAGTAAAGTTAAAATCCGTCGGCATTCGCCAGTGAGTTAACGTAAACTCCCCTGTGTGATCAAATTGCGATTCCCAGGAACCATTACACCATAAAGGCACGATAGTATGATTAATAAATATAATAGTGCAAATTAATAAATACCCCTCATAGCATCACTCCGTGTATTCGCACTTAACCATGTTCACCCTCGGGGAAAAGCTTGGAAGTTTTTTTATTAACCGCGCGCCAGAGAGTTCCTCGTCTTTCTAATTGTTGCGTTCTGCATGAACGCGTGCAGATGCGCGTATGCGCTGTCGCCTTCGTCTTTTTGCGGGACACACGTGACATTTGCCTCCCTCCGAAAATTGCATCGTCCCGATGCGCAGCCAAGGCGCTCTACTTATAAAAATGCTCATATGCACCGGCACCCAAAGGACAAACGAGAGTTAGCTGGACAAGTAGGGTTTCATCCGGATGACATGCACGATCTCGGGTGAGCGGTTTCGGCGACTTGAACTGCAATAATAACTTCGTAGTTGATATCGTTCAATCGTCATGTGACTCGATATGGGCCGAAGTATCGTCGTAATAGCTTCTCTGGAAGTCCGCGTCAACGTGTTGGGATCCAGACCCATACCTTGTCGCCTGGTTTGTAGGTTAACAATTTATGCCGTAGGTTGTATTGTTTCGCATCTTTGTGTTGCTGGTGACAAATACGCTCGTGGGCTAGCTGTCGGGCTTCTTCGGCGCGCTGACCGAGTTCTTTGGCGTCAGCATGAGTGTCGTCACACTCGTGCGGCACCATAGCATCCAACGTTGTAGTGACTTCGCGCCCGTGTATTAAACTAAACAGCGTCATTCCGGTAGTTTCCTGCCGGGCAGTATTATAGGCGAAGGTCACATAAGACAACATTTTGTTTCAGTTCTTGTGTTCTGTGCCGACATACATGCAGAGCATGTCTGCAAGGGTCTTATTAGGCCGCTCTGTAGTCCGTTCGTTTGTGGGTGGTACGCCGTTGTTCTCCGGTGAGATGTACCGCTGAGCCTAAGAACCGACTCCAAAAGTTTTGCCACGAACGCAGTTCCTCAATTCGTGATGAGAACTGTTGGAGCACCGTGCCGAAGGAAGACGTTTTCTATGAAGAAATGAGCCACTTGTGCTGCTGTGGCCCTCGGCATGACTTTGGTTTCTGCGTAGCGAGACAAGTGATCGGTGGCGACAATGATCCATCTCTTCCCTGTGGTAGAAGTTGGAAATGGGCCCAGGAAATTCATTCCGATTTGGGCGAATGGCTTTGCTGGTACTTGGACGGAATGTATTAAGCCTGCCGGGTGGTGCTTTGCGTCTTTGACAGTCGGCACATGTTTGGACGTGATGTTTTACAGCAGCAAGTAGGTTCGGCCAGTCGTAACTGTTTTGCAGACGGGACAATGTTCGAGTGTAACCGAGATGACCGAAGGTGACTTCGTCATGGCAGGCTTCCAGAATTTCTTTTCGCAGTGATGCAGGAAAGACGAGCAAGTATGGGCTGCCGTTGGGAGAAAAGTTTTTCTTGTATAGGACGTCGTTCCATAAACAAAAAGATGGCACTCCTCTCGCAAAAACTCGCAGCACGTCTTCACGTCGTCCTTCCAAGAAGTCGATAAGCGGAAAGAGGTCAGGGTCAGCGCGGCGAAATAGACGGGCCATATCCTCAGCGAACATGGCGACGCTTTCGCTCGGCTTTTGCACGCGGGCTTCAATCATCTGTTGAGCGAGATCCCGTCGGTCCACACTCAGGAACGTCTCGAGAAGCTTTTGGCGGAAATTGTCCCAGGTTTAGAAAGTAGGCTCCCTGTTCTCGTACCATGTGCGAGTGCTATTTTTCATTGCGAAGTAGGCACGACCACGTTTCTCTTGCACGCTCCAGCAATTCACCACAGCGGTCCGCTCAAACTGCTCGAGCCAGTCCTCGACATCTTCTTACGGTTCTCCACGGAAGACTTCGGGAACACGAGGAGTCTCAAAAGATAGCTGGTAAGGATGAGTCGTCTGGGCCGGAGGAAGATTCGCAGACGATGAAGGGGCCGCCATGTTGGTAACAGAAGATGCCGTCAAGTGTTTTGGACTTATGCCTAGTTGGTGCCGGCTGAATCGGTGTACTGGAGTCGTAACAAGATGTTGAGGCTCCGGACTGGGTGTGCGGTCCTGAACAACGCCTTTTTGCATCAGGTTGCAGGCCCCAGCACCTCCACCAGTGTCGCGACGTGAAGACGGAGGTCGTTTTTGAAGACACCGAGAAAGCAGCAGCGGCTCGGTCTTTTTTATTAACCACGCGCCAGAGAGTTCCTCGTCTTTCTCGTTGTTGCGTTCTGCATAAAAGTGCGCAGATGCACGTATGGATTGTCGCCTTCGTCTTTGCGGCGGGACGCACGTGACAATATTTGGCATATGTGAAGCTAGCGAAACGGCCGCGAGAGCATCATCAGTGTGGCTTGTAGAAACGTTGTTACATGACACGCATGTCATGATTATTATGTTTGAATGTGCCATTGACCTATGTCGTCCGTTCGCGTCGCGTTATACTGAGTTAGGTATAAGTGAAGCTACCGAAACGACCGCCAGCGCATCATGAGCGTGGCATGTAGTCATGTTGTTACATGACACGCATCTCATGATTATCATGTTTGCACCAGTCACATACCTTCGTCATGCATTCACGTACTGTAATAGCAAATTTGGCATATGTCACACTAGCGAAACGGTCGCGAGCGCATCATGAGCGTGGCATGTAGTCATGTTGTTACATGACACGCATGTCACGATTTCCATGTTAGGGCCTGTCGCTTGTGCTCGCCATGCAATGATACCATACCGTACCTGTTTTGGAACATGCCATGTGAATAAAACGACCGCAAGAGCTGCAGGACCATGAAAAGTAAATCAACCCTTTCACGACATACATGCCCTGATTTTCTTGTTATGACTAATCAAAATGTTCTTCATACAGTCATGTTATGTCATACGAGAGAGAGAGAGAGAGAATAAAATTAGGAAAAGGCAGGGAGGTTATTCAGAAAATGGAGCATCCGGTTTGCTACCCTGCACTAGGGGAAGGGGGAATGGGGAAGAAAGATTGGAAAGAAAGCGAAGAGGGAAATAGACGCGCGCGAAAAAAAAGGAGGGGGGGAGCTAGGGTGCTACCGTCTATACAATAAGCCGCTGCTACGCAAAAAGTTCAGTAAGGCCTTCACTGATTTTCTGTGAGCACACAAATCATGTCGTCTTTCCAGCACTGATTGTTCAGACAAAGGTCTGTCGTCAAGGCGAGCTAACGCAGCAGCTAGTTGCCGTCTTTGCACGCTGTAACGAGGGCAGTGACAGAGAACGTGCTCTATAGTTTCATCGCTGCCGCAATGACCGCAAGCAGCAGTGTCTTCCATGCCGATTCGGAAGGCGAAAGCTTTGGTGAACGCGACACCAAGCCATAGTCGGCAAAGCACCGTTGTCTCGAGTTGGGAGAGTCCAGACGGAGGCCGGAGTCAACGAGACGTGTCCAGTTTACGCAGTCGCGTGTGCCGTAAGCACTCGGTGTTCCACAGGGATTTTAATTCTGCATTAGCGATTTTTCGGATGGTCATTGCAGCATCAGTCCTTGAAAATGGTATGAATTTTTCTTCTCCTTCTTCGTGTGCTGATCGGGCAGCTGCATCGGCATGTTCGTTGCCCAATATGCCGCAGTGACTTGGAAGCCACTGAAACGTGATTCTGTGTCCTTCGTCGAAGAGGTGGTGAAGCAGCTCTCTAATTTCCAGCACTAGTTGTTCATGAGGTCCCCGGCGTAATGCGAATATCAAACACTGTAGTGCTGCCTTAGAGTCCGTGAACACGCTTCATTTCTTGGCTTCTTGGTGTTTAATGACTTGAATTGCGCTACGTAGAGCAGCAAGTTCCGGAGCTGTCGATGATGTCTGGTGGGATAAACGAAACTTCACCGTTGTCGCTGTTGCAGGAACGATAACCGACCCTGCAGACCCATCCACTTTAGTTGAAGCGTCAGTATATAGATGAGTATGCTCACTGTATTTCTCATTTAACAAGAGAAGAGAAAGCTGCTTTAGCGCTAGAGACGAGAGCCGGGCTTTTGACCCTATGCCTGGAACCGTGAGTTCAACATGTGCATAGGTCATACTCCATGGGGGAGTTGAAATCCTCGATGGAGTTGTATATCCCGTAGGAATGCGTGTGCGATATGACAAGACTGTCTGGCAAAATGAGGCACGAGGTCGGGCTTCTGGCAGTGAAGCTAGATGATGGGCAGGGGCACGAGTAAGATGCCTCACGTGTGCTCTGAGCACTTCCATCATGATATGCGTCTTTAGCGGGTAGTCATTAGCGATCTCGATTGTCTCAGCTGTTGATGAACATCACGGTAGCCCCAGACAAACTCGCAGAGCCATGGCCTGGATGCTTTGAGAGTCCGAATGTTGGTTCTACAGGTGTTGGTCAACACAGGTAAACTGTAGTGCAAATAGCCAAGAAAAAGCGTCTTGTACAATTGCATCATTGCATGTACTGAAGTCCCCCAGGTTTTTCCTCCGAGATACTTGAATAAGTTAGCAATTTCTGTCAGCCTCTTCTTCAAGTGGGCCACATGTGGGCCCCAGCAGAGGTCTCTATCAGTGAATACGCCTAGAAATCTGTGCGTTTTGACATATGATATGACTTGTCCATCGATTGATATAGCGTATGGTCTCATTGGTTTCGACTAAAAGCAATCAATGCACATTTTCCTGGCAAGATTTTCAAACCCTGGTCCTTGAGGTACACTGATACCAACGTCACAGCTTTCTGAAGTCATGCGCGTACCTGAGGTCTTGTCACGCCAGATGTCCAGACGCAGATGTCGTCAGCGTACATGGATAACTTGACCACACTTGGTAGTCGTTCTACAAGACCATTGAGAACGAGGTTGAAGAGAGTTGGACTCAAGACGCCACCTTGCGGGACTCCACGATGCGTTGGGTGTTGGGAGGTTGGACCATCTGCAGTGTTCGCAAATAAGGTCCGCCCTTGTAAATAACTGCGTGTCCAACAATACAGTTGCCGGCCTAGGCCCACTGACTGAATGGCTTCGAGGATGGCGTCATGTAGAACGTTGTCGTATGCTCCTTTTACGTCAAGGAACATGGCTGCAGATAGTCGTTTACCTGACTTTTGTTGCTGGACATATGTGAGGAGATTTATAACATTGTCGATCGAACATCGGTGACGGCGAAAACCAGCCATTGCGTTCGGGTATATCTCATAGTATTCCAGGTACCATTCAAGCCTGGCCAACATCATTCTCTCCATTACCTTTCCTACGCAACTTGAGAGTGCGATCGGTCGGTAAGAGGCAATGTCCAGGGGAGATTTGCCAGGCTTAAGGATCGGTACCAAGCGGCTAATCTTCCAATCTTGCGGAACGACGCCGGCTTGCCAGGAATCGTTGAAGATGTTAAGGAGTGCTTCTCGTGCCTGTTTACCAAGGTTGCACAGCATCTTGTATGAGATGTCATCCGGGCCAGTTGACGACGACTTATCACATAAGACGAGCGCCGCATCGAGCTCCTGTGATGTAAACGGTAGATCCATGTGTGGGTCCCGTGAGTGAGGGATATGATTCACTGTATGTAGGCTTGTGTACGCTTTCTGGCCCACGGTCATAACGCAGAAGTCTTCTGCTACCTCAATTTCATGCCGGCGATGAAAAAGTGCAAGGGCTTTGAAGGGAAAACGCTGCGCTCGCCTACAGAACGTAGGCCTCGCACAATTCTCCATATCTGAGACAGTGGTGTATGAGGATCTAGCGACGCAGAAAATTTCCTCCATCGTTGGGTGTCTAATTTGTCAAGGCGCCGTTGTATCTTCTTTTGGATGCGCCGGGCTGTCCGTAGATCGTCTGTGGAATGGAGCGTCGGTATCGTCTTTCGGCACGACGGCGTATCGCACGAATTTGCTCCAGCTTGAGGTCATATTCAGAGTACTTAGAAGAGCATATTATTGTGCGCATAGTCGCATGTGCAGTTTCCTTAATAGCTTGCTGAAAACCATTGGACAGGCCTTCTTCACAAGCATCCTTAAGTTGAGTTTTGAACACACTCCAATCTATTCTTTGTGTTGTGGTAGAGGAGTACGTGTTCGAAATACCTTTAATCTTCAGGTAAGTTGGGATGTGGTCGCTTCCGTGTGTTTCAATGTCCAAAAACCCCTTTACCCGTGTAGCAAATAGGCGTGAAACAAAGGACAAATCAAGGCAGCTGCTATATGTAGTGCCTCGTAAAAACGTAGGACTGGCGTCATTCAGAAGGACGAGACCATGGCTGGAAACCAATGATGCTAGACGTCGTCCCGTTGAATTAAGGCTTGAGCTTTCCCAGATGGGATGATGCGCATTGAAATCTCCGGTGATAAGCCACGGACCCGGATGTGCCCTTAATGTGCCGTCTAGTTTGTTGGCGTCGAAATGACTTGATGGGGATATATACACGCCTAGAAGTGCGAATGTCACCTTTCCTTTTTTAACAGACAAGCACACATACTGATTGCCGTCGTGAGGTTGTACTGGCTGGACAACGTAAGTAAGCTCCCGGCGAATAAATACAACAACCTTGCTACTTTCGATGTCACTTGAAGAGAAAAATGACTCGTAGCCGGATAATCCGATTGGGTGCGATAATTTCGGTTCACATATAATCATGATAGGAAATCGGTACAGATGAACAAACTGGCGAAAATCAGATATGCGAGATCTCAGACCTCTTGCGTTCCACTGAAAAATCGACGCTTCTCTGACCTCCTGACGGAACGACTTGTGATTGTCGGCCATGGCTTTACTGGAGGCTTTCAAGGACCGGACTCAACGCGTCCAGCACCTGTAGGCCGCTTCTAGCAGTTGGCGTATCGATGCTTGTCAGAAGACTTTTGATGACACTCACAATGGATTGCAGCATAGGAGTAATTTGACGATCTGTTGTTGGAGCCTCGTCATCAGCAGCATAGGCTTTCACTGGGAGCAGAGAACGGGAAGGCTGCTCGGAAGGCCATGCGTTCGCAAGCACCGGCCAGTCTTCAGGGGAGAGAGGCTTCGCCGGTGGAGGTATTCTTGTACTCTCTGGCTTTCTACTGGATGTTGATGGTGGTGTAGACCGAAGTGGTGCATGAATATCACCATGACTGGAGCGCTTCCGTCGGTGGCGACGTCGACACCGGATTTTCTGTGAAGCTTCTCTATGGGTGGAGTTATCCCTGACCATTTCTTTCAGAATACCCATTTCTTTCTTGAGTCTTGGGCATTCCTTAGACGTGGCCTCATGCGTACCTCGACAGTTGCCGCACCTATAAGTTGTTGCACGACAGGTGTCTACCGTGTGCGCCTCCGCGCACCGGGGGCATACGGTAGAGTTCGCACAGACGCCCTTGACATGACCGATCTTGAAACACTTATGGCACTGAAGCGGCTTTGGGACAAAATGCCGTACCACATGCCGGAAATGTCCCACCTTGACGTGCGTAGGGATTGAGTCACCCTCAAAGACTATCTTAACGCAGCGACTGTTCCCGAGGCGGCTTATATGCTTAATGACCACTCCTTCGTACGCCGGTTTTATCAGAATGGGTAGATCCGAGTTTGGGATTGCCAAGTCAATGTCGTAAATGACACCTGCAGTGCAGGTTCCTGTCATCGGTACGACTGCTCGTACTTTCACATCTCCAAACTCTGTCATCATTCGAAGCTTCTCCAGCGTGTCTGCATGTGTTGTGTCAACAGCTAAAACGTTCTTACGTGTGTTTAGCCGGACCTCTTTGATTTCATTCTGTGATATTCCCTCAAGAACATTGGAAGTGGCTTGCCTGTTCAATTTTCGAAGGCTGGCGGAAGGATCCACGGGCATGAAGAGAATGGTATGCGGCCAGCGTTCACTCCTTGCCTTCACGGTTGACGTGCTTGCTGGTGATGACGTCTTGATGAGCCTCCTTTTGGCCTTGCGGCTCATCACAGACACGAAGCTGCCATCTGATGAGTCATCGCCGTCGACTGAGTAGATGTCCGTGTCTT
The DNA here is from genome assembly GCF_043290135.1 of Rhipicephalus microplus. NCBI lineage: Eukaryota > Metazoa > Arthropoda > Arachnida > Ixodida > Ixodidae > Rhipicephalus > Rhipicephalus microplus. Next base: position 187,120,286 of record NC_134700.1, on the reverse strand, counting down.
CACTGGAGCTGCACCAAGAGCCTCGTTTCCTTGCGGAGCTTACAAATGTTGAGCTGTAGCCAGACGGGCCAGCAGTTCGTTCTTCGTCCATGGGCACGAGAGCAGGAGCATCTCTTGAGCCGACGCTGGTGATGGACCATGAGCCTTGAGCCACAGAAGAGCTTGAGGGCGCTGACATTTGACCACGTGGGCCCTTAGAAGTCGCCGCTGCCATCGCCACAAGACGGGACGCAGAGAGCGTCCCAGGAATCATGGAAAATATAACGAAAAACAGTTAGTAGTGACAGAGGCGTTCTATCACTAAGTAACTTCGTCGTCTATGTCATACGAAGTTTGGTAGCGATACAATTATCTAAATGGCCAGGAGAGCTAAAAGTTGTAAGTCGCTAGATAGATAGATAGATAGATAGATAGATAGATAGATAGATAGATAGATAGATAGATAGATACGCTCAAAGTCGCCGAAGGTTGCTAAGAAATGCTTCGCATTTAAAAAGAAGATATTTCAGTTTCACGTGTGTCAATCTATTCTTGTGATAGTTGCGGGAAAAACAATCATGGTATGGTAACTGCTAAATAGCGGCCTCTACGCTGCCTTGCCCTGCCCCCTCCCCCCCACCACCACTAATTGAAAAGTGTGCTTCGTCTGAAGGTTTGGCGTCGGGCTTCCGAATTGGGCCTTAAAAAAGACTTTTTTTTTTGCTTTCAATATTGTGTGAATAGGATCCCGTCAGTAAAAGGCAAGTAACCTTGTAACAATGTTCTTTCACTTAGGTGTTTCGTAGGACTGGTGCCAATATAAATACAAGTTGGTAACTAAAGAGCGACTGCACGTTCCTAAAAGATCGCTTGACAACAATTTCATTTCAATCACATGGGCTCGAGAATGAGAACAGTCTGTTCGTGGTTATCGCTCGTACTTGCGCTTTCTCTAAAGGTTGCGGCTTCTAAGACGATTACTACTTTCACGTTCTTCCATCTTCAGCAAACAATGTTCTAGAGTGATCGGATGTTGAGTACGAAGTACTCGAAATTGTTAAACGTTTTTTTCTAAACGATGTCGTTTGTGTAGCAGAGGCCCGCGGGGCGGTCTAGTGCTCTCCCATAGAAGAATATCAAGTACTCTAAATCGTTCACCAATTTTTCCTAAACACTGCAATGCACGCTCGTAGCCAGGATAACTTTTTACAGAGAAGCAGAATGGCCTTGTTGAATTCAGGCTTTGGATTAATTTTAATTAGAGAATAATTATTTTCATTAATTATTCTCGGTTAAGCACCCCTGCCATATAAATTGGGTGGAGAAGGGGGAGGCGTACATACCCACCCCCCTAACTAGGGGCCTCCTGCAATGAAAATTGTTAATCACACTTGTCGCTATGGTGCCAGTCTTTCCGCCTTCAATTTAAGTTCCGGACATTCGTTATTTTTATTTTATTTTTTTTTGCACATTTGAAGCATCCTTGCTCTTTGACGTTGTTAAGGCACCTTCCTGACTGATCCTGCTGTACTGTCGTGTCCTCTTCATAATGCAGGACCTCGCATGCCGTGCTCTACGAGCTCGAAAACCAATAAGAGCTAGTAAATTATGAACACGATGGTAGCTCGCCATTGTAGTTTTTGAAACAAAAAATTTTACTTCTTTGGTGCCTGAAATTGCTTCTAATGTGCGGTGAAAAAAATTTGCTGTGTCAGAGCAAGAGAGAGAGATAATTAGAGAGTAAAAGCAGGGAGGTTAACCAAGCTTGGCTCGGTTGGCTACCCTACACTTGGGGTGGGGGAATGGGAGAAAAATGGAAAGGAAAGAGAGAGAAAAGAAAAGGAGTAAGAAATAGAAAGAGCAAAATAAAGCTCAAACATAGGACCCTGACATTTTGGGAACTGTGCGGCTGTTTCATTGCTAGTACATAGATCCGCCTGCTGTTCGAAGATGCTTGTTAAAGCGGAACAAATCAGCAAACGATTGCTTGTCGCGTATCTTCGATCAAAACACAGCAAAACCTGCTTGCAACTAGCCGAGCAACTAGACTAGTTAGTAGCTAAAATAAATAGCGAAAGCAGTTGTCTCGCAGCCTAGAGATTTTGAAAAGGCACTTGCAGATTATAAAATCTCTAGTGCAGCGTACGTATTGTCCGTGGTGGCGTTACGTACGTAAGTACCCCTTTTTTCATACGACACCTGCGCGGAAATTGTCCAGACGTGCACTGTTCTCATTGGATTGTGCGAAATTCGCACGCAGTACCAAACTCGCTATTCGCAGATAATGCTACCTTAACTACGATGTACCCTGCTAAGGGTCGGTAATGGGGCCACTTTTATTTCTGATTTACGTCAACGACATAACTGACGGCGTAGAATCCCACATGCGGTTGTTCGCAGACGACTGTGTTTTGTATAGGGTAATTGCGGATTCGCGGGACAAAGCGTTCAGTCACAGAGACTTGGCCAAAATCAGTGATTAGTGTACACAATGGCACATGCAGTTGAACTTAAATAAGACAGTCCGCATAGAGTTTACTCGTAAGAAATTACAGTCTCTGACATCGTACACAATTAACAATGTCATTGTAAGTAAAGTTAACAAATAAAAATACTTAGGAGTGTACCAATCGTCTAACTTAAATTGGCAGCGACATGTTGACTATGTAACAGGCAAGGCCGGGAAAGCGCTTGGGTTCCTTCGCCGTAGCGCGAAGAACTTTATTATGTCGACTAAGGAATTGCTTTATAAAACATATGCGCGTTCCGTTCTTGACTATGCGTGTGTTGTTTCGGACCCCTCTACAGTATGCGACACAGAAAAACTTGAAAGGGTGCAGAACTTGGCCACTCCATTTGTTTGTGGACGTTACGACGAAAATTTCAGTCCTACGCTCGCGAAAGAATTATTGCAATGGGATACACTAGATTGTCGGAGACGCAAACTTCTCTTGAAGTTTTTCCACAACATCTTTCAATCTAATGTTGGCATTGATAGGCATCTTTACATAAAGGCACCGAATTACTATTCCCATAAGATTGACCATGAGAATAAGGTTATGAAATTTCCCTGCAAAACACATTCCTTTAGCAAGTCCTTTTTTTCCTAAAACAATACGGGACTGATATAAATTAGACAAGTCTGTCGCAATTATATCGTCCAATGACATAATATTTTCACTGCTAAAATAATTCGTCTTGTATTAGAGCTGCTGTTCACTCATGTTCTGCTTGTGTTGACTGCTATATGCTTGTAATTGTATTTTCCTTTATTGTGCATTCTTGTTCATGTAATTAAGCTTTTATCACAATAACACACTTCATTGTTAAATATATAATGTTTTCTTGTCTACTTGCAATGTTGTTTTTTATTTTTGCACAATGATTCATTATGGTGCACATTAGTGTGCACTCGTGATCTTCTAGTATATGTATTTATTTGTTTTCCTGATGCTGCTAGCGATTGTTACCAACTGTATGCCTTGAAATTTTCTTTGCTTCCCCCCCCCCCACTGTAATGCCATGTGGCGCTGTGGGTATGGCATAAATAAATAAATAAATACATTTCTTTTTTCTCAACTCTTCTTCACACAAACATATGTCTTTCTTCCAAATTTCCTTTCAGTACCGTATTTGGACCTACAAACATTTTCTTAGGAAGCCCCTCTTGTGTAGTTCCCACAATAATTCTGACTTCAGTTTGCATACAAATATTATTTATGGTTTAAAAAGTACCATTGCTTTAGTTTCTGTGTAATCTGCAAGATCTTGTCCTTCAACTGCAAATTTATTCAATCGCGTCGCATTTCAGTGGTTCGCTGGTGTAAAAGTATTAATCAATGCATAACATTTATTTAGTCTTAGTTTTTGACGAGACACTTTACCAGCTGGATTGTAAACACAAACAATACCACAGAAAAATTGTATTATAAAAAAAGTGAATTAAAATAATTGGGTCTTACATTTGAGGTTCTTTAACTCTAGGGCAACTAACAGATTAAAGAAATTCTAGAAGGAACAGACAATTGCTGTAAATAATTATAAATTTAACAGAGAAGCCGCAAGAAGAAGCGATCAATGAAAAAAAAATAACAGGATTATTGGTCAACTGCCAACTCCTAATAGGTTAACGCGCTACGGAGCGCCAACAGGAAAAATAAACAAAAAATGGCAGCATATTTACGGAGTGAATGATGGAGAGTGGGGCGAAGAATTCGTTTGTCCATTTGTTCTTGCTTCAGTCCGTCCATGCATCCGTCAGTATGACCGTCCATGCGTCCATCAGCCCGTCCGCGCGTGCGTCTCTTCGTGCGTCCGTCCCTGCGTTCGTGTATGCAGTCGCCCCTGCCTCCGTTCATGCGTCCATCCATGCATCTGTTTATGTGTCCGTTCGTCCATCTATTCAACACTCCAAGTACCACCATCTCGCATCCTTTCATCATATATTTGCTATACAGAAGCACCGCTATCGAGCGGACATTCCAAGGACTAAACGAGAGGTGGCACACGCACACTTTCTTACGGCTTGCGCTTCGGGTCCACTTCCCACCTTTAACCACCTCGAGTTCATGGTATATACTAGTTCACTGTATTTATGGCACTGCTGCCGAACGCTCGCTAAACCTTTCGAAAACCAAGGAGGCTATGCCCGGCGAGTAGGATGTAGCAAACTTTTTCAGTCAGATAGTGCTCAATGTACATGCCAATGGCTGCTAATGGGAAATGAGAGGCGGAGTATTCGGCTTTTACGTTCTTACGGCTTGCGCTTCGTATCTAGTTTCCATTTTTAACCACATCGAGTTCATTCATGGTATATACAAGTTCACTGTATTCATGGCACTGCGGCTCAACGCTCGCTAAACCTTTCTAAAGCTAAGGAGGTTACACCCAGCGAGTATAACGTAGCAACCCTTTCTTGTCAGATAGTGCTCAATGTACATGCCAATGGCTGCTAATGGTGATCGCAGCCTGCGCGTTAACTAAAAGCTGAATGCTCCTGTCTCTCATTCCCCATTAGCAGCCATTGGCATGTACATTGAGCACTATTTTTTATTGTTCGACCACGCACAGAAGAAGTCTCTCACCGGCATCACCTTGGAGGTCAAAATGTTATACTTGTTACATACTATGGGGGACGAACGGGTGCCGCTATAAGGAGCTTCGCCCCTAAAAAAGAGCGTCCCGCGCTCGCTGCATTGGCAACAGGCGCCACTGGCTGACGCTGCCACATTTAAATGCACATTCATACTCGATAATGAGGACGAGGGGATAGCTGCCGTGGTAGCTCAGTTCATAGAACACCGGAAGCGTTCTTCAAAGGTCGCAAGTTCGGTACCTGCCCACGGAAAATTATCCTTTCATTCCCCAATCTTTCTTCAAAAATTACATTACATCTACTTCTAATGAGATCCCCTATACTTTCCTTGGCATAATTGTCTGTAAGTTCTCAATAACAGCGTGTCTAACAAACAAAAAAAACAAGCCCCTAAGATTACACTTCTCTCCTGTAAGAAAGAGGCAATTGATGATAACCAAACTAGTAGTTTGCAATACTAATGATTTTTTCGAGATAGATAATTTTTTCAACTCTTTTCCTTTCGTTTTATTTTTCGACTTCAGGACCCAAGTCATTGCGTACTGGGTAGTGTTTCGTCACTTCACCATAAAATCTGCGTAGCAAGAAAAGATATATTACCTTATACATAGTGTACACGTCTTCTTAAGAGGAACCAAGAATATCACCGGGCTGTACAGTGCAGAGATCAGCGTAATGGTCACCGGAATAAAAGCTGCATTATGCTACCTAATCAAAATATCGCTACAACACACCTTTAATGTAGTGCTATGCGCCAAAAAAAAACCTGTCGTGTTCTAATGCACTATGCTACTTAGTTCGAGCATTCGCCTTCCTATAGACAATAAAATAGCGAGTATTTTCGTAAGAGTGTTGTTACCGACATCATTTGGAGACTGCTAATGAGAGAGAAAGAGATTAGGTGGAGCTTTAATGAGACGACTTTTGTAGCGTAAATGAGAATGGTTCCGGCCTTTTACGCCTATCTGTGAAATAAAACAGCAGGCATAAATGGACCATTTTAACATTTGGGTAGAAACGTCGTAATCTCCCAGAGAGTGAGAAACCATAGTCATTCGGCTTTAGCGTAAGTTTAACAATGTGATGTCGTTCGGATTGTTACTAACTTGTGAAAGACTTTTCGACGGTGACTCTTCGGTGAAGCACTTGAAGTAATAGAACATTTATACCCCAAACTACCATTACGAAATCTATTACAGTAATTTGCACTCTTTAAACAAACAATAATGGTTTGATAGATGAGCCTTCCTATCTATTTGGCTATTGTTGTGTGCTACGCTGTGTAGGATGGCATACTTAAGCAGCTTCTGCAAATAATAAATTAGTAAACAATTCACAACGGGACGCGATAGTAGGCAAATAAAAAGAAAAAAATGCGAATCACCGGAGGAAGGGAAAGTTTATACTAGTAGTACATTTCGCTCATTTTCTTACTTCTTGGTTATAGTGACTATATTGACGCACCAGCAGAGCCGGGCAGACGCCAAGAAAAGTATTCCGCAATACAGGCATCGAAATGCGTCAATTGGAAAACTTGAAAAGTAACACTGGGGTACATTCGTATTTTTGAAATGGGATATTTCGGACCAATATTAAAAAAAACGCGAGACGTAATAAGTATTCCAGAGTACAGATACAGCAGTGTTCTTAATGGAACGTCTCTGAATACTTCATTCCAACAGAAAGACTTCGCACCGTTTAAGGAAAGGCTGCGAAGCGGTTCGGCATTGATGTATTCAGTGCAGCTAACAAGGCCTGACGTGTTTATCCTATTGCGCAAATGAAGGCCGATTGGAGACGCTTAGATTATGGATGTTGCCCGTGTAGAACAAGTGAATGCGTATGTGTCCAGCCGCATCGCCGTGGTGCTTAAGATTCTGATACCTACATAATACATAACTTGCAAACGCTCATACAACCTACAAACTGGGCAATGTGTAAAACACTGCCGGACGCTTGTGCTTCCTCTCCAAGAAGAAACCGCGATAGCGTAATCGGGGCTCATAGGCATGTCCTCTGAATTGCTACTCTGCTTCGGTACTCGGTCCGTGCATCAACCGTGCCATCTGGAAACGAACTACAGTGCGCGTAGAATCCGCCGTTTTAAAGTGTCATAGTATCTAAGCACAGTTTTTAATGCACACCCGCGTCTTATCCACCACTATCCATCTCCCCCTCTATCACAGAGCCTGATATGGCAGCCGATTCAGGGACCGATACTATAGATTCGCCTCCACAGCCAGCAAAAAAGAAAAGGACAGAGCAGCCCGAGTCATCGGAGGATGATTTTAAAAGCACCAGTCAAAAAATTCGGAAAGAACACCGGGAACTCAAACAAAAGGTTGATTTAGGCTTTATGCAAATTGCTGAACGCATCAATAAGATAGAGAGTATTCTAGACGTGTTAGTTGCTCGGCTCGAATGTCTCTCACAATCTCAACCATCTCCAGTGCCTTCGCAGCCATAACCCCCTCCGGCACCCTTGCCTCATCTTCACCTTCTTCACTCTGCATATGGCAATGGAATTGCCGTGAATTAAGAAACAAGAGAGACAACCTCTCACTTTATATACAGCGGTCTACACGGGCCCCTGATGTCTTCTCCGTACAGGAGCCTTTAAAAGCTTGCAAACTGCTCGGCTATCAGGCTGTACATTCGCATCCTAGCTCCCCATGGGCTACCACATATATACAGAGGAATATCTCGTTTATAGCGCATGATCTTTCCGATCTTTACAATGACTGCCTTCTTATTGAACTTCTCCCACGTCATACAGGACAAGGCACATATTTTATTTTGAATATTTATTCTCATCCTAGAGATGGCCTCACTGCTGTTTTTGAAGCAATCGATAGGGCCATCCAAATAGCAAACTCTGCTCCCATAGTTGTAACGGTTGACTTTAATGCCCCACACGTAGATTGGGGTTAACACTCGGAAGAACACTCGGAAGGGCACCAGCCTTCTTCAATACATTCAGCGTAACAGGTGCACACTAGTCACTGACAGCATGCTACCAACACGAATTGGCAACAGTGTGAGCAGAGATACCACCCCTGACCTTACTTTCACTAAAAATGTGCGACAAGCTAACTGGACACACAGTGGGGTCAACCTCGGTAGTGATCATTACATCCTAACAATTACACTGTCCCATGCCAATTTTCGTCCACAGTTTCATTTAAAACCTATTGTTGACTGGGACAAATTTCGCGAAATCCGAGACCGAAACGCGAAAAAAGAAATTCAAGACTACATAGACTGGGCGTCTCAGTCTAAACAGGATGTAGCTCTTAGCAAAAAATTAGCCCCAGCAGCACATATCCACGATCCAGTAGACAGCAGGCTACTCCACCTATGGGAGGCCTATCAGAGCTTGGAGAAACGATGGGTCAAGCAAAAATATAATCGCAAACTAAAACGCAAAATGTCACAAACACTCCAGCTTGTAACTGAACACGCGGCCGAACTTTCATCGCAGCAATGGAACCAGATATGTAACCTACTCGACGGTACTCTACATATGAAGAACTCTTGGTCCCGGCTTCGCCATATGTTAGACCCATGCTCCTCGCGATGTGAAAGTAATAAGCGAATTACGAAACTCTTGTTTGAAGTAGAAAAACAAGGGCAAGACGTTGAAACTGCTTTTAAAACTACGTATTTCCCTGGCCCAAGGCGAGAATTGTTACCTACCTACAATGGAGCTCCCAATGCAGACTTGCATGCACCAATTGCAGAGGCGGAAGTTTGGGCTGCCCTAAGCAAACTTCGCACCACATCTGCTCCAGGACTAGATGGAATTTCTAACAAGACACTCTGAAATTTAGACTCCAAGTCAGTGGCAGCTCTTACCGATTACATTAATCAACAATGGGAGCAGGGTACGCTGCCCCAGGAATGGAACTCAGCTAAGGTAACTTTCATACCCAAACATAATAAGCCATTAGACCTTAATAAATTGAGACCGATCTCTCTTACCTCATGTACAGGAAAACTGATGGAGCATGTAATTCTCAATCGTCTTAATCGCTACATGGAACAAGAAAAACTGTTTCCCTCCACCATGTACGGCTTTCGAGCGGGACTCTCCATTCACGATGTCATGCTGCAGCTTAAGGAGGATGTGCTAAATCCAACTTTTCCACACATCACCAGAGCCATCCTTGCATTGGACCTGACTAAGGCTTTTGATAATGTTTCTCACTCCTCAATTTTACAATCTCTTAGTGAACTAAACGTAGGCTCTCGCACGCACAAGTATGTCTCTGCCTTTCTCAGCAATAGGTCCGTCCGCCTACAGTTGGGCACTTTCAAAACCGATTCCTGCACGCTAGGTAGCAAGGAAACGCCCCAGGGATCGGTTTTGTCCCCGTTCATTTTTAACGTTACTCTCATACCGCTAGCGCGGGACTTGCCAAACTTTCTTCCATCAATCACTCCTTGTACGCGGATGACATCACCATCTGGGGCAATGCTGGCAACCATGGCGAAATCGAATCAAAGCTTCAGTTGGCCGCTAACATTGTTGTTAAACACGCCAACAATATTGGGCTCACCTGCTCGGCAGCTAAATCAGAACTCCTAGTAATTGACTTTAAAAAGCAAGATACATGTCACATTCAAGTCATGCTTGATGATACCCCTATTCGCAGGGTCAGTAAAATCAATATTTTAGGCCTTAATATTTCCGACAATGGTACGAACGCTGACACCATAAGGTTAATCCGCACGTCAGTTCGTAATACAGCTTTTCTCATCAAGCGCATATCCAATCGTCATCGCGGCATGAGGGAGGCAGACACACGCCGCCTCATACAGGCCTTTTGCCTATGCAGAATTACCTATTCTATCCCCTACCTCTACCTCTCACTTACGGAGATTGAGCAACTTAACAGACTCATTCGTAATGCCTATAAGCCTCGCTCCATCCCCCTAAATCAACAGCCACGGATAAACTACTTCACCTTGGGGTGCACAACACTCTGGAAGAGCTTGTAGAGGCGCATCTTTTCAGCCAATATCAAAGACTACCACTCACAGAAACAGGACAGCTACTCCTGCGCCGACTTGGAATCAACGTTCCTGGTCACACCACGGCCACGCACGCAGTTCCCGTCACTGTTAGCAGCAACCTATTATTCCCGCCACTCCCCAAAGATACTCACCCAGAACATAATCGGCCGCGACGGGAAGCTCGAGCCAAGTCCATTCAGAAGCGCTTCCCACATAATTCTCCCGCAGTCTATGTAGACGCGGCCGAATATGTAGGTCATCGAGCTTTCGCGGTAGCCGTCGTAGATGAATTTCAAAAACTGGTTGCTAGTGCTTCCCTTCCAAATTCAACAGAATCCCTGGAAGCAGAGGAGGCGGCAATTGCTTTAGCCAACGTTCACTCCTCCGCTGAGTATATTTTTTCCGATTCACAAACTGCAATTCGTAATTTCGCCACTTTCCGAATTCATTCTTCGGCTGCTAAAATTCTTGAATCAACTCCTCCGCCTGATCGCCTCATCACCCTCCTCTGGGTCCGTGTGCACTGTGGACACCCAGGCAACACGGCCGCTCACACCCAAGCCCGAGCACTCGCCAACCGGGCTCACAGCGACCTGCCTTCGCTTCGAGGTGCCAGGGATCGACTCCTCAGCTATCACGATATTACGCTATTTTACCGAAATTCCTGCCTAACGTATCGCCCACCACATAAATCTCTTTCCAGAAGTGACCAGGCTTTGTGGCGCAGACTTCGAACGGCCACAGTGACGACTCCTTTTCTTTTCTCCCTTTTTACACATGGCGAAACCTCACTTCATTACAACTTATGTCCTAGCACCAGAGCCAACTTCCAGCACATATTTCTGAATTGTCCAAACAAACCCAAGCCCCCGTGGCAAGGGTCAAAACACCAGGAGCGACAGGAGGCTGCTCTACGCAGCTCGCAACCGGGTTTACAGCTCCGGACAGTGAGCTGGGCCAGAAGGGTCGCCGAAGCACAGCAGTGTCCGGCCACCTAGAGCGGCCCGAGGGCTCATCGTCATCCTGATTCCACTTCCCCTACCACACCCCCCCCCTCAAATGATTCCTTCGTGAATCAATAAAGTTGATTACCTACCTACCTACCTTTAAATGCACACTATGCCATATTTATTCCTATTACAAATCAGCAAAGGGTCCACAAAGCGCTCGCAGGGCAACACGCGAGCCTCGCAACGGTTCACAATGTTGAAGGTTTTCTTGCTGATGAGTATTGAAGGTGCCTGAGCGCTTTGTACTCGATGGGCATTTGAAACACTACCTTGTTGCTCAATTCAGAGCTTTTGACACTTGTTTTTGTTTAACGCTTTTGCCACGCAATAAATGATTTGTTAACGAGACTACTTCGCTTCATGATATCGATACTGTTTTTCTGAAGTAGTGTCAACAAATATGGCTCTGTGGCTGAACACCTGCGTGACACGCAGATTGCCCGGGTTCGATACTGACTAGGAACCAAAAATTTCTCTTATTTACAATATTTGCGTATTCCTTGATTTTCGGTCAATATGAAGATCATTTTTATGACAACCAACAATGCCCATGCTGACGCCGACAGCCACGCCACAATTTCTGCGAACAGAGCTTTCTGATGCTCGCGCATTGATATACGCCTGCGTGAACTCGAAAGTTCTAAGAGGACTGACAATATTTCACATGTATCTGCTCATTGTCAGGTCTGGGGTACCTGCCTTTGTTGTAAGAAACATGTATTTTGTTTTCAAAATGAAATCAGGGGACTCTAGAAATTGTTGAAGCTACCTACTTCGCTAAAGCCGGTGCTTAGTGCATAAGCTGCTCATCAGTAGGGCTATCAAGCCGCGAGGTAAAACATCTTGACAGAGTTTAACGTGGTGGCTTAAACGTACCTGGTGTTTCTTCATAACCATACTAATTCTGCTGTTGCCTAGTCTAAATCTTCCTTTTTTTATTTTTTGTAATATATGTGTATGTTTTTCTATACTTTTCATAAAAACTTCAGTTGCTAGTAGCGCGTCGTCCTGACTCCTTTGTGCCATTGTGTTGTGGCTATTTTCCCAATTTTGTTTAAAAAATACGGAATATTCAACAGGAGACAAGTTTTCTTGCACGCGTATAAGCCAAATTTTAGTGTCATCTTCTTAAATTTTAAAACAATAGCAATGACGTACTTGCCTCTCATCCTCATTCAATATAATTTTATTGCCGCACTTTAACGCTACCACCTTGCCAGTCTTCTTCTGATAAGGTCTTCTTGGAAGTCAGCCCTCTACGCAAACAGCATGCAAATAAGAACTCTACTATGATAATGTGTTTCGAGGACAACATTTTTAATGCGCCATGAGGAATAAACAAGTAGATAATTCTCGGTATTACTACTAGAACCCCCTCTGTACCACCACAGAAGATCATCACGCAACGTGACATCTGCCGATAGAGACACGTCATCTCAAGCAAGAAGAACTGGCCCCCCATCGTCAAGCTCTGTGAAGACGGATACACCGAAAACAGAATCAGGGTCAAGACTCCCACATCGTGAAGAGTGGCCATCACTTCCACGAACACAGCCTGTTTCAGAAGTGCATTGAATTCCGCCAACCTCGATGCCATCACGAACCACTGATCAAAAGACTACTGAGGATCGCCAGGTCATCAACATGTTGCAGACCCTTATGAGCGAAATGCGCATGCTCCTAAGCAACATGAACAACCCATAAGCGCAGAGCGCACTTCAAGTGCTGGACACTTTGAGTACGGTGCTAGCAGCTCTAAGATAAAACGATGGCCCACAACATGTTATCCTTTAAGAACAGATGGAATGCCAGAGGACTTAGGGTGCGTATGTCCGAGTTCCAGCAAGATGTATTCACGAACCAGTTCTCCATAATTGTGATTTGTGAACCGAACCTGTCAGCTCAGATGAGGCTGTCTGGATATGAGTGCTTTACGTCTTCTACCCACGGAGAGCGCAGTAAGGTCGTTGTGTTCATACGGCACGACTTAACTTATGTTCATCACCCTGTACCCCCTGACGAAGAAAACCAGTACGTTTACATAACAGTAAAAAACACGAAGACCACATTCAGCACAATCGGAGCCTACTTACATCCATCAAGTCGTTTAAACCATGAGCGCTTGCGCGGAATTTCGAATTCAACTCTCCAGCCATGGGTGATAACTGGCGACTTCAATGCCCACCACTACTTATGGGGAAGCTCTAGGATCAACACTAGAGGTAGACAGTTAGTGTCTTTCGCTTCTGAATGTGAACTTATCCTCGTGAATGACGGCAGCCTTACTTATCTGCGCGGATCGGCCTGTAGCAGTCGCCGGGACCTCACTTTCGTCTCACGCTCATTCGCCAGCAGAGGGCACTGGTTTTCGGATTTAGAAAGAAGGGGTATTGACCACATTCGAACATACCTGAAGGTTTACGGCTTTCTAAGTCTCAAGTCCTCCAGAGCCGTCCAGTGCACCGATTGGCAAAAATACAAGTTAATTATGGAAGACTATGTTGGCGCCTCACCCTTCAACCTAGAGGACGCAATAAAGAGTGTCCTACAGTAAACCACGCGTTTGCTTCCGGTGAGCTCATCTCGCACTGATATGGACATTGATCTCAAAAAACTCCGAGCGATTCGTCGTCGTGCAGAACGACGTTATAGACGCACGAGGTCACTTGATGTTCTGAGAGTGGCCAGACGCACAAAAAAAGTATACTGCGTCATATGGACAAGTTGGACAAGCAACGATGGGTATCTTTTTGCGAGTTTTTGGATCGCAGAAAGCCTCTGTCACTAATCTGGAGAACTGTCCGGGGTCTTCGTACAACCATTACTCAGCGCTACCCATTAAAATCTCTGGCAATTCACTTACGCTGCGAAGAGATTGATGTCGCTGATTCTTTCTGTGGAATGATTGCCAGCGGGTCAAATTCAACTGGGACGAAGACGCCCGACTTTTCTGTTTCCACACGTGATCCCCGAATAGAGATTTCGTTTTCAATAAACGAACTAAAGGCTGCGCTTGCTTTGGGCAGACGTTCTTCAGTGCCAGGACCTGACGGCATCACTTACCGCGCTCTGTGTCACCTAGGAGATCACGCTCGGAAGGCACTCTTGCAGCTGTACAATGACTCCTGGCAAACCGGCATGGTTTCACAGGAATGGTAGTCAAGTCGCCTGATTCCACTTCTGGAAGCCGGCAAGTCACCCTTGGACATTTCCTCTTACCGCCAGATTGCCCTCGCGAGCTGTGTGGGAAAAGTTATGGAAAGAATGATTTTAACGCGTCTGGAATGGTACTTGGAGTTCTACGAAATGTATATTCTACGAAATATATTCTACGATATATAGCCATGACCGGGTTCAGACGAGGCCGCTCGTCAATTGATATTGTAGTTGACTTGGTGACATATGTAGAACACCAGAAGGCCTGCAAACGGTTATCTGCTGCTATGTTTCTCGACGTTAAAGAGGCATACGACAATGTCACCCACGAAGCCATTCTCAGCGCACTTGAAGGAGTGAGACTCGGTGGCAGGATATATACGTGGGTTCAGAGCTACCTACAGAATAGATCATTTCACGTGCAGATAGAGAATGGCCCGACACCCGAGTATTACTGCAGCCGAGATGTCCCGCAAGGCGGAGTGCTAAGCCCGACGCTGTTCAACCTAACACTCATTGAACTAGTTGGCAAGCAACCAAGCGGTGTACGTCTTTCCATTTATGCTGATGACATCTGTGTGTGGACATCGGGTGTGATTCGACTTCAACTTCATGCTCGACTTCAGAAGGCAACGTCAGTGACATTGTAACACTTACGCAAACAAGGGCTTGAAATCGCAAGTGAGAAGTGTGCAGTCATGGCTTTCACCAGAAAACCAATGTCCGCTTGCGGCAAATCAATTAATGGGCAGTTGATGTCA
The DNA here is from genome assembly GCF_043290135.1 of Rhipicephalus microplus. NCBI lineage: Eukaryota > Metazoa > Arthropoda > Arachnida > Ixodida > Ixodidae > Rhipicephalus > Rhipicephalus microplus. The sequence goes on along the minus strand of NC_134700.1, from coordinate 187,105,269 downwards.
TTCAGCCAGAGCCACAGGTTCTCGGGAGTCGTAATCGACCGAAATCTGTCTTGGACACCCCACGTAAACTACGCGAAAAAGCGGCTGATTGTCATTTGTCACTTATTCGGGTTTCTTGCTGGGAAAACTTGGTGAATGTCTGTCGAGTCTATGTTACAGCTTTACAAGGTACTATTTACTGGATTCCAGCGGTATAGCCTACCTGTTATATCTAACACGTGCAAAACGAACCTGCGCACAATCCAAGATATTAAAGCCCAAGCGCTTAGGAAATGCCTTGGTTTACCCCGCTGCGCATCGACAGCTGAAACAATTGCCATTGCACAGGACTACTCGATCATGACGCACATCACCATTGAAACGATGCGTACGTACCTCAGGCAACATGCTAGGAATCTTTCCCACCACCTGGCAATCCTCGCTACTGAGAGGCCCCGCACGAAATTTAGTGCAATTGCCTGTGCTCGTCGTGCGTCGTTTACGTCAGGTTTTACGCCTGCCGAGAAACTAGTGTATCCTCCGTGGTGCCTGACACTTCCACAAGTACGTGTTTCAATTCCAGGAATACGGAAAAAATCAAATTTACCTTCATCAGCCCTAAAACAATTGAGCTTGAGCCTCCTGCACAAAATGTACAACAGCCACGTGCACATATACACCGATGGTTCAATCACAGCGTCTGGTTCTGGTGGTGCTGTGGTTATTCGAGCTAGAGGAATCACTCTGCGATTCAAACTGTCACATTTCATTACGTCTACGGCGGCAGAACTTGCGGCCTTGCGTGGCGCCCTAGAGTACATCAAATCTCAAAGACCGAGTAAATGGGTTGTGTTTTCCGACTCAAAACCAGCCCTACAGAGCATGCAGTCAGTCCTTCGACGAGGTTGCCATGAACAATTAACTTACGAAGTTATCAAGCTTGTTCACCACGTCACAGAAACAGGCAACGAGGTCAAGTTTCGATGGCCTCCTGGCCATTGGGGGATCAGTGCCAATGATTCCGCAGACAATGCGGCTCGCACATCACACGAAGAAGAGCACACCCTTCCGATTCGTTTGTCAAGGACAGATGCTGCACAGCAACGTCGTCACCTGGCACGTAGTCTGAGTCTGCAGGAGTGGAACACCCCAAGCATAATACATACGAGACTATACCAAATAAACCCTCGACTGGAACTTCGACCTCGATCCGGACTTCGTCGACGTGAAGCTTCACTTCTTTGTCGCCTTTGGTTGAGGGTTGCCTTCACAAAAGCATATAGAACCCTCATCGGATTGACCAACAATGCGGAATGCGACGTCTCCTGCACCAAAGAAGACATCGACCATCTGATACGCCATTGCCTACAATTTGCCTCTGAAAGACAGAAGCTTTCGGACGCATTGAGACAATTGGACGATTGGCCACTCGTGCAGATGCTACTGGAATAGCGCCATCACCTTTCGTCGGCTCAAAAGGCAGTCAAAGCTATCTTGTGCTTTTTGTGGACTACAGGCCTACGTGACCACCTTTAACTTTTGTGTAGTGCCACCGCTGCATACGCGCCAGGCGATTGACTGACAATCGTCCTTTTTTGTTTTTTTCTCTCTCTCGTTCTCTTCTCTTTCCTCTCTCTCTCTCTCTCGTTCTCTTCTCTTTCCTCTCTCTCTCTCATATTCATGCCCCCTTCTCATTTCCCCGGCGTAGGGTAGCATACCGGGCATGTGCCTGGTTAACCTCCCTGCCTTCCCTCTTGTTGTTTATCCCTCCTCCTCCTTCCCTCCCCTCTGTACGCTACACCAGTTTCTTTGTTCACTTCAGGCTGGTTGTTCATGGGAGTATAGAAGACCACAAGCTAAACTCCTTAAAGTGCAGAAGTGGTGGTATTTTTTTGTCGGCCATGGACGGCTGCTTCATATTGCGTTCTATTAACAAGAAGCTTACGCCTGTGTTCACAAAAAGTATGAGCCGTTCTTATTTTTCGCTTAGCTGTAAACATGCGAGGGCTGTAGGCTTTTTGTCTTATCTGCTTGCTTTTAAAAATAATTTTAGGTTAGTCAGCACCTGTTCTTGTTGCTTTCATCCTCGTAGTATTTGTGTTGAGTTTAAACTTTATTTGTCCAATGGTTGTTGCTGTGCCCGGGGCTAGGCTGCCAGGGACACGTCGTTCGAGGAACATCTTCCGAGGTCCTCGGCGACGACCCTGGCACACTGCACGGCCCACACCTGGTCACTGCCTAAACTTTTTTCATGAATACCAATAAATTAGGTAGCCCTTCTTACCATCTCAATAATTCATCACTTGATTTGCTCCGAAAACAACTATGAAACAGTGTAGGCAGCTTGTTTGTATAGCTGAGCATAATGTTAATACATTTCTAGGACCTGTCTTGTCCTTCGCAAAATTGTGTGTTTATTTATAGAATGAAATAAATATGCAACCAAGAAAGGGAGAAAGTGGAGTGGGGAATCGATTGGCCACAGTCGCAATTCACTATCACATAGGAGATATACTGTGAAGAAGCGAATGGAAATAGAATGACGCAGACTCATGCAAAATTACTATGGCGCGAAGTTGAAATAGTTGGAGTTCCCAAAGCCCATTGATTTGTTATTCTGTTTGCGCTTCTTTTACTATTTCTTGTAATATATTTTGCTTGCAGTTTATCACCAGACCTGAAGTCATTAAAGAAGCACGCTCATGCGGAAACATCTTCCAGTGCCGATTCCTTTGCCCTACTCTCCCACTGGCTCCCGCAAGCTTTCGATTCCACCACACAGTTGCTGCCATAAAGTTTCGGAGAGCTTTTTTTTTCTAAAATACCACGCCAAACGTGCTCTATGCGTATATTTGCCTCGTAGGAGAATTGGTTGCCCCTATGATTTTAGATGTTGCACACTCGCATAGTGTACGCTGAAGGTATTGTTAAATATCATAAATATAATGCGTTTATTCCCCTAATAACAATGAATGGTTTTGCCTATGATTGCAGATGTTGAACATTTGCGTGGTGTATGCTCAAGAAATTGCAAAAGAATTGTCATATATTGTGTATATTCGCTTCGTGCAGAATATTGGTTACGCCTATGAGGGCAGAAGTCGTACATGTGCTTTTTATACTGAAGACATTTTAAAATAAATGTAATTTAATGCGTATATTCGCCTCGTACAAAAGAACGATTGTGACTACGAGGGCAGATGTTGCAAATTCGCAGGTTATACTCAAGACATTAAAATAGAATTGTAATGGAAACCGTATATTACGCCTATTAGTGCAAATGTTGGACATTCGCATGGTGGATATTTCAGATATTGTAATAGAATTTCTAAATTGTAGACATACATGTTATCTAGAAGTTATTAAAGGAGTACTTGCGAAAGGATATATAGGGCGTTCTAGGAATCTTTTCACGCTAAAAAAAGAAGGCCTGGTATCAAAGCTTAACTTTTATTGTGAGGCCGGATTCCACTAAGGAGAAAAGGCATGAATATCTGGTACTTGATAGGTGAACATATGATTATCCAGCTCCTGGTATGCCTTCATTATTACAATAACTTTCTCTGATCTGTGGATTCTTCTTCAGCCTGCTGAAATCTCTGATGATTGTCCACTTCGCCATTACACGATCGTCTCCTCCAAAGCTTTGCTCATTCGTATTGAGCGCTAGGTGCAATGCATATAGTCCGTTAACTTCAGCCTCATGTGTTTAAGCCTTGACTTCAACACGTAAAAAAAAACCTTGTAATTCGCATTGCCTTTCTAGACATGGAAATGTTCCCTTGTAAAATGTTACGTTTTTTTCTGTGCCTGAAAGATGGGTTTTGATCAACATCTACATGACCTAGTTACTATGTTGTACGTGCCGTTTTTATACCTTACTTGTAGAACCAATAAACAAAAACCTAATGGACTCAAGCTGACAAGACAAGCTCCATATTTATTCATACTCTGGGACCATGATGCACCAAAAAGTCACAGTTACGGCGCAAATGCGAATCAATGAATACATACAATTGCAAGAAATTGTAATGTGGAATGTCACACGAAGAACGATAACAATCTCGATACTTGAAGCACACCACGGATGCACAAAGAAGAACGCTCTACAAAAACGCTGATTGATTTGTGGGGTTTAACGTCCCAAAACCACCATATGATTATGAGAGACGCCGTAGTGAAGGTCTCCGGAAATTTCCACCACCTGGGGTTCTTTAACGTGCACCCAAATCTGAGCACACGGGCCTACAACATTTCCTCCTCCATCGAAAATGCAGCCACCGCAGCCGGGATTTGATCCCGTGACCTGTGGGTGCTCGACGAAAACGCACAGGTAGGCAGAGGACAAGCGGGAACTAACAAATCTTACAGTAGTTTCGTCCGTGTGTTTTAGCAACACGCTGTAAATCTCGACAATGTGAAACCCTATGCCCCTATATATCACTTTTTATTTTAAACTAAGGCAAGTGGAGTGTCCCCTCTGTGTCTCCTCTCATGTGGTGGCATCTGACCAAATGTCAATCATATTTCTTTGAATGTGTGGCATCTGACAATATTATTTCTCGGGATGTGTGTTTAGAAAAAGTTTCTAACAATTTTGAGTACTTCGTGCGGTGTTTAGAGAAATTTAAGCTCACAAACAGTGAACAGTAGTAACATTCTAACAGAACATCGCGACGGAATACAACATGCACTGATCCGCGAAAATTTGTTACAAAAAGATAGCTTTACATATGTACAATACATGGCAAACAATAAACACAAATAAAACGTAATTAGGTGTATGTTGCGTATTTTTATGGTCTTTAAATGGTATTTCTGCCTTTACTAGATAAGAATAAGCCCAGCAAACTCACGCAGGCCGAAAAACAAGCTTCACGCGTCTCTCACTGACGATGATTCTGCGATAGCGCTCCAAAAACACACGGACTGAAGAGGCCGACAAGGACAGCGCTTGCACAGCGCTTGCTCTCGCAAGCGCTGTCCTTGCCAAGTTTCCTCCTGGCAAACGTCCGGGGCTGGCTTGCCAGGACCAAGCTTAGCAAGGACAGCGCTTGCACAGCGCTTGCGCCTTGCCAAGCATGGTCCTTCAAATGTCCGGGGCTGGCGTTGAGGAACCGTTACCCTTAGAATGCGTTCCGGATTTAAGTGGCAGAAAATTCTTTGCCGCCTCCGAGTACGACGGCCTGATAGTGCAGCAAACACTGGCGTGCGGGTCACCACAACATCGACACGGCTACAAACAGCCCTTCTCGTGGTGGGCATAGACAGCGCAACCTTCCACAAAACGAAACTGTGCAATTGATGCGGAAGTGGCAACTGTCTCAACATCAACGGCACATGCACTGGATCACTTTATAGTCACAGGTTACACGATGGCCTGTGACCTTGAGGTAGTTGAGCACAATTGACAAGGTCTTCATTTCCATTCGGACGTATCGCATCCCAGTGGTCTCGGTTGAATGCAACCGCATGAGTACACTGCTGATGTGCAGCACCTTCCCGTAGGGAGACATTTTTGCGCGAGTACCTCTCTGGAGACGCGGCATAGCAGGGACAGGATGTCTCCTTGGGTGACTAGGGGTCCTGGGGAACCCCAAGTTACAGAGGACACTGTGGAGCAAGGAGTCGCTGCTTTGAAAGAGAAAGTAAGAGATAGAATATTTTATTTATTTATACATATAAACCACAGATTTGGGAGAGAACCCAAATCCGGGTCATCTATCATGATCTCGGCGACCACTTGAGCCTGTGGAATAAAAATCTGCCGAACTTCGGCAGACCTGTCGCATAGAGCATCGTTCGGTAGGCCTTTGCTATGGCAGTGGCACAGGATGAGGAGAAAGACAGGAAATATTTTTGCGGTGCACTCCACCACGGCACGGAATACCGATGGGGAGGCGCCACAGCCCGGGAAAGAGTCTGCGTACCGGTCAGGGTTGAAGTTGTGCCGGAAGGCGAGGTGCGGTAAAGTATGCGTTTAGAGTTAGCGGAGCGCTACCTTTTCCTCTCGCGAGAACGACGGTGGTGGCGGGTGCATGGTGCGTCTAGCTCTGGTGTAGTATGTTAATATGTCTCTGTATGTCGATGGAGGCCACACTCGACCTGTACTCTAAGCCTCGAAGAATGGTCGGGTGCTTTAAACTTCTTTCGTCACATGTATTTTTATTTATTTTTTAAATATATGCATACATATGAATGTCCGCGATATGATGTCGACGGCAATGGGAAGGGCGAAAATCTGCCGAACGTGACCATATAATGCTATCGATGAAAAAAAAAACACCGTGCATCAGAATACACAGTGCTTAAATTATTACAAAAACACATGAGGCGGGGACGTGAGCTGAATATTGTTATCGCCTCATGTGTCTTCGTCACATGTATCTTTGTTCTGTTATTTGAATAATCCTCACGAACAAGTTCACCTAAAAACCCTCGTAAAGATGACTATAACCACAGCTTCAGCAGGAAGCTTTCGCTTAGATCACATAGTTGGGTTGCGAAAAAAAGACACGGTCGAAGGAGAGTGAACAACACGGGTGCAAGTATGAGAAAAAATGCACAAACGTGCCTGAGCTAAAGCTTTGTTTAGATTTTTTAGCTTATTCTTAAACACCTATGCTTACGACGCACTTCAGCCACTGACAGCAAACTCTTCAGAATTTTCAAGTTTTTTGTGATCCAGTGGGGCCTAAAATTCAAACGCTAAAGAAGGCAAAGCATAGAGCAAGTATGTAGACTAATTAGTTACATACTTTATGATATCTGAGCATCCCGAGAGCTTTGGGAGATGCTGCAGCGGTGTCCTCAGAGTAAGCTTCCTCCATATGAAACTTTCCACAAACCACCACGTTTATGTATTGTGGTAGTTGTGGCTGCAAGTTGCACCGCTTAAAATTTATCTCAGCAGACTGTTCTGGCATCGTGTCACGCAGTCTTTTTGCTTCGGAGAATGTAATTTATTTGCCTCGTGTAAACTTTTGCAGGTATGTATGCCAAGAATTGGCTCATGCAGTGAGCTGTAATTAGGCTGCTGCGGTTTGGCACTGAAAAGAAGCAAGCACTCGCTTATTCGCACGCAAACGTAAATGAAAAAAATCTTTAATGACCCATGAAATCATCTCTCGCACTAATTTCCGTATACCACTTTCTGCAATGAATGATTCAATCATTCATTCAATGATATCTGGGAGTCAGAGAGGTGCTGCAAAATAACGTTACGTACAGGCATCTTGAAACGGTTCCGAATTCGGAGGCAGAGCAAAATTACGTTACTCGCGAAAGCGTTGTGTGAGATCTGTGCAAAGAAAATGAAAAAAAAAGATAAGGCGTTCGTCTTTCAGTGGTCCAACGCAGTGTGAAATGAAGAACCATGCCACATTTCATTTATTTATTTAGAACTTAGCGCATGTCGCGAACGGAACAAAACAAAAAGATATCCTTCATAACTTCCTTTGGAACCCTCATTTGGCACGTTTGTCTCACTTCGAAGTTGACATCAATCATAGCGCCTTTTCCCTAAAAGGACGCCGTGTGGGGACGCATTAACTCTAACGGAGAAAAACGCATTAACGTGGTCGGACCTCGAGAGGGCGGACAGCAGTGGCGCCGCCATTACGCTCTCACACAACGCATCTCGCGACACACGCGCTAACATCCGCCCACCCTAAACCTACGAAACGCCCCGTGCTTCCAGCAATGCAAGAGAACCTTACGACCGAGCCACGGATTCCTAGCGGGCAATTATGCCATGCGTCTGACATGCGTTACTTCTGGAGCCCTTGTTTGACGGGTCGTATATTTTACGTGACCAGAATCGGGCCCTCATCCAGATCCCGCTTGCATTCTACGTGGCACGAGAGAGCGTGCTCTCTGTGAGAATATATTGACGAATCCTGTGGCCGCATTGAACGAGGCGATTGTTAGGACTCTGCTCCCGGCACGAACAATGATACGAAAAGAATATATTATGAAAAAATGTGCGTAGAACAAATTGAAAACACAGTTGTAGTGTTATTTGTAAGCAGGCAAATCGAGCGCAGGCGAATGACCAAACGGGTACGCTGTATATATACAGTGGATGAGCAATGTGTCACACGTCATGGCATCCCGTCATTTCGACTCACCAACTCACGCTGGAAGTCGTAGCTGGGTCTGTTCTCAAAGCACGTAAGAAACTCACCTGTAACGAAACAAGAAGAACGCCAGCACAGAAGGTCAATTCACTAGATATGTAATTCATCCGGTGCCATGAAAGGTAGCTCTCATGACTGTAATTTTATTTATCGAAAAGCGTGAAGTACATCCGTAAGTCGGGGAGCACTCGACAAGTTGTGTTTGCCTAAACAAGAACACTGAGCAGCGCAAGTTCTTGACGTTATATTGAACACCTAAATAAAATGTGCTAAACATTCCCGGTGAATTTATGATTGCAAAGGGCTGACGCAGGCTTAACTGCAAAATGTTAACAATATTTTAACAATTTAAAAATAAATTTAACACCTATGCAGGTTGCATCTTCAGTAAACACTCGAAACAAGTGCGTGGATTCCGAATAACGACTCGAGCTACGCCTGAACTGAAGAATCCAAATTTTGTGCGGCTACATGTTATAATATAGAAAGGAGGAGAAAAAATTCAATAAAAGAAAGAAAACAAGGAGGTTAACCTGGTGCAAGCCCCCTGAATAGACCTGGAACACTCCTATCCAGGGTACAGCAAGGAATTTCAATACATTGGTATGAGCACGGCTGTCATGGCGAAAACGACCTAACGGTGTTCGCATTAGCTAGGGCAGATGCCCCAAGTACTTGACAGTGTGCAGAGACTCGTGCATTTTAGTTATTGCTGTAGTCTGCTAACAATATTTCTACCGTCGATAACGGTTGGTTTTTTGGGCCCATTACTCTCAATATGAATCACGAATTGCACACGGATATACTTCCTTAATTTAGTCAATCAAGTACAATGCCGTAGTGTACTGCTATTACCAGGTGCAATTTATTGTGACAAGCCTTATATGCTGATAATAAACTGAAAACTGCAAGTTATAGTGCACAGAAAATTTAATTTCCGATTCTTTATAAAGGCGTCTGGAATAAAGGTAAATGACAAAGTAAGATCACATACACGCCTACATTTAAAATGAACAACAAAAATTGGGGGCCCTTAAGATTCACCTATATAAGTTGAACGCGATAGCGAAATCCGACCTCTAGTGCGTCCTTCAATCACTTAGTACATACTTATTAATATGTTTTGTTACACACACACCCACAAACGTGCGTGACGTATCTATAGTAATGCAGTGACTGTGCAGTGTGGCCACTTCCCTCTGCTAGAACGGTGCTCTGCTGTAGTCGACACGTTTTTCACATGTCTCACAGATGGCCCACAGACACACACACGAGTCCGCATGCGGATTGTGCTATCAGCGTTAAATGAAACCCGAACAGCGGCAAGCCTTTGTCATAGTATAGTGCGCGCCGTCCAGTTATCACCATTGACAGGCACGCACGCGCATCCTGTTCATCAGCTTCGCGCATATATGTGTGTGCCTGGTCGTAGTGATAAATGGACGGCGCGCACTATTTCATCATGAAGGCTTGCCGCGGTCCGGCTTTCATTTGACGCTGATAGCACATACAGGTTTTGGATCTAAAGCAAGAGCCGCATGGCCGCCTTGACACACGCCACGCGCTCGCCTTGTTGCAGGGCATAAAGTTTCACAATGCCTCATAGATGGCAGCACATTCTCTAGCGTTTGCTGTTTGCTTGATCAACGCCTCAGAAAAGGCATGATATGTTTTCCGCTTGGTGGATATAATTGTCCACTTGTAGAGCTGTTTGGAAGTTCCTGTGTGTTTTAGCGGTGATGGCTGCACTATCCCGGCCTTTTTCGACGTGGTTTGATGACCTCCCAAATGCGCCCACAGATCGCCGAATGAGCTCGTTTTCGTCGTGACATCTGTCGAACAAAATGCGTTAAACACACTCCTCTCACTACATGACATTTATCTCTCAACCACGCTCAATCTCAGAGGCCATCACACAGTGCGGCAAGCAGAACGCACGCCAACTGTCAACAGAGACGATGATCGCGGAGTCGTTGATATGTGCACCGATAAGAGTGGCCACCCTATCAACAGATCTTACTTCCACGCATTCTACAGCCAATGAAATCAGCATCCTCAGTAACGTCACGTAACCAGACCATGCCGCTCTGTGAGTGGACGGTTGAAAACCTGTTCGACTGAGTCGTAGCAATCTGCAGTGATTCGCAGCTTTGAAGTGTTGTAATAAGTAACATAGTTTGCGCATAAGCTCGAATCGGTCTGTAAATGACACTTATTTAGTCTGTCGGCCCAATGGGCTCGTACAAAATTATCAAAGCTATTTCAGGGTCCTCTTAAAGAGAGTCATGACGTTCATGCATACTAATATTCTCCATTTACAGCTTGGCAAACCACAACAACGCAATTGAACCATCTTGGCATAACAGATGTCAAAAATAAAAGAGTGAATAAACGTCCACCCATTCCGGCTCGGATGCATGGCGTACCTACAAGCACCAGGATATATGCACTTCATTCACTGATGTTTCACGCAGCACACCATTAGGGATATATATGGCTCGAGTGCTTCCTGCCAAAGCCAAATGATAAAAACTTTACATTGTACCTAGTCTGACTGTCTTAATAGATACTGATTGGCCTCTTACATCAGTGTTTCTTTTTTCTTCATTTTTTCGAAGAGGCTTCCTTCACCTTAGATTGGAGTATGCAATGACAAGAATTGGTAATAATTCCCTGCAAAATAAATCTTGTCTTTTTATTTTCTGCCGCACTTCACTTCTCCGTAATCTAGCGTGCACCGCGGAAACCACTAAAGAAAAGGTACCTCTTAAGCAGTCCATACAAATGCTTAACCAGCGAAGCGGGAACGTGCGGCCACAGGTGGTCGCAGACAACGCAGCCGAAGCCTAAGCGCCGCTCTAAGCCTCCGACCGAAAGATGGTTTTCGCCTTGGATAACACGTTCCTACCATTACCACGTTGACGCTATTCTTCCAGCAACACTTGTTCCTCATTTCGCCGTTGTCGCCTGCATTTGGTTTGGAAGGCTACCGGATTCTCGATAAACAGTTACCGCTAGCGCTGTGCTCCCCTCCCCGTTGGGCCAATTCTTGCGCCCGGACCGTTGCATAAGTCCGGCAAACACGAATTCGCTCATAAATCAGCTTTTGGTGCTGTTCTTTGAAAGTTCTTTATGTCAGGACGTTTCCAGGGTCTGTTTCCTTCACACGTGGAAGCATCAAGTTGAATCTGCTGTGCGAGAGCTCGGCGCCATGGCTGCTGCAGCGATGAACGACGGGCGCTGCCAATTGTACACGCTCTAGGGTTCAACGTAGAGATCTACGTAACTGATAGTTAGCCAAACCATACAGTTTTGTCTTGGGGCTAACAGATTTTAGTTTCACCTAGTCATTGGGGAAAGAAAAAGAAGACAAAACAAAAACTAGAGTCCCTTCTGTCAAATACAAGCGAGGCGAAAATGAACACCGAAGGTGTCGTCATAAATACGGAAACCACCAAGGCAAGCGAAAACAATGTGTGAGTGTATAGGTGCCGAAAGTGGTGTAATACACAAGATTAGGCCCTGGAACCGGATATGACGCGCACCGGATATAACGCACCGGATATAATTCGTAGGCTGCGCCAGCGTCAAGTCCACTTTCATTTTTGCCTATGGTCCATGCCTAGCAACGAGCTTGAAGCTAAAAGCTGAAAGCAGAAACGTGCGAGTCCTGCACGCTTGTTTTAAATGCCAAGCATTTCTTAGCAATCTTCGGTGACATTAAGCGTATCTATCTATCTATCTATCTATCTATCTATCTATCTATCTATCTATCTATCTATCTATCTATCTATCTATCTATCTATCTATCTATCTATCTATCTATCCATCTATCTATCTATCTATCTATCTATCTATTTTTTAACTCTCCTGGTCGTTTCGATAACGGTATCGATACGTACCTTGGTATGGCATAACATGACTGTATGAAGAACATATCTGACTAGTATTAACATAAAAATCATGACATGTGTGTCATGAACTTCATGATTTACATTTTATGGTCCTGCAGCTCTTGCGGTGGTTCCGTTCACATGGCATGGTAAAAACTGGTATGGTATAGCATGATTGCATGGCGAACACAGGCGATAGACCCTAACATGAAAGTCATGACAAGCGTGTCACTTTGCAACATGACTACACGCCCTCTTCGTGATGTGCTCGCGGCTGTTTCCCTAGCGTCGCATTTGCTAAATTTGGTATTACAGTACGTGAATGGATGACGAAGGTATGTGACTGGTGCAAACATGATATTCATGAGATACATGTCATGTAACAACATGACTACATGCCATGCTCATGATGCGATGGTGGCCATTTAGCTGGCTTCAATTATACCAAATATGGTATTACGGGTTGTCAATGGATGACGAAGGTATCATACTAGTGCAAACATGACAAACCTGAAATGCGTGTCATGTCACAACATAACTACATGCTACGCTAATGGGGCGCTCGCGGCCGTTTCGGTAGCTTCACATATGCCAATTGTGGTATTACGTGATGCCAATTGGATGACGAAGTTGGGTGACTGGTGCAAACATGGTAATCATGAGATGCGTGTCATGTTGGAACATTACTACAAGTTACACTCAATGCGTCAATACATTTCAACATGATGCGGTGCGCGTGCTCGCTGGCGTTTATTTTGTCTTGTCACGGCAGCGTTGCCACGCCTGGCACCAATCCAGCTATGTACTCGCAGACACGCAGCGCACTGCGTTGCTTTCACGCATGCGCGTTTCAGCGCGTCCGGTGTCCCTCCGTCACGTAAAGAGGGAGACGCACTGTTGTCTGGGTAACGCATCGGCGCAAAATGCAGCATGTCGCATTTTGCACCGGTTGCCATCGGGCAGCGCCAATGGACGCTGGTCGCGCCTGGTTTCAGACTATAGAGTGCTCGCGTTTTGCTAACATAGCGTCGCTGTGCCCAGCTTGCGCGCGCGTCAACGCTACGTACGAGTATATTGGCCCTTCATGATGCGCTCGCAGTCGTTTAGCTGCACATATACCAAATTTGGTGTTACGTGACGTCAATGAATGACCAAATGAATGACTAGTACAAATATGATAATCCTGACACTAGTGTCATGTAAGAACATGACAAGATACAACGCTCATAGCGTGCTCGTGGCTGTTTTGCTAGCTCCACATATACCAAATTTGGTATCACGTGACGTAAATAGATGACGAAGGCAAGCGACAAATCCAAACATAATAATAATGACACGGAAGTCATGTACGGCATCATTTGCCTCCTCCTCCAACCTTGTGCTAATTTTAAAGTGACATATCAGCCTTTCTCATTCATGCTTCACATATCATCGATTCCTAGTGTACGTGGGATCTGCCAATTTTTTCATCCAATACTTCCGGCTATTGTACTCTGGTTACAGTGAAGCCTCATGTGGTTCCGTTTTTTTTGTTTTCTTTTCGCATCAATTCAATTTTTTTAACACTCATTCTTCTTTGTCGTTTTTTTTTCATTTTTGTTTTCTCGGTCACGGTGATATCACTTGATATTTTTTTTTCCGCGGACTTCTTAGACGCTCGAATGGCTTCTGTATGGTGGCTGGGTGGTTTTTGCAGCCATCTTTATTCTCAGCAACCTATGTAGGTATATGTAGTAAAAAAAATCACAGCATATCCACAGAGTGAATGATGATGAGTGGGGCAAAGCGTCCATCAGCCCATCCATGCTGCCATCCGTCCGTTCGTTCTTGCTTCCGTCCACCCGCGTGACCATCCGCGCATCCATCAATGCGTCGGTCCGTCTGTCCTTGCGTCCATCCATGAGTCTGTCCTTCCGTCTGCCCGTCCACTCGTGCGTCCATTCATCTGTACGCCATGTGTCTATCCATGGGTCTGTCTGTCTGTCTGTCTGTCTGTCTGTCTGTCTGTCTGTCTGTCTGTCTGTCTGTCTGTCTTTCCGTACATGCGTCCATCTAGCGAACACTCCAAGTACCACCGTCTCCCATCTCACATCCCCTATGGCCCATACCCGCTGTGGAGCGGGTATGTGCCACCTGTGGCTACCTACTACTACATACATCGAAGGATGTACAGACCCACGCCTTAAGGAGCTTCGGCCTTAATAACCTAATTGCTTACAAGTGTATTTCTACTTACCATAAATCCACAGTTGCTCAATCGAATATTGACTGGATGCCTCCCAATCAATGTTGTTTTCTACTGGTCCAACCCGAAAAAAAAATTTCTGCTCTGACACAGTGAATCTGAATTTTTTTGGTCAATCTGGATGGGGTTGGCTGGCACCACTGGTGGTTTCAAAACTACTCCACGCCAGAATTTTCTCACTTGTTCCGCCACTAATTCACGTATCCCGTCAAAAATATGGTAAGTAGCATACGTCGCTTCCATCATTCTGTCAGTAACATTGCTTTTGCTTTTCAGGGGCGGCCAATGTTTCCATGAAAACGGGCAGAGATTGAGCATGAAAAGTGTCCTGAAAAGGTTAAAGTGGCGTTGACATAAATAACCACCGGTGCAAGTTCATGTGGATCATTTGCATCTTCCACTGCTAGATTAAACTTGATGCAATCCGCGTACATACTTCAAAATCGCTCACTGCTCCTCGATGAACGCACTTCGTGGAAAACATAATTCCTTAAATATTCAAGGAAATCAGTGTATAAAAAAAGAGAGGAAAGGGGTTTTCGTACCTAAACTTCGTCACAATGCTCACCCCCATGCAATATTAACAAGATAATTTCTGGGGCGAAGCTCTTTAAGGCGTGGGTCTGTCCATCTCTTGTATCTATGTATGTAGTAGTACGTAACCACCGGTGGCTACGTACTGTGACAACCTTTGTGGCACATACCCGCAAAGCGGGTATGTGCCACAGACGTTGCAAGATCGGAGATGGAGGTACTTGGAGTGTTCACTATATGGACGCACGAACAGACAGACAGAGATGGATGGACGGACTCACGGACGGATGCATGGACAGACGAAGTGATGCATGTATGGACGCACGGATTTTCGTGCAAATGAACGGAAGCAAGAACGAATGAACGGACGGAAGTACGGACGGGCTGACGGACGCTTTGCCCCATTCATCATCATTCACTCCGTGGATACGCTGTGATTTTTTACCTTAGCTTGGTGCTTTAATTTATTCGTCTATACAGCAAGAAAGTCCTTATCTCTTGAAAAAAGCTAAGTACAAAAGAAAAAAAAGAACGCGTGACTGATCATTAGAACCAACGGACCTCAGAAGTTCCCGTACCATGAAAAAAATGAACGCTACCTCATGAGAATCCTTCTTAACACTGGTTTGGATATTGTTGAATCTACCACGGGAAAAGGTTGGCGGGAAACGCCATGCTGTGCACAAAGCACCCGTAGAAGCGGGCGACAGTTGACGCTGCTCATGAGTATGCAATAAAAAAACGAAGCGTTCACTCATGGCACGGCCGGACTCGACGCTCCTTCCGCATGCTCCTTACGGCCCTCTCAATACCGGCGCCGCGCATATATTTTTTTCTGACGCGTAGAGGGCAGCACCACCTCACTGTAAGCTCCGCCGGCTCCCCGCGTCACCGACTGCGACTTTTCTTCACTGCGTTCGATGACCTCGGGTAAACAATGCAATTGCGGACAAATTCATCAGACTTCTTCTCGTGAACTACACCAAGATGGTGAGCCATAGAAATGAAAAACCACTTGCGTATGTGCACAAGCCGTCTAGAAAATATTTCAGACTGTGATGAGTATGTCATGGAGGTTCGCTTTATTTGTACCATGCATTTGCGTTTGTGTTAATTTGTATTGCTAGCATGGGTTTGAAAGAAAAAGGTATTTGTGCTCACCTCGCACAGAAATTGTTTTTTTTATTTAAGTTCTAGTCCACCTTACGACAAAATAAATATTGCTTTTTCTCTCTGAATTTTGTGCGCTGTAATGAATTACTGTTGCTTGTGACAACACGCGTATGCGAAAATCCGGGAAAGCTGCCGGAATGGTTGCGACTGGGTAAGTGGTGCTCTCAGAGGACGACTATACCATTTTAACCTCATCACATGCAACGACCGAGCTGTATTGTGTGGATAAAACGTTCATCTTCAAGAATTCAGGCGCCGCAGTTGGTTCTGTTCCTCGTACTCAGCGCTGTTATGATGGCCATAGCGTTGTGGCGTGCACACTGCGCTTGTGAACGCGCTTGGAGGCGGCGGAGAACAGTGGTCTAGCAGCGCCACCCCAAACTTGCAGCGGCAGGCAGCAAAACGCCCCAGTGCGAAGGCCGTAAGGGGAGCGCCGGAGAAGGAGTCGAGTCCGGCCGTGCTCATGGCAACGCGGCTGTGTGTCTCTTCTATGTCTCAACAGATGTGTTTAGGTAGTACCGTGGTAATTTCCAGTCAGTTAAGTGCTTCACCCATAACCCACTTCTCGATGTTGTACAGAAGCAGCTGAAATGTGTGACCGTATGGTCACAGCTTCAGGTGTCTCAACTCCGTTTGATAGGAAACTAAGGAGGCCATCATTATGAGCGCGAAGAATGTCGATTGGTTCACTGTTTCCTGGCACAAGAAAGCCCTTTGAGGCGCGCTTCCACGTGCCCTCTATAGGCAGAAAGATCAACTTCTAGACGACAGGAAAGTATGGGTATTCTCGAGGCACAGAGTGGCTTCCAGAGAGAGAGAGAGAGCGAATAAGGTTGAGTGAAAGGCAAGGAGGCTAACCAGAAGAAAGTTTCCAGTTTGCTGCACTGCACCACGGAAAGAAAAAATGGCCATGAAAAGGTAAGGGGGGGAAAAGGAGGAAAAGTTGTGGTTAACAAAACAGAGCAAGAGAATGTAACAGTTGTTTAGCGAGTCAGGTTCAACCGTAGAAACTTCAGCAGCGATTTCTTCGTTTGCTGGCTTGAAAGTAGAACGTTCCGGCACTCGAAAATTGACTGTTCTGAAAGCGGCTAGTCATCGAGCTGTACTAACATCGCAGAAAGTGGTTGTCTTTGCTGCTATAATGAGGACAGTCACAAAGTACGTGGGAAATGGTTTTTTTTTTCACTGCCACAATAATCACATGTAGCACTGTCAGTAATCCCGATTCGGTAGGCAAAACTGTTTGTGAATGACACACCAAGCTGCAAGTGGCAGAAGACGGTTGTTTCGTATCGAGATAGTCTGAATCTGGATTTGAAGTGACGGATCTAAACGGCATAGGGCGGTATGCAGAAAACCGGTCGTGGTCCACATTGAGTGTGTTATATCAACTGCGAGCAAGTGTATCTCGAATGCTGCATCGCTTCTTGATAGTGGAATGGACTCCTGTACGCCACATTCATGAGCATTCCTGGCAGAATTATTGGTATGTTCATTGCCCCGTCAATGCCTCAGTGGCCCGGAAGCCACTGAAAAATGATGTCACACCCTTTGTCTTCCAATGATTGATAGGTGCGTCTTATTATCAATAGTAGTTCGTCTTGTGTGCCACGACACAAAACTGATGACAGACACTGCAGAGCAGACTTAAAGTCGGTGAATATGCCCCATTTTTGTGGTAACCTTTGTTGAATACGCCGAAGAGCACTGCGGAGTGCCGCCAGCTCCACAGTAGTCGATCAGGTCCTATGAGATGTTCTGAAATTATACGTTTCACATTTTTCTGGGGAGTTAACAGCTCCTGCAGATACCTCAGCAGTTGTCGATCCATCCGTGTAGAGTTTAGTGTGGTCTGCGTATCCCTCGTTGAGCATTAGCAGGGACAGCTGCTTTAAAGCTGGTGAAGATAATCCTGACTTCTTACGAATGCCTGGCATTGTCAGACGAAGTTTAAGTTGATCCAGACACCTTGGAGCTGTCGGTAGTTTTTCAACAGTTGTGGTTGTTTGCTGAAAGGTACTCTTGATAAGTCGAAATTAGCTTGCATCCGCTTTCCTAGGTGCTTTCTGAAGTACACGTAGTAGGGCACCAGAAAGAAAATCAAGTAAAAGGAAAGGTAAGGTGCATGTTTTTCGCAGAACAATTCCTAAAGTGATGGTGCCTCCATTGCCAGATCCATCTATCTCTCCGAAATTCTTCACTGATAGTGGTGCATCCTTAATTAAAAGTGCGGACTGCATTCTTCAAAGAGTCGATACATGGCTCTCTCGCGCACCAATTTTTAAACAGATGCAAACAACTCGAACTATCTCTTGGTTTGCCTATGGCATCCCGACTACAAGCTAGATACCCCAGCAATTACTAAAACCACAAATAGGCGACTTGTAGGTGTATATTCTTAACCCAAGATTCAAATATTGCACTCGAGATGCCATGACAGCACGTGCGTACAGTCACGGAAGCGACTACAGAGAGAGCGGTTCGCATGAGTGAACATTCCCGAATAACGCATCGCGCGCGAGCTTAGGTGCACGTCGGAAGAAGGCGGATGAAGAGAGGAAAACAAATTCCAGGCAAAAATTACTCGTCTATTCAGCTCGAGTCTAGACGATGCGTGATTCCAGCATCTTCCAAATGAGCAACACACTTTGCGGAAACCACGTTCTGACTGCGGTTTCTCGCGGTTGTGTGGAAATAGTTTGTGTCTGTGCTGTTGGCAACTTGGAAGCAACTTCTTGGGGCCCACGGTTATGGCATTACGTTTGTACGCCGCCGCGTACCCAGAAGAGACTTCGTAACGTGAGTGCTCTAGGTCGCTTGAGAGTGTGCGGCAAGTAAGAGTGAAAAAAGAAGAGATGACAAACATGCGATGAGAAGTTGGGACTATTACGGCCTTTGCCGGAGGCGAGAACTGTTCTCGCCATTGCGAGCATCACTGCCGGAAAGACTAGCAGGCAAAGAGAAGCACACATCCCGTGGTGGAGTATACCGTCGATGCGATACCCGATGATACCCTAAGGAACAAAGAACAAAAAGTGGTGGAAAATGAGAAAACACACGCTGAAGGCGAGGAGAGGCACTCGAGCGCATAGAAGCCACGCCGAGCAGCCCTGTACCGCTGCAAGTTCATTGCACGAAGGATTGCTCCTCTTTCTCTCCATCTCTCTCTCTTTTGCCACAGCATCGTTTTACGCGGCCGTCGACAAACTATTTGAGTCTCCTTCCCCCTCTTCGATCTTATTCCCCTGAATTTCACTGAATGCCTATGCTCACCCACTCGCCTTGGCTATCGTTTCTCTTTGTACTTCTTCTGGGAAAGAGCAACCCAGAGTCTTACTCAGGCGGAATGGAGCAGCCAGACTTGCATTAGTAGTAGTAGGCTGCAAACACTCGAAAACTATGCCCGAGTCACCATTATGATCACAGAGTGCCGGAAGGATATCTGGCTTGGCCACTGGCATGCCCGCCGGTATGCCTAATGCGAGTTTCACGCTGTGAAAATTTGAAATAGAGAGTTTAGAGGCGATGAGAGTGTAGCCGTTCCGACCGTCGTAACGGCGCTACGTGAAATATCTTCATGGCCGGTATGCACTCATCCTGTTGTTGGAATTGAGGTCGTGGTTTTCAATATAAAAGAAAACAAAAATGTTGGCTTCTTTCAAGCTAGTTCAAAAGTTCGAACGTTGCGGATGTTTACAGTGATCAGTAAATGACTGCTGTCTTTGCACTTTATGCTTTCTCATCACAAAATTGTCATCGAAGCCACGTAAATCATGAGGGTTAACTCCCAGCAAAGGCAACATTCCCTTACATGAGCGCTTCGTTGAGTTACGCCAGGTCACACAATGAATGCGTGAGCTGGGAGACTTGAGTGTAACCGTATAAGTGGTTGCTATAACATTCCTTGCATCCCTTTTGCAAGCAAACTGTGGCTTCTTTCGTTTTTTTACCTCCATTTTTGATGCGTTTCTATCAGCTTTAATCCTTTCTTCAACTTTGAAGAACTTGAATGTGAGCACCAGTCACCAAAAAAACAAAAGAACACCTGGGCCTTCTAACAAAGCGGCAGATACGGTCCGTGCTAAGGAATATTACGTGGTCTACGTGGTTCAGCACACATGGGTGTTTCAAGTTTCAAGTATATTTGGCATTTCCTTTTTACAAAAAAGAAAACAAAAGGACAAGGAACAAATAGCTGCATAACAGCATCTTGACGAGGTTCCTGCCCCCTTGGCTTGGCGACAATATATATATATATATATATATATATATATATATATATATATATATATATATATATATATATATATATATATATATATATATATATATATATGGGATATGGCACAACGGGAGCATTGTCAACAAGGATAAGTATATTTATTTCCCAACAGTTTCGGGAGGGCTCCTCCCTTCATCGGAGGATGAGGGGATATATATATATATATATATATATATATATATATATATATATATATATATATATATATATATATATATATATATATAGAGAGAGAGAGAGAGAGAGAGAGAGAGAAAAGAGAGAGAGATAGTAAAAAGAAACATTCACACTCTTCTATGTCAACAATATCCATATATATACATTGTCTGAACACTTTTCCATTTACACATTCACACAAATTATCTACATCTATTCAAATACAACAGTTTTCATACATACATGCGTTTCAGCATCAAATAAAAGAGAAAAAAAACATGAATTCGAGATCGGGAAATAACGTTTATATCCCCTTCAGGCGCAGCGTCCACATTTGTGGACGCCAACTTCACAGCTCAATATCTCGAAATTTACTTTGAATCTCGCGCGCAACCAGTGCTCTCTCTATCACTACATGTTGCTGCAGCGACCCGTGGCGCCATCTGCCGCAGCTGACACAAAATAACTACAAAAACAACTCTCAAAGATGGACGCCTCCACGTTTTACGGCGGCGCACGTAAGTGGCTCTCACTTTTCAAGCCCTTGCTATGTTTCATTCGAGGTGGCATGAAATTATGCACTTGTCAGTAAGAGCTAAGAGATACCTCATGCCAATAAACAAGACTTTTGCAACTAGAAACTATTTATAACGTCAAAAAGGGTGCGTAAAATACCGCGTCCACGATCGTGGACATTGCGCCTTAGTGCTGCCTTTGTTGCAGGGCAGCCATTTCGCACCGTGTGCGCAGATATGATGGTTATGTGTGATTTTTTGTCTCCAGGACTTGAAGATCATGCTTCAAAACGTCAGAAAGTTGATGATGCGACAGCAGAAGAAATCCTCATGAGAATATCAAATGGAGATATCTCAGATGGCGACTTTTCAGATGACGAATTGGAAGCAGAAAATGAAGAAAACATAGTAAGTTTGCTCGAGATTGTGAGACATTATTTTGTGTTCTCGGGAAACATATGGCACCAAACTGTCTAAAGGTACTTTGACCCTAATTTACGCTGTTTGTTTCAGCCTGCCAATGGTCAGGTGACCGCATCCACGACCACAGCTGCACTGCCTGCACGACCAGACGCCACGGTCAGCTCGAACGCACCTGCGGCATCTACGAAGGCTGAGTTCAAATGGGTGAAGAAAGATTTTGCTCCAAGTGATGTTGACTGCCACTACAATCCTGAAGTAGCCTCGACATGCCAGCAGCCACTTGTGTATTTTAGCAAGTATTTCACCGAACAGATATTTGAAGACCTTGCTGAATTCACAAACAGGTATGTCCTGCAAAGAGACGGTGCCGTATTAGCCACTACAAAAGAAGAGATCAAAATATTTTTTGGAATGCTCATGCTGATGGGTGTTCTGAAATACCCACGCGTCAGAATGTATTGGCAAACTGCAACGAGGATTCCCGCAATAGCCGATTCGATGGGCGTGAAGCGATTCTTCAAAATCAGAGGCGCTCTCCACATAAGCGACGCTAATGAAGAACGGGACCCGAACAGCCAAGACAAATTTTGGAAAGTTAGGCCGTTGCTAGAAGCTGTCAGAAGCCGCTGCTTACAGCTTGTTCCCTTGGAACAGAATAGCATCGATGAACAGATGGTGCCGTTCACAGGACGCATTGCTGCAAAGCAATTTGTGAAAGGAAAACCGAACCCAGAAGGCGTGAAGGTTTTTGTACGCTGCAGTTTTGACGGTCTTGCACATGACTTTGAGTTTTACCAAGGGAAGGGAACGGGAGTGAGCAAAGAACATGCACATCTTGGCCTTGGTGGCTCCGTCGTAATGCGCCTTGTTGAAAGCCTCCCGAAGGCACAGAACATCAAGTGCTACATGGACAATTATTTTACGTCCGTGAAGCTCTTTCTTGAGTTAAAAAAGATCGGCATTTTGGCTAGTGGCACAATTAGGGGAAACCGCTTGGCAGGATGCGTCATGAAAACAGACAAGGAAATGAAGAAAGAAGGACGGGGAAGCTATGATGAGCGGGTTTCCCAGAACGACGAAGTTGTCCTTGTTCGTTGGCAAGACAACGGGACCGTCAACATGGCTTCTACCCACCTTGGAGTTGGAAATATTGGCACCGTGAGAAGATGGAGCGAATCCCAAAAGGTCCACGTTGACATTGACTGTCCAGAGGTAGTCCTGGACTACAACAAATACATGGGTGGAGTAGACAAACTAGACTTCATCATGTCCCTCTACCCAATGCGGACGCGAACGAAAAAGTGGCCTGTGAGAGTGATTTCCCATTTTGCATCTTTTGCGCTCTCCAACAGTTGGCTTGAATACTTAAGGGATGCCAATAAAGCAGGGCTACTAAGAAAAGAGACACTGGACATGATGGCGTTCCAAACAGACGTCGCGAATTGCCTGCTGAACAGCAATAAGCCACAAAAGAAGCGTGGACGTCCGAGCAATGACAACTCCCGAACAGTGAAAAAGAAGGTACCCAATGCTTCACCACTACCAGTCAGCACTGTTCGCTATGATGGGATTAATCATTGGCCGCAGCAAGTAAACATGGCTAACGCACAACGCTGCCGGAGAGAGGAATGCACATCCAAAAGCCGTGTCCGCTGCAGGAAATGCAACATTTTCCTTTGTCTGACATCTCAGAACGACTGTTTTTATTTGTTTCATACCAAATAGACTCTTTCTGATTATTTTTGCGGAAAAGACTTCCTAAGCAGTGTTCCTGCAATGATTATTTGCGAGCCTCCGAAATAAAAGCATTTGTTTTCTTCTTCTCCACCGTTCATGGGTATTGCAACAAGGAAAGCGAGATGTAAAATATGTATTTACTAGAGCCTATACAACAGGCAGTATGGCGAAAAACCCACGCACAAGCCATGGCGCACCTTCGTCGTCTTCCTTTCCCTGCGTCTTCGTGCGCGCGCTTGGGTAACGGTCACGTGACAATATGACTGCTTTGAGGCGCAATGTCCACATATGTGGACGCCATTGAAAAATTGAACCAATGAATTTTTTTCTGAATTTCTTGTGGATTCCTTCTTTAATAGCGTTATGTATTCATAATATGAACAAAATTTTTTTTTCGCTACGTCAGATTTAATTCGCGCCTGAAGGGGTTATAATTGTACCCTTATTTAGTAGGTTTGATTTTAACGCCTTTTTTGTAAGAGTGCTCAACTCAGTTTTTGAGGAATACAACAAATTGAATACCCAAGACACTTGGTACTGTAATCGACATGAGCCGTAATTTGTTCTTGAAAATCGCAAAACCCAAACATTTCATTTTCTAAATTCATATAATGGTTCCTGTGACACAACTAGGTTACACAATTTTAAAAATATCGCATTGTTGCACCAGAAATACTTCTTCGTTTTCAAAGCAAGGTTTTTTTAGCGCAAATTCTGGGAGCTACCGCTCCCTCCTTGCGAGAATGAATAAAGAAGCCTCTCAGGACTCTCGAGGTGAACAACCGCTACGTCTGGCGGCCGCTAGAAAACGTGGGACCACCTCAAGTGGCACAGACAGCGAGGCAACGGAGCTCTACGCCGACGGCTTTCAGTCATCGGATGACGACTACACAGTCGTCATGAGTCGCAACGCAAAAAGAAAACTCCTACGAACATCGTCGACGGCCAGTTAATCCACTGTGCAGGCTACCGCGCAGCGTTGGCCACACACAATACTCTTCATGGCTGTGGACCCTTCAGCCAACCTACAACGGCTTAACAGGCAAGTCCTCTCTGCATACCTCGAAGGACTCGCTCCAAATGAAATTAAAGCCGTCAGGATGAGACTGTCTGGATATGAGCGCTTTATGTCTTTTGAAACACGCGGATAGCGCAGCAAGGTCGTTGTGTTCATACGGCGCGACTTCACGTTCATCACCCTGTACCTCCTGACGAAGAAAATCAGTACGTTTGCCTTGCAGTAAAAAAAAGAGAAGACCAAATTCACCATCATCGGAGCCTACTTACCTCCATCAAGTCGTCTACACGGTGAGCGCTTGCGCGGAATTTCGAATTCGACTCTCCAGCCATGGGTGATAACGGGCGACTTCAATACCCACCACTACTTATGGGAAAGCTCCAGGGTCAACACTTAAGGTAGACAATTAGTGTCTTTCGCTTCTGAATGTGAACTTATCCTCGTGAATGACGGCAGCCCTACTTATCTGCGCAGATCGGCCTATAGCAGTCACCGGGACCACACTTTCGTCTCACGCTCATTCGCCAGCAGAGGGCACTGGTTTTCGGATTTAGGAAGAAGGGGTAGTGACCACATCCCAACATACCTCAAGATTGACGGCTTTCCAAGTCCCAAGTCCTCCAGAGCCGTCCAGTGCACCGATTGGCGAAAATACAAGTTAATTATGGAAGACTATGTTGGCGCCTCACCCTTCAACCTAGAGGACACAATAAAGAGTGTCCTACAGTAAACCACGCGTTCGCTTCCGGTGAGCTCATCTCGCACTGATATGGATATTGATCTCGAGAAACTCCGAGTGATTCGTCGTCGTGCAGAACGACGTTAAAGACACACGAAGTCACTTGATGATCTGAGAGTGGCCAGGCGCACACAAAAGAAAATACAGCGTCACATGGACAAGTTGGAAAAGCAACGATAGGTATCTTATTGCGAGTCTTTGGATCCCAGAAAGCCTCTGTCACTAATCTGGAGAACTGTACGGGTTTTTCGTACAACCATTACTCAGCGCTACCAAATAAAATCTCTGGCTCTTCACTTAGGCTGCGAAGAGATTGATGTCGCAGATTCTTTCCGCCGAAGGGTTGCCTGCGGGGCAAATTCAACGGGGACGAAGACGCCCGACCTTTCTATATCCTCACGTGATCCCCGAATGAAGATTTCATTATCAATGGACGAACTAAAGGCTGCGCTTGCTTTGTGTAGACGTTCTTCAGCGCCAGGACCTGACGGCATCACTTACTGCTCTGTGTCACCTACGATATCAAGCTCGGAAGGCACTCGTGCTGCTGTACAACGAGTCCTGGCCAATTGGCATGGTGCCACAGGAATGGAAGTCAAGTCGCCTGATTCCACTTCTCAAAGCCGGCAGGTCATTTTTGGACACTTCCTCTTACCGCCCGATTGCCTTCGCGAGCTGTGTGGGAAAAGTTATGGAAAGGATGATTTTAACGCGTCTGGAATGGTACTTGGAGTTCTACGAAATATATATCCTACGAAATATATTTTACGAACTATAGCCATGACCGGGTTCAGACGAGGCTGCTCATCAATTGACAATGTAGTTGACTTGGTGACATATGTAGAACACCAGAGGGCCTGCAAACGATTATCTGCTGCTCTGTTTCTCGACGTTAAAGGGGCATACGACAATGTCACCCACGAAGCCATTCTCAGCGCACTAGAAGGAGTGGGACTCGGTGGCAGGATATATACGTGAGTTCAGAGCTACCTACAGAATAGATCATTTCACGTGCATATAGAGAATGGCCCGACACCCGAGTATTACTGCAGCCGAGGAGTCCCGCAAGGCGGAGTGCTAAGCCCAACGCTGTTAAACCTAACACTCATTTGACTAGTTGGCTAGCAACCGACCAGTGTAAAACTTTCCATTTATGCTGATGACATCTGTGTGTGGACATCAGGTGTGACTCAATTTCAACTTCGCGCTCGACTTCAGAAGGCAGCATGAGTGACATCGCACCACCTACGCAAACAAGAGCTCGAAATCGCCACTGGAAAGTGTGCAGTCGTGGCTTTCACCAGAAAACCAATGTCCGCCTACAGCATATAAGTTAACGGGCAGTTGGTGTCATGCAGCCGGAGTCACATTTTCTTGGGAGTCATAATCGACCGAAACCTGTCTTGGACACCCCACATAAACTACGTGAAAAAGCGGCTTACCGCCATTTGTCACTTATTTGAGTTTCTTGGCGAGAAAAGTTGGGGAATGTCTGTCGAGTCTATGTTACAGCTGTACAAGGTATTATTTAATGGGTTCCTGCGGTATAGCCTACCTGTTATATCTAACACGTGCAAAACGAACCTGCGCACAATCCAAAATATTCAAGCTCAGGCGCTTACGATATGCCTTGTATTACCCCACTGCGCATCGACAGCCGAAACAATTGCCATTGCACAGGACTACTCGATCATGACGGACATCACCATTGAAACGATGCGTACGTACCTCAGGCAACATGCTAGGAATCCTTCCCACCACTTGGCAATCCTCGCTACTGAGAGGCCCCGCACGAAATTTAGTGCAATTGCCTGTGCTCGTCGTGCGTCGTTTACGTCAGGTTTTACGCCTGCCGAGAAACTAGTGTATCCTCCGTGGTGCCTGACACTTCCACAAGTACGTGTTTCAATTCCAGGAATACGGAAAAAATCAAATTTACCTTCATCAGCCCTAAAACAATTGAGCTTGAGCCTCCTGCACAAAATGTACAACAGCCACGTGCACATATACACCGATGGTTCAATCACAGCGTCTGGTTCTGGTGGTGCTGTGGTTATTCGAGCTAGAGAACTTGCAACTTTGCGTGGCGCCCTAGAGTACATAATCTTAGAGACCGAGTAAATGGGTTGTGTTTTCCGACTCAAAACCGGCCCTACAAAGCATGCAGTCAGTCCTTCGACGAGGTTGCCATGAACAGTTAACTTACGAAGTTGTTAAGCTTCTTCACCACGTCACAGAGCAAGCCACGAGGTGAAGTTTCAGTGGCTTCCTGGCCATTGTGGGATCAGTGGCAACGATTCCGCAGACAACGCGGCTCGAGCATCGCACAAATAAGAGCACATCCTTCCAATTCTTTTGTCAAGGACTGACGCTGCAAAGCAACTTCGTCACCTGGCACGTAGTCTGTGTCTGCAGGAGTGAAACAACCCAAGCATAAGACATGTGAGACTCTACCAAATAAAAGCTTGACTGGAACTTCGACCTCCATCCGGGCTTCGTCGACGTGAAGCTTCGCTTCTTTGTCGCCTTTGGTCGGGGGTTGCCTTCACAAAAGGATATAGAAACCTCATCGGATTGACCGACAATCTGGAATGCGACGTCTGCTGCACCAAAGAAGACATCGACCATCTGATATGTCATTGCCCTCGATTTGCCTCTGAAAGACAGAAACTTTCGAACGCATTGCGACAATTGAATGATCGGCCACTCTCTATGCAGATGCTACTGGAACACTGTCCTCGCCGTTCGTCGGCTCAAAAAGCAGTCAAATTCGTTTTGTGCTCTTTGAGGACTACAGGCCTACGTCACCACCTTTAACTTTTGTGTAGTTGTCACAGAACGAGCGCTAAAATTGGGCGTGCCGCCAAATTCTTGCGATAACGGGCGGGATTAACGCCGCGAGGTCACAAGAAAAAAAGGAAAACAAACATTCAAAGCTCCCCCGGGCGCGCGCTCTCCCCTCGGAAGCGTGGCTTCGCCGATAAACCTCCTCACCCCACAGCGGCAGCCGAGCAAGCGCTGGAAAGTTCCAGAAGGAAATAGGCGTGGTCACGCCGGGTTGAGTCATCCATCGCGGAGGGCATTCCAACTGTCTCGCCCTTTTTCCAGCCTTCGCTGCGTATCGCGCCGACGAAATGACGAGAACCTTCTGGAATGTCGTGCGGAAGGTATTTAACCGAGCAGCCGAGACGAGAGATCAGGAGAAGACGGAAGTTAGCGCCAGAGCGCGTTGGGTATCCCGCCGTGTAGTCGGCGAAGGTTTTGTCCGTAGGGGCAAAGCAGGAGAAGAAGAGGATTTCCACCTGAGGGGTGAAGGCTCGAGCTACAGGAAAGAGCGTGTGTTTGCCGCTATCGAGCGAAGACGCGTGGCAACAGCTGCGCGTGTGAAGCCGACGGGTTTCCGGCGAAGAAGTTTGAAGCTTGGAGAGTGGCCATTTGAAGACGCGAGGTTTCCTGGAAGAGAAACTTCAGGGGCAGCGGAACGACAACAACGCTGGACTTTGAGTGAGTGATTCTCGGAAGAGTATCATCCAGACTTTTGTTCCAAGAACTTTGGACTGAATAGGTTTTCTATCTCTTTAGTCTTTAAGTGTCTTGGTTGTTCAATGCATGCGACTGCATTGTAGTGCGTATTGTTGTCTGTGTCCGTTGTTTCGAGTGTGGCTGATTGTACTGTGTAGTACGTTGTTTGATTGGTGACATATTGTCCTCATCTATTGTGGAGTGTGTATTCTTGTGTATGGTTTTCGATCTGCCATTCTTGAGAATATAATTGTGTTTTGTTTATCAACTCTCGGCTCTGACTTGTTCTTTGGGCCACAGCTGGCGTCCGCTGGCGCGCCAAAAAGGACCACTTCTAAACTGTCCACGCTTTCGTGGTGCGGTTCAGAGGGCCGATACTTCGGCCCTTGGAATTAGCCCGGCGATCGCCTCCCTAATTAACGGGACCTGTGTGTGACAGTACTGCCACCGCTGCATACGCGCCAGTCGATTGACTGATAATCCTCTTTTTTTCTCTTTCTCTTCTCTTCTCTCTCTCTCATCTTTATGCCCCCTCCCTATTCCCTCAGCGTAGGGTAGCAAATCGGGCATGTGCCTGGTTAACCTCCCTGCCTTCTCTCTTGTTGTTCATCTCCCCCCCCCCGCCTCTCTATAGATGTATGCCTTTTCTAGTAAACGATGCACATGCAGAATATATACGTGTTGTTATGGTGCCCTAGACATGCGCAATAAATTCTTATTAACGGACAATTGCACAAGTATGAATGCTAAACCTTGAGCAACAATACTGGGCGCTGCAGATGGGGTCGGCCGTTTCAAGTACTCGGTGCCGTTAAGAGTGGACAGACAGACAGGCAGACAGACAGACAGACAGACAGACCAAAATTTTTGCGTCGAAGGTCCCCAAGAAAGGCTACCATTTTTTAAAGCAATTATCGAGGATATCTCAAGCTTCATAACAACACCTATATATTCTGTACATGTGTCGTTTACTATAAAAGGCATACATACGTTATTCTAAGGACCGTAGCCTTTATCATGCGGTGCTGACCATGCTACGCTTGCACGAAAACGGAAGTGTTTACAACAATTTTCTAAGATGACACAGTGGTGACACCTACCCGTCGCCTTTCGTTCTACACGTTATCACCTCTGAGACGAGTGCGCGCGCCTGTCTCAGAGCCGCGCGTTTCGTTTCCGAAGATAACTGCCAGATAGCGCTCATGTCTCAGGGGTGACGTGACTTGGTGCACTCGTTCGGCTCCACTGCACGCTCGAGGCACTCTAACGCAGTGCCTCAAGAATACAATTCAGCAATTTTCTTGCGCAGATTATCAAACAAACGTTTTGTTCAATCTCTCCAGACGCAAGACTATCGTCTTTCAACGACATTTGCAGATTAACATGCAGATACGGGGACAATTTTTTTTGTGCTCTTCTATTTAAAAAGGCTTTTTTTGTGCGGCATGTTTTATGGTTGCGTTCAATTGTTAATTCATTTTTCAGGTTCAGTTGTGTCCTCTTTCTACTCCTTCTTCCGCAGTCAATGCAGCATCATCAAGGGCAAGAATAATAAAAGACGTGAAGTGAAGAAGAGGAATGGTAGGAAAGGGCCGGGGGTAGTAAGGAGGCAGAAAGAAGGTCGGGTGTGCGACGGCAGTACATCTCAACTGCGCATAGATAGGGCATAGAAGAGTGACAGCCAAGAAAGAAAGAGACAAAAAGAGAGAGAGAAACCTCGATAATAACTATCTACCCTCAGCGAGCCGATGTAGCCCGCCAACTCGTCCGCCTTCTCATGAAGAACTAACAGACGACCGATAGCCGACTTTGCAATCTTCGACGACACTTCATGGAACATCAGCCCGGCGAACGCGTTTGGGTATGGACGCCGACGCGTTGACATGGCCTCAGAGAAAAACGTCTTCGATAGTACTGCAGAGCGTATCTGGTAGTTCAACGTCTTGGCACACTCGCTTATGAGGTCCCCGACAGCTTGACGATTTCTCGACGTTGGCGTGCGCGACCTGAGGTAGTTCATGTCTTGCGTCTCAAGCCGTTTCACGCACATTAACAAACTTAAGCACTGCGTTCCTTGTTGATGTTTCTCTATTATTGTACTTCATTGTTTGTACTTGTTTATTATTGTGCCCTTTTTCTTGCTGTGTTGTTTTTATTGGTGATGTATTTCCCCCAGTATTCAGTTTTAAGCATCGAGACGATGTTTTTGAGATCGGGGTGATGCTACGTGTGTTTATTGTTTAAACTCGTGTTTTATTCGATTTTCAACCATATAGCCTATCTGAATGCTCAGCGCAAACTACACCTTGTATTTTTGGAAGCTTCACAATTCTCTGACATTACCGATTACTTCGCTGACATTACCGAATATTCTAGAACCTACCCAACCACTAGCGATAACGCTTGAATGTTTGACGCCACGTGCATAAATGCTGACGCCCTTCACCGCTTGTCAGTGGATTGCCGATCAACGCTCCGTTCGCCGCTATCAGTGCCCGCGTGTTGCTTTATTCTAACCTTCAGTTTTCTAGCCACAAGCTGAATAAACAGTTTCTTCTGAACATCGAGTGTTTTCGATTGTTTTTGCTTTGTCCACGTCATGGCCTCATGACCATATTATTCGTAATTACGGTCATGTATGTACTAAAGATTGATGTCAATGTGGCTTGTAAATTACTGAAAAGTATCGATTTTATTGCGCCTACTGCCGAGTTTAGAAATTTCATAGCATATAGAAAAGCCGTAAGCTGAGATGTTGTAAATGACGCCTTGCGACATAGCTTAAATTATTGCTGAATATTCAGACGCAGTAAAATACATTCCGATCCTGAAGACGTCTCTGTAAACGTGTATGTATCCTGTATGACACATGTCTATCTGATAAGGCACTGATTGTTAAGCAGCTTGGAAGAACATGTTTGTCTTTTTGATGAAACCATCTACTGACAATTTAGTGCTTGTTATAATGCAAGCAGCCATGGAGGATAGTGAGTTTCATATATATATTATTTTTTTCAATTGTTCGATTGTTTCGATTGTTCTCTTGACTGGAAATTGTGGTTGTCGAGTCTTTGCTATGACGAGGCTGCTGGAAGTCGCTCGAGTAACACCTAGGCAGACGCGAAATCCCATGAAGTCACTCTTCTGAAGTCGGGAAAGGCCCTGTAAGACTGCTGCAGAGTATGCAATTTTTAGTCGTAATAAAGCATTGTGAACTGTGAGCATGGATGATACAGACCCACCCCATGATGTACCAAAACTTCTGCTGAGTATATTAAGTAGCATATTCACCTCCTTTTCGAGTTCTTTATTTGATGTGCCTGCCCATGATAGCTGCCGATCAAGTATTACTCTGAAAAATCAATGCTGTGTCAGAGTCATTAGTGGTTCTCCGTCAAACTTAAGATGACAATTTCTTCAACTTCGTACGTGTGAAGGGCAATACAGATGTATTTGCGTGTGACAGAACCATTCCTCTTCCTTCTAAAAAGTGAATAATAATTATGCCCTCTTGAAATGTCATGTGAATTAACCAAACATCAGTCCCAGATGCCCAAACGAACCCATAATTTCTATATAAACAGTATCTCAACCGAGAAGGCTGTCTTTTCGCTGTAGCAGCCATAACACAGTTGAAAAGAAATGGCTAGAGTACGCTTCCTTGTGGCACTCCCTGCCTGGCGTGTTTAGCACCCTTTCCTCAGCTCGTCTGCATGAATATTTTGCGACCTCATAAAGATTTAAAGATCCACTGCAAAGACCTGCCGAACATTCCGAATCCTATCTTTAGTTCTTTCTTTCTTCCTTCCTTCCTTTTTTTCTTTCTTTCTTTCTTTCTTTTCGTTTTCAATTTTTTTTCAAATGCACACTTTATCCACGTAAAAAAACCTTATGCACGTTCTCAGCTGTTTCACATTTTATTTTTGCACAATGATTCACTATAGTGCCCATTAGTGTGCCCTCTGTAGTGCCCTCTTTTCTTTCTTTTGCTGTCACATCTATCAAAACTAATGCTCAAGCTAGACATCGCAACGTACCCACATCCAATACACTGACGGCAATTTCATTATATTTCACGTTGACAACACCTACAAATGTTAGATTCAATCCGAAAACTTTAATCTTGCTCTAAATGTACGTCTCTTTAAAAACAGTGTAATGCTCGCTGAGGACATATTAATGGCAGCTTGAACGATGTCATGCAAGCTTGCCAAAAGGAATCTTGGTTGAATACGAAGCAACAGCGCTGCGCGCGGCTGGCATTGCGGGTTGTATGGTGCTAACACGGGTATTGCGGTGAGCACTGAAAGATTCGTCTGAAGCGATGGCTGGCCAGGTCTTGTGACGCGTACAGACGTGTTTCAACTCGTACATATGTCGCGCGTCAGGTTTACTGCACGTGAACCGACGAGTCGGTGCTGTAGGTAGCGGTAGGTGTTGCAGGTGAAGGGATGAGGCGGCAGCTGCGGGTGCTGCGGTTAGCGCGCGGCTGATAAGAAAGAGAGTGACGTCAGCGCGCACTGCGAGGGGAGCGTGACGTCAATGCGCAGCTGCGGCATGACCTACTTGGCACCGCTCCAATACCTGCAGCGCGGGAAACGCGCTGCGGCGCGATCATACAGACGGAATTACGTACGATGTAACACACGTCAGTCAAAGAGCTGTTTTGCATCTTAAGTATGTGGATGTTCGGGGGCTATAACACCTTTCGATATGGGGCGCACATACGTAGATTGTTAGTGGCACATTGATTTCAAACGCTAGTGTCTGGGATCTTAAAATAAAACTTATTGGTAGCTGACGTAGTAGCAAAATTCCTGACACATTGTAAGGTGAATTCCGTAAACGTAAGGCGCCTATAAGCACATGATTAACTGACTGAATAACTTTACTTGGTCCTGGGGAGGCGATGAGCCACTAAGGCCCCCCCTGTCTGCGGGCCGCGCCCATGACGGGACTGGGAGGTTGAACTCGACGGCCATGTCAAGTGCCCTCTTGACGGCCCGAAGTTGGTCGTCCTGGTGGAGTCTTGTGAGGAGAGCATCCCAGTCCTTTTCTGTAATGGGAGACCCGTCGTCCGCGTGCAACACGGAGCATTGCCACAGCATATGTTGTACGTTGCATCGCGAGATTCCGCATTGGGGGCACCCCGGCCTTAGTTCACTCATGAATCTCGCATAGACTGCCCGTGAGGGATTGGAAACTCGCCGTTCGATACCATAGTGCTGACATATTTCATTATAGGTCTGCAATTTGTTCCGGAGCCATTTTTCACCCTTAGGCTGTGGGCCACCCTCTCTCCTGACGCGGCAACTAAGGTCTCGCGCCTGGAAGAGGGCAAGCTCGTCGGTGTTTGGGACGGGGTGGTGGGCGTCAAAGCCCCTATGGCTCGGGAATCAAATAAATGCTTGGTGTCACTTCATGTAGTACACAAGAGAACGCGGGCTGCTGCTTTACAGGCTGAGCCCCCACGGAAGGCCTGGGCCGTGGCTCGAGAATCGGTGTAAATTATAGTGTGGGTTGCGTTCGCCATTGCTGAAGTGATTGCTACTTGTGCTGCGCGGTCAGGATCCAAGGCTAGGAGCGTAAATGCTGAGAGCAGTTCTCCTTTTATTCCCCTCACCCCTTTCCCCAGCCCAGGGTAGCCAGCCGGTCTAAGAACTGGCTAACCTCCCTGTCCTTCCGCTTAATCTTCCCTCCTCCTCTCCTTGCTGAGAGGTTGCAGCTGCTACATAGTGCTTATAGTTCGGGTAATTTTCGGCGTCTACAAATGCGACAGTGTCGGGCATAGCAGTTGCAGTCTTCAGTAGCGCGGTGGCGCGTGCTCTACGACGACCACGGTTGTAGTCCGGGTGGATGTTACATGGGAGTGGAGGCACTCGAATGTGGTCCCTGATCGAGTGGGGCAGGGTGCATTCTCGCTGTGTAGAAAAAGAGAGCCTGAGTTTCAAGTGAGCTAAAAGTCGTCTGCGTGCCTTTGTGGAAGATAGTCCGACTAGTTGAGTGATATTTTGAGCTTCGGCAATTTCACTGAATGTGTTATGAACACCTAAAACCATGAACTTTTTCGTATTGGTATGGACGGGCGGTCCTAGTACTTGTTTGATGTATTTACGAATGATGAGATTTAATTCCTTTTCATCGCCTTTGTTCCATGGGTGAGCTATAGCCACATAGTGTATGATATCGCTCATGAGAAATGTGTGGAAGAGATGCCTGAAGTTTTCTTCAGAGAGTCCTCCTCTTTTATTAGCAACGCGTCTAATAAGTGTGACATATATTCTGCTTTGACCACTTGCGCTCTATGCTGAGATTATTTCTACCGTCCTCCTGCAGTATTGCGCCTAGAATTTTTACCAAGGTGACGTGCGGTATGTGCGTACCATCCGCAGTGTGTACGTTAATGGGTATGGTAGTGAGCCACCTAGGACCCCGTTTGGGCCTGAAAAGAAGGAATTCGGATTTAGCGGCTGACAATTGCAAGCCCGTTTGGTCGAGATAGTGTCCTGGATTATGCCAATTGCTTTCTGTATCCTGCGTTCGCCCACATCTGCGACGCCGACTTCACTCCAGACAGTGTCACACCTGTCCCGTTTATTAGGGAGGCGATCGCCGGGCTAATTCCAAGAGCCGAAGTATCGGCCTCCCGAACCGCACCACGAAAGCGTGGACAATTTAGAAGTGGTCCTTATTGGTGCGCCAGCGGACGCCGGCTGTGGCCCAAAGAACAAGTCAGAGCCGAGAGTTGATAAACAAACAAATTATATTCTCAATAATGGCAGATCGAAAATAATACACAAAAATGCACACTCCACAATAGTTACATACAATACGTCACCAATCAGACAACGTACTACACAGTACAATCAGCCACACTCAAAACAACTGACACAGACAACAATACGCACTACAATGCAGTCACATGCATTGAACAACCAAGACAATTAAGGACTAAAGAGATAGAAAACCTATTCAGTCCAAAGTCCTTGGAGCAAAAGTCTGAATGATACTCTTCCGAGAATCACTCACTCAAAGTCCAGCGTTGTTGTCGTTCCGTAGTTCTCGAAGTTTCTCTTCCAGGAAACCTCCCGTCTTCAATTGGCCACTCTTCCAACTTCAACTTCTTCGCCGGAACACGACGGCTTCACACTCGCAGCGGTTGCCCGCGTCTTCGCTCGATAGCGGTAAACCCACGCTCTTGCCTGTAGCTCGAGCCGTCCCTACGGACCAAAACTTCGCCGACTACACGGCGGACTCTCTACGCACTCTGGCGCTCACTTCCGTCTCCTCCTGTTCTGTCACTACGGGCAGAACCTTCGCCGACTACACGGCGGAATTCCTACGCGCTCCGGCGCTAACGTTCCGTCTTCTCCTGTTCTGTCGTCTCGGCCGCTCGATTAAATACCTTCCGCGCCACCTTCCAGAAATTTCTGGTCATTTCGTCGGCGCGATACGCGGCGAAAGCTGGGAAGAGGGCGAGACAGTTGGAATGCCCTCTCCGGCCGGTGAGTCAACTCGGTATGGCCCCGCCCCCTTCGTTCTGGAAAAATCGCGGGCTTGCTGGGCCGCCGAGGTGGGGTGAGGAGGATCGTCTGCGAAGCCGTGCTTCTGCGGGGAGAGCGCGCGCCCGGGAGCCCTGGATGTTTGCTTTCTTTTTTTTTCTTTTTACCTCGCGGCGTTTCTGCCGCCCGCTGTCGCAGGGATTTGGCGGCGCGCTCTTTTTTAGCGCTCGTTCTGTGACACTGCCCCCCACTTTAAGAATATTATCTTATAATATTCAAACCACACAAACGAGCGCGAACAGTCACCACACACTCTCACAGACTGTAACACAATCCGTCGCTCGTGACACGTCACCTTCACAATATATCACGCAATACAATTGTACGTTGTAATTCGATTACACAACACGTGAAATATAGCCACAGGTACATGCCTACAACACTTCATAACACATTCCAAACAACACAAACGTACAAAGTTCTGTCTATACAACAATTATACAACACTATACATCACATCATTGCACAGAACACTGACTCGCTCGACATACACTTGAGACACAGGATAACAAGAACATTAACACAACATATGGCACTCAGCACTGCCCAACACATTCTGATTCGACCTCAGCACTTATCCTGAATACTTCGAACAGCGCTTGCGCCCCTTTTTGCGGTGCTCGCTCGATCTATTCTTGTGTTTCCACGTTCTTTTTCGGCGAGCCCTTTCCCACGACGATATCTGAGGCGTCGTCTCAGCCATCGTTGTCTCTTCCGACACCGTTAACGCGTCATTACATTCGACGGGTCCTGTCTGTTTATTTACCCGCTTGATAATGCCTCTACATTTTGCCCGGCTGGCCAACTCCGTCTCCTTTACACTGTCAGTCGGTTGAGGTCGTGCCGACGTACGTCCAGTTGCTCGGCCTGTGAACTTATTCGACACGATCGTCTTCTCCTTCGCTGTATCTTGCGCCGCAGCTTCACCTTGGGCTCTAGTGAGCTCCGTCACGGGATGTTCCTCCACTGTATCTCGCGGCCGCTGTGTTGGCGAGGGCTCTATCTTCGGGTCTTCTCCCAAACATTCTGGATCACTTGGCCCTCGCGCCCCGTCGATGTTTCCGATGACAAGGTCATACAGGGGGGTCGTCATGCATAAAGCAGTAACCTTCCCGCTGAAGTACGGGGTTTCAACCTCAATTTCTGCTTCGGGAAGCATCCGGACCGTACGGTCAATTAGGCAAACCGGTTTCGTTCTGCCTGTCAACTCTCTTTCCCGTACCAAATTTCTCCTCACGATAACCGTGGAGCTACCGGTGTCTCTTAGAACCGTAATCTTCTTGTCCGCAACTTTTCCAGGCAGCGTTGGCATTCCTTTCGTAACACCGGTTGGCTGTTTTGACATTACAGCACCCACAATAGGAATTTTCTCCCCATTCTTCAACTCTACGAATCCATCGGTGACGGCATTATTATCAGATTTCGGTGTCGCTTGCACACAAGATACCTGGTGAGTTTGGCTCACTCCGTTACGACAAGCGTCTGCTTTGTGCCCAGTCTGACCACACTTAAAACATTTTACAACCGTAGGGCTCGTAAAGATCGTTCGACAATTTTTTGCGCGATGACCCACTCGGTTGCACAGAAAACATCGCGGAATGCTCTCTGGTGCACGCTTCTTTTCTTCGGGAGCCAGTTTCTTCAAATCATCGGGACACTCCTTCTTTACCTTGGCCAAATTAGTGCCACCTTGCGCTTCCAAGAATTGATCAGCCAATTCAAGCATGTCTTCAAGTGAGTCAGCCTTCCTCTCTTTCAAGTACAGTGACAGGCTTGGGTGGCAACTAGTAAGAAATCGTTCTCTAATTAGGAGCTCTCTAAGCTCCTCGTACTCCTGTGCTGTCCCTGAAAGTTCAATCCATCTGTCGAAATAATGGCAAAGTCGGGCGGCATACTGCGTAGCCGTCTCACCATCAGCTGGCTTTCCTGTCCGAAATCTGTCCCGGAATCCTTCCACAGTGAATCTAAATCGCTTCAACAAAGCAGCCTTCACCTTTGCGTAGTTGGCTGCGTCGGTCGGCGTCAGCCTGCCGTACACACTGAGCGCTTCACCACTCAAGCAAGTACTCAAAGCAGTTGCCCATTGATGTTCCGGCCAATTCTGGCTCTTCGCAATCGTCTCAAATCGGTGGAGGTACGCGTCTAGGTCGTCCTTCCTTTCATCAAACGCTACGAGCAGCTTGCTTGGGTTCAAGCGGAAGCCGTGATCTTCCCTTTCGCTGCTTTCAACTCTAGCTTGGACGGGAGTTTCGCTTCGCTGTTGCAAACGGAGCCGCTCGAGTTCAATTTCGTGCTGCCGCTGCCGTTCCCTTTCAGCCATCTCCGCTTCTCTTTCTTCTTTCAGCTGGCGCTCCCTCGCTTCTCTTTCTTCTCTCGCCCTTTCGGCTGCCAACTTTTCTCTCTCCAGCTCCAACTTCAATTGCTGCTCTCTTTCTTCCTTCAGCTGTCGCTCTTTTGCCTCTCTTTCTTCTTTCAGCTGTCGCTCCTTTGCTTCTCTTTCTTCTCTCGCCCTTTCAGCGGCCAGCCTTTCTCTCTCCAACTCAGCTGCCTTTTCTTCCTTGGCCCTCTCTGCCGCCAACCTCTCTCTCTCCACCTCAGCTTCTTTTTCCGCTTTGGCTCTTTCGACCGCCAACCTCTCTTTTTCCAGCTCGGCTGCTTTTTCTTCTTTGGCTCTCTCTTTTTCTTCTTTTTCCTTCTGGGTGACCCACTTCCGTAGTTCGGCGCCAGAAAGACCCATCTTTTCACCAAGAGCAACTAACTTTTCGAGATCCATTGTGTCTCGCAACTCGCAACTAAAACCTTGCCGCGTGCAAAAAGTATCTGCCTAGATCAGTCTATCGGAGCACTCCCCTGCACTCGTTAACGAGAACACTGCACAACACACAAAATCGTTCCGATAGCAGTATCAACAACTCGAGGCTCTTTCTCACTACTTTGGACACACTGTGCACCAAAAGGTCCTGTATCGCGGACGCCAGATTAATTGTCACACCTGTCCCGTTTATTAGGGAGGCGATCGCCGGGCTAATTCCAAGAGCCGAAGTATCGGCCTCCCGAACCGCACCACGAAAGCGTGGACAATTTAGAAGTGGTCCTTATTGGTGCGCCAGCGGACGCCGGCTGTGGCCCAAAGAACAAGTCAGAGCCGAGAGTTGATAAACAAACAAATTATATTCTCAATAATGGCAGATCGAAAATAATACACAAAAATGCACACTCCACAATAGTTACACACAATACGTCACCAATCAGACAACGTACTACACAGTACAATCAGCCACACTCAAAACAACTGACACAGACAACAATACGCACTACAATGCAGTCACATGCATTGAACAACCAAGACAATTAAGGACTAAAGAGATAGAAAACCTATTCAGTCCAAAGTCCTTGGAGCAAAAGTCTGAATGATACTCTTCCGAGAATCACTCACTCAAAGTCCAGCGTTGTTGTCGTTCCGTAGTTCTCGAAGTTTCTCTTCCAGGAAACCTCCCGTCTTCAATTGGCCACTCTTCCAACTTCAACTTCTTCGCCGGAACACGACGGCTTCACACTCGCAGCGGTTGCCCGCGTCTTCGCTCGATAGCGGTAAACCCACGCTCTTGCCTGTAGCTCGAGCCGTCCCTACGGACCAAAACTTCGCCGACTACACGGCGGACTCTCTACGCACTCTGGCGCTCACTTCCGTCTCCTCCTGTTCTGTCACTACGGGCAGAACCTTCGCCGACTACACGGCGGAATTCCTACGCGCTCCGGCGCTAACGTTCCGTCTTCTCCTGTTCTGTCGTCTCGGCCGCTCGATTAAATACCTTCCGCGCCACCTTCCAGAAATTTCTGGTCATTTCGTCGGCGCGATACGCGGCGAAAGCTGGGAAGAGGGCGAGACAGTTGGAATGCCCTCTCCGGCCGGTGAGTCAACTCGGTATGGCCCCGCCCCCTTCGTTCTGGAAAAATCGCGGGCTTGCTGGGCCGCCGAGGTGGGGTGAGGAGGATCGTCTGCGAAGCCGTGCTTCTGCGGGGAGAGCGCGCGCCCGGGAGCCCTGGATGTTTGCTTTCTTTTTTTTTTCTTTTTACCTCGCGGCGTTTCTGCCGCCCGGCTGTCGCAGGGATTTGGCGGCGCGCTCTTTTTTAGCGCTCGTTCTGTGACAGACAGTGATGTCATCTGCGTAGAAAGCATGGCTGTCGACCATGCCGCGTTCACGTGAGAGTGCATCAAGGCAAGATTGCATAAAAATTGGGTGAAGACAGCCCC
Source organism: Rhipicephalus microplus (assembly GCF_043290135.1). Classification (NCBI taxonomy): domain Eukaryota; kingdom Metazoa; phylum Arthropoda; class Arachnida; order Ixodida; family Ixodidae; genus Rhipicephalus; species Rhipicephalus microplus. Next base: position 187,065,098 of record NC_134700.1, on the reverse strand, counting down.
TTGTGGGCTGCTTCTTGGGCCTAGTTCATACATCTTGGAGCCTAATGATCCAAGTCGAATGGTTGCTTTCTGGTCTCTCAACAAGGAGCGTATGTATTTGTAAAAGCGGGTGCCGAGGCCTGCCTCGATTATGGACCATAGGATATGTGTGTGTTTAAAATTTTCAAATGCCTTTTCGAGGTCTAGTGCTAGGACTGCCTTGGTGTCCCATGTCTTAACATAGAGTTGAATTTATGAGGTGTGGGAGTAGAAACGCCAAGGTGATGCTATACCTGTAGTGATCTCTACTTAGGTTCATTCGGGTGTTAAGCCATGTGGTGTTCCGAGCATTTCTCGTGAGGGCCAAGTCAGCCGTTGTGTCTGTAGAAGATGACGTCCCTGTGCGAGTAGAGAATGAATGGTCCGTGATGAGCGTTGGGCAGTAGTGCGCTATCTGCGCCACCAGTACTTTTCCTTTAGCCTGTACGTAACCGGATCCCCAGCCTAGATTGGGAGCATTGAAGTCTCCAGCAATCAGGAGGGGTTGGTCCGCAACTATCTTATTCGTTTTCTGCAAGAGTGTTTTGAAAGTTTTTTTTGGTCATCTGGTGAGCTGTAAACGTTTAGGATGAATACCAATTGCTTAAGATGCAAATTTGGTATAAGTTCAATCAAGATGTGTTCTACCTTGAGATAACGGTGAACTTTATGTTTGAGGTAAACTAAGTTTTTTTATATAAATGTGGCGATCACCCGTTTAGCCTTCTGAAAAGCGTGCTCAACCTGGGAACCCCGCAGTGCAAGATTATCAGTGAGCGTTTTCTGAAGGACGAGGAGCTGTAGAGTGAAGTAATTGTTGCATGGACTCCTTCCTTTTAGGGAAGCTAAGACAATTCCATTGCCAGATGGTTGTATTGCTTGAGGTACCCATGTTTACTGCTGGTTTATTTGCCATCGCTGTATCTTGTGATGCGGGCTTCTAGATTTTCGAGATGTGCGGAGAATTCGTTGCTCTGCATTTCTATGGGGTTCAACTCAACCAATATATCGAAGCGGAACGGCTCTAACAAGGCTGTCATGTGAGCCATTATGCTCGACATCGTTAGAGGCTATTCATCGGCCTGCTCGGGAGCTGCGCGACGTTTTACGGGCGAAGCTCCTTATGGCGTGTCTTGTGCGTCCCTTGTAGTACATAACCACCAGTGGCACATGCTCGAAATAGCGGTCCTTACGATTTTGACCTCCAAGGTGGTTCCGGTGAGAGATTTCTTCTGTGCGTTGTTGAACAATAAAAGATAGTGCTCAATGCACATGTTAATGGCCGCTAAGGCGGAATGAGAGACAGGAGTATTCGGCTTTTAGGTAACGCGCACGCTGCGATCCCCATTAGCAGCTATTGGCATGCACATTGAGCACGATCTGACAAGAAAGGGTTGCTACGTTATACTCGCTGGGTGTAACCTCCTTAGTTTTAGAAAGGTTTAGCGAGCGTTGGGCTGCATAGCCATGAATACAGCGAACTAGTATATACCATGAACTCGAGGTGGATAAAGGTGGGAAGTAAACCCGAAGCGCAAGCCGTAAGAAAGTGTGCATGTGTCACCTCCTGTTTAGTCCTTGAAATGTCCGCTGGAAGGTGGTGCTTCTATATGGAAAATATATGATGAAAAGATGCGAGATGGTGGTACTTGGAGTGCTGAATAGATGGACGAACGGACACACAGACATATGCATGGATGGACGCATGAACGGACGCAGGCGCGGATGCATGGACGAACGCAGGGACGGACGCACGAACAGACGCACGCACGAACGGGTGGATGGACGCATGGACGGTTACACAGACGTACGCAGGAACGGACGGAAGCAAGAACGAATGGACGGACGAATGCTTCGCCCCACTCCCCATCATTCACTCCATGGATATGCTGCCATTTTTATTTCTCCTCGTACCATAGCCGGAGTGGCGGGCTTTTCTGTGTTCTTGCGTGACTCGAGGGGTACGGGTACCTTAATCTCATTGAGCTCTTTGCGTCGCTTAGCATTCTAGCGTTCGAGAAATTGAATTTTGTCCACTACGGGCTGTGGCAATGATTCTGAATGCAGAGGGGCGCGGGTCTCAGCTTTGCCGGTGACCTTGTCGGCCCACGTGGGTTGGAAGGCGGCCGGGGCCGTGAGCTGCTTAGCTGGGTTAGGTCGGCAGGCTGGGGTACTGCTGTGGTCGTAGGCTTGTGGCCAGTCTTGGGTCCAGGTGCCGTGGTTGCTTTTTGAGTCGTCTGTTGCTTGTTGCGCCGACGATGGAGTTGCCTGCGACGTCGAGTGAGGTAGGGTACTTGGTATCGGCTCGAGCCAGTCTGGTCGCCCGTGAGATGAGCGTCACCGCACAGTGCACACTTGGGCGATGCACAGACGTTGGTTGGGTCAGGGTCTCCGTCGCCGCATTGGTCGCACACTTTTTCAGTTCGGTGCGGGCAGACGTCCTGGTGGTGACCCACGTGGCCGCAGTTTCGGCAGGTGTCTATTTGTCTTTTATAAAGTGTGCAGTTGTGTATGATGGGGCCACAGTAGACGTATTTTGGTACCTTATTGCCGTCGAAAAATGGTGGCGTTCTTAATGCGTCTGGCTCCAAGCACCTTTGGGTTGCGTGCTGTGCCTAGCATGCACTCGAGGTCGGCGTTGGTGAAGTCGGCGTCGACACCTCGTATCACCCCGCGGCAAGTGTTACTTGGAGGCGCGAGGTATGCAGTGACGGGGTATTGTCACTCGGGGAGGATGATTTCTTTCACACTGCAGTAGGCGAGTGCATTGCTTTCTTGAAAAGTGCTGAGTACGAAGATGTTTTTTTATGGCGTTAGCACATACTAGAGAGTTTTAGTATTGCGTGCGCTGCGTACATGGCGGCGTTGCGTACGTAAGGACGCTGCGTTCTGCGTAGTGCGCATGCGCAGACCGCAACGCGCACGTATCGCGTTACGTACGCAGCCGCTACGTACGCACGCATGAGGTGCGTGCGTGCGTACGTATGAGGTCATCGCGCCGCTCTCGAACAAGTTCGCGACAGCGCGAGACTTCGTTTTGCAAAATGGCGGCATCGAAGTCAAGCACCGACCAGCTCTGTGGCTTAAAATATGGCCATAATTTGGCTATAACACTTGGATTGGCTCACATTGGCTGTCAACAACACGTGCTTTTATTTTGATATACCAGATGGCGCAACACGTTTCACGTTCATTACGTACGCGGGTACTACGGCGTACTAAAAGCCGATTGGTGGCAAAGGACGCCACGTAACGCAAGGCGCTTGCGTGATGCGTACGTAGCACCATTCCGCAGTACTGAAACTCTCTACTATATCTTCCTCTGTGGCGTGCGGCGACAAACGCGTGGCCATGGCTAGTGCGTTAAAGATATTGTGTTGACTGCACGCTTGTACGTTCAGTCATCCGCCTGGTCGGATGACTACGCGAAAGTGATTCTTCGGTAGCGCTGGTAGTCTTATGTGATTCTTATGTGATTCTTAAAGAGAAAAGAAGAGAAAAGCGAGCCCCGTACCAGTCTGCATAAGAGTGCGACACCTCAACAATAGCTCACAAGGGAGGGGGTTAAGGGGGGATTGAAAGGATAGGGTTAAATGGATAAGATTAAAAGGTGAAAAGAGAGCGAGGAAGGAGAGAGCGAGACGCAGGGACAGCGAACTACAGAAAACGATGGAAGTAAAGAGAGGAGGGGAAAGATAGACACGGTCGCAGGAGGTCCGAGCACGGGGCACCACTCGGCTAGAGCTCTTGTCGGCGTCAGAAGATGGCGTAGGGTGAGCCTAGTTGGTCAGAAGTGAGCTGTCGTCGGAGATACCGGGGGCACAACCGGTCAGAACGAAATGCAGAGAGCGAGTCACGCTGGTAGTCGGCTGGCTGCCGCGAGCTTTTTAAGCGGGTTGAGTGGCCTGGCGTAGGCTAGGGTGCCCTGTTGCCTGCTCTTCGCCGACATGACCTGGGTGGTCGACGCTGTGTCTGCATTTCATTTTCGGTGGGCTTGTATCCACCCACTACCAGCGGCTTCTTTGAGGGAGATGAACTCCGCCTCCATAAGTGCTTCGAACGGCAATCTGACGCCGCAGGCACCGAGTGTCCATGGAGCACAGCCGTTGTTGGTGAAGTCTTGTGAGGCCTAACGTAGGCCTTGCTGATGATTCAGATTGAAGTCTTTTAGGTGGGTTGAAAATGGGCCTACCAGATAAATTGTGTCCAAAAAATCCAGGTAAAGTTTCGGAGGTGGCCCGCTGGTAATAAAGAGTCCAGGGTGGCTTGGACTTATCAAAAATCCATCGGCGTACACAGCCGCTGCGAACGCGTCTGAACTCAGCGTCACCCACGTCTCTTTCAGGCACATGATGTTTAGCATTCGATATGCGCATATGGACGGTGTCATCTTTTGCAAAAACAAATCACAAGCTGTGTTCTCTGCAGCATTTGGGTGGCCTACATTTATGGCTATAGGTACACTACCCGTCAATGCTTGAAGAACGCGAGTTGAACAGCTCATAGTTTCAATCAATATCGCCTAGAGGCGTTCCGCTGGCCGCTGTCATCTTTCTATGCAACAAAGGAATATTCAATTCTTATTGAAAGGAAATAGAAAGGAAATCGGGGAAAAGGGGTCAGTTCCCGCCGCGATGAGCTTTTAGAAACACGTCTGCTTGGCGTTCCTTAGTGGCATGAAGCAGTACTTTACCTCTACCTGATGGCGTGAACAGCGCACTAACCATGGTCACAGTAAAGAGCAAAAAGTGGGAAAGAGATCACGCATGTCTGTGAAGCCTGATGCATGAACGTTGTTGCGCATTAGGTAAAGCACATGGCTTCTATTGTCACGGACCACAACGTCAGAATGAACATTTTTTTTCAATATTATCTCTCCGTGTGGATTTTAGCGACGTGACAGAGAATACTTGGTAGACTCCTGTATCAAACACGTTCGAAAAAAAAACCTCTATGGGCAGACGAAAGAAGGACGTATTAACAATAACAACAACAACAACAACAGCTGCGGCGCGGCCCGTATACCCGGCATACTCTTGCTGTTTCTGTACCGAAGCTGCTACCACTTTTGACCTTGCATTTACATTATATTTTGGTGGAGAATGCTGCGGTTTTCCCCAGTCCTGGAACTGCGTAGCCGAAACCTGCCGCCCATCATGCCTGACGACGCTGTCTTTACACCCCCACTGGCTTCGCCACGCAGGGGCTGTCCCGGTGCCCAGCTCTTGCGTGAACTCGACATCTTCAGCGGCACCGACGAGAAAGACGTTGAGGATTGGCTCGAATCTTATGAATGAGCCAGTGCTACTAAAAAATGGGACGATCCCACGAAGCTTGGTACCGTGATGTTTTATTTAATGGATGTTGCCAAGCAGTGGTACAGGAACCATGGGGCGGCTATTCCCACTTGGACGACCTTCAAAACCTGCATCTCAGATGTTTTTGGACGCCCTGGTGTAGCACGGAACAACGTCTACGAAGCCGGTTTCAACAAACTTGTGAGACATTCACCAGCTACATCTAGGATATCCTCGACCTCTGCCGGCGTGTCGACCCGACGATGGCGGAAACGGACAAGGTATGACATATCATGAAAGGCATTTCCGACGAAGCCTTTCACATGCTGCTCTCGAAGAACCCTGTCACTGCCTCTGAGCTCATCAAGTTATGTCAGAATTTCAACGAGCTCCAACGACAGCGTCTTCTCACGTGACGCCCTAACGTCCCGGATGACACCTTCTCAAGCATGACCACCACCTTTGACCTTCAGTGGCTGATATCGCAGATCAAGTAGTTTGTTCGTGCTGAGGTCGCTCGTTAGCTATCGCTGCTATCAACAGCTGGCCAACCGCCGTCACCTCTGCCAGCAAACATTCGCTAGGTCTTGCGCAACTGTTGTGCGAGGCCGTGCTGTGTAGTCTCGAGCTGACTATTTATGCTTCTCTTTCTTACTCCTGTTCTTTTCTGTCTCTTTCCGTTCTATTATTCCCCTTTTCCCCCACCCTAAGTGTAGGGTAGCCAACCGAGCCAAGCTTAGTTAACCTCCCTGCCTTTCCTCTCTATTTATCTCTCTCTCTCTCTCTTCGCTAGGTCATCCAGGAGCAAGTTTGCGTGGCTCTGCCATCTGCCCATGACACCTCACCGTTGCCGAGCCCTGTTGCCTGTGCCGAGGTAAATGCACCTCTAAGCTGTGCTGAAGAGGCCGCTCGACCACCTCTACAGACTTTTGCGTCACTAACATCAGCTGTACCGCTGTGACCGACTCCTCGGTTCGCTCAGCCAAGGTTCGTGCAGAGAAGTGGACAATGGCGTACACTCGACAATCGCCCAATAAGCTTTGCCCGTGGGCTACCTGACCACATAGCGCGATACTGCCGTCGGCGTGTCCCTGTCTACCACCAGAGCTACCACCAAAGCTTCAAACCTGCCTCTAATGTGCCATCGCGCCCTTCGTTCACAGGCTCTTTTAGTGAAGACCGGACTGGACAAGCGCCTATGACTGACAGCCAGACATGGGTATATATAAAATGTGGCCATGTATATACTGACAGTAGAATAGTGTGTGCGTGTAAATAGTTTATGACTGTGAGCTGCGCCGAGAAAACTGTGTATTGGTATGATATTTGAACTGGTTTCAGTGTGCTTATTATGTTTTTTTTCTTTTCCGTATTGTTAATTTTTGGGTACCGTTCTGTATTATTATCTTATTTTTCGCTGCAGAACTTTGTGATATGGAGTAGCCGAGGCAATAGGCACCTCAACCTCTCCACAGCAAAAGAGTTAAAACAGAGCAGAACAGAACAGCCGCCTGACCAGATGTCATCGTACGCCGACCACCACCCTCCTGTTAACCGAAGCTTGCTATCGCCTGGACGCCGCTCGCCATCGCCGATGCGTCGTCGTCCTTCATGGCCGGAGCGGGAAAACTAATTGCCGCAGTTCCAGAGGCAGGAACTGCGTCGTCAGCGAAAAGACCAAAGCCTCCTTCATCACCAACGAATGTTCTGGACGTAAATGTCGACGGCATCGCTGCACTCACTCTTGTCCACACTGGTGCCGCAGTTTCAGTGATAAGTGCTGGACTCTGCCGCTTGCTCAAAAAAGTTATGACGCCACTAACAAGTATATCGTACAGCCAGCGCAGATCACGTTACACCGGCCGCTGCCTGTACTGCTCGCATCGCGATTGATGGCCCCATTTATGTCGTTGAATTGTTAGTGTTGGATTCCTGCTCCCATGAACTCATTTTGGGCTGGGATTTTCTCTCCGCTAATAAGGCCGTCATCGACTGCTCTCGCGCTGAGGTGGCATTTAAAGCGTTTGGTGATGCTCCGTTATATGGTGCTCTTGAAACCGGGGACAAACTATTTGTTGCTGAACACGTCATCATACCACCGCACTTTTTTGCTCTTACCATGATGTCTTGCAACTCACTCGCCGAGTGGAGTGCCCTTTTCATGACATCTGCCCTTTTGGTTCGTCGCAAGTGTTCGCCGCTACCTTATGCCCTTCTTGAACTTCATGACGGCGTCAGCAGACTGCTCATCTCGGACCTCTTGTCATGTCCTGTAATGCTACTTCGGGGTGTGTGCGTCGGTCGTGTTTACAGTGTCGACCCTTCTGCAATTATCGAAACGTCAACTGGTCCTTCCACCGAACACGAAGTTGCAGGAGTGACCTGTGCCTTTTCGCCGCAGACTACTAGGCTTGACGTACTTAGCAGCTCCATCGCCGACACGTTAACCATTTCGCAACGTGCTCAGCTTCTACGACTGCTGGACAAGTTCCGTTCTTCCTTTGACTGCCAGCATACTCCCCTCGGCCGCAAGTCAGCTGTGTGTCACCGCATTATCACGGGCCCTAATGCGCTTTGCGCTATTGCATCAAATGGATTCGCTCGTAGGATTTCAAGCTGGACGGTTGTGCCCTCGCGATCTGCAATGCCAGCGTAGCTCCCGCCGACTGGTTTGCCCTCCGCGGTCTCCTGACGCCGTGCAGCTCTCGCATTGTGGCGCCCCGCCCTTGGACTGCTTCGACCGGATCCCCACTTTCCTATCTCCTTCTTTTTTCCGTTGATTGCTTCTCTATTTCTTCATCTATTTCCTTCCATTCTTTTTATCCCTCCTTCCCCCCACCCCTATAAGGCACTGCGCCGTGTCGCCTGAAGGCAGACACAAATTAGGTGCTTTTTTCCTCTTCCTTACAACCACTACCACCAAGACCCTATCACCTGTTGGCAGTGGAGCGCCAGGTTATCGATGACCAAGTAGCTGACATGCAAAGCGTGGCGTCATCCAGCCTTCAAATAGCCCCTTGGCATTTCCAATCGTTCTCGTTGAGAAGGACGGGCCAATTCACTTATGTGTTGACTACCGTCGTCTTAACAAATTGATTAAAGGACGTTTACCCCTTACCGAGTATCGGCGATGCCCTTGACTTTCTCTAAGGTGCGGAGTTCTTCTCTTCTATTGACTTACGAAGTGGCTACTGGCAAGTCCCTCTGGCACCTGAAGATCAGCCTAAGACAGCCTTTGTCACACCTGATGGCCTTTCCGAATTCTGTGTTATGCCTTTTGGTCTTTGCAACGCGCCCGCAACATTCGAGCGGATGATGAAAAATCTTTTGCGTGGCTTGAAGTGTAAAGCATGCCTGTGCTACTTGGGTGATGTGGTTATATTTTCACCAGATTTTCCAACGCATCTGGACTCGGCGCGGTGCTGGCGCAGCGCAAATCGAGATTCCAGGAGTACGTAGTCGAATACGCAAGCCGTACCCTCACCAAAGCGGAGAAGAACTTGGGTGTGACAGAAAAGGAGTGTGTGGCGATTATATGGGCTCTAGGTATATTTAGAACGTACCTATATGGTCATCCCTGCGACGTAGTCACCGATCACAATGCGCTTTGTTGGTTATCCACTTTGAAGGACCCCTCCGGCCGTTTAGCTCGCTGGGCTTTGCGGTTGCAAGTGTCCGACAAGCGTGTTGTCTACAGGTCTAGCCGACGTCACACTGATGCCGACACCCTATCACGTTCACTGTGTTCTCCGAAAGCTCTGCATGTCTATATGCCATGGACGAAATGGTTGCGTTCCGAGAAAACTGCCACATGGCGTCTGAGCAACATAAGGATGACTAGATCAGCGCTCTTCTGCGATTTCTTTCAGACCCGTTCACTTCTCCATCTTCTCGAACGTTGCGCCGTCAAGCGGCTCACCTTTAGGTCCGCAATGGCCTTCTTTATCGCAGGAATTACAAGTCCGACCGCCGAAATTGGTTACTCGTCATACCTCGCCATCTTCGTGCTGCAATATGTTCAGCTTTGCACGCTGATCCTCACTGCGCACATGCGGGCGTCTTCAAAACATAAGCTCGGCCTTCCTCCCAGTGTTATTGGCGAGGCATGTACACCTTTGTGCGCAAATACATTCAGTCATGCCGCAGTGCCAACGACGCAAAGCTCTCCCTCATTACACCTCTGGTACAATCCAGCCAATTCCTTGCCCAACCAGGCCTTTCGACTGCGTTGGAATTGATCAGTATGGGCCTCTTCCATTCACTGCTACCGGAAACCGTTGAATCGTTGTCGCTGTCGACTACTTGACGCGATACGTAGAAACAGTCCCTTTGCCTGCTGCCACAGCACGCGACGTATCATCTTTTCTCCTGCGGAGCTTCATTTTCCGCGACAGCGCACCGGGTGATCTTCTCAGTGACAGAGGACGTGTATTCCTCTCTGAAGCCTTCAACGCACTCCTTGCCGAATGCCGTATCGTTCAACGGACTACCAACGCCTACCATCCGCAGACGAATGGTTTGACGGAAAGATTCAACCGTACCCTAGACCCTAGGGGACATGATATCTAAGTATGTTGCCTTAGACCGCTCTGATTGGGGCCCCATTTTGCCTTTTGTGACGTACGCATATAACACTACCCCGCAGGCAACTACGGGCTTTTCGCAATTTTTCCTGTTTTATGGCCGAGGCCCTTCCTCGACACTGGATAACAATCTAACCTACCACCCCGATTCCTCCTAGTCTACGCCTATTTCTGAAGTTGCCCGCAGTGCCGAGCAATGCCGTCAGCTCGTCCAGTCGTTTGCAACCATCGACGAACGGAGACTGAAATCTCGAAATGACGATAACCAGCCGTACCCTAACTTTGTTCCGGACACTCTTGTGTAACTCTGCGTTCCCGCTGTCCCTACTGCTTTTTCCTTGAAGCTTGTTTCAAAACACCAGAGGAACTACCACGTTGTCTCGTAGACTTCACCTGTTAACTACATTGTCGAACGCGTTACGCCATCCACAGACCAGCGCTTTCGGGGTCGTGAAGCCGTTCACGTACAGCCGTTGAAACCTTACTTTGATCCGCTCGCACTCTGTTCTCCGTGAGTCCAGGATGGCTTTTTTTCCGACGGGGGACGAAATGTAATGGAGAGGAATGCCCACTAGTGCAGCGACATTGACACGTGGGCGCAAGGCGCGAGCTAAGACCGCATTGTTCCTGCTGCGACGCTGCCCGTATACCCGGCCAACACTTGCTGCTGCTGTACCGACGCTTCTACCGCTTTTTACCTTGCATTTACTGTATATATATATATCTATATATATATATATATATATATATATATATATATATATATATATATATATATATTGTGGCGAAGCCTTCAAACAGTGGGTCGTCCTCTTGAGCGCCTTCTAGTGGGTTGCCCTTTTTTAGCAAAAAGAAGAGCAGCTCGTGCAGAAAGTCGGTACCCGCATTGACTGTCGCTGTCAAGCATCGTCGACAAGTGTCCGCCAATAAACGTCTCAACAATTTGGTGGAGAGTGCTGTGCCCTTCTAACACCTTCGGTTAGCATTCGATGCCCCTGGAGCTTCGATCCCGCACCGTGCCTTCTACCAAGCACCAAGACGCAGCACAGCAAACGCTTCCTCCTGCGCCGACGCCATGTTCCAGTGTCCCCCGCACCGCGACCCTCCTGTCTTCACCGGCGCGGATAGCACTGACGTCGAGGACTGGCTCGCTATGTACGAACGCGTCAGCGTCCCCAATCATTGGGACGAGGCAGGTAAACTCGGCAACCTGGTTTTATACCTTGTGGGTGTGGCCGGCATGTGGTACAACAACCAAGCATCCGATTTCCCCACTTGGTCCGCTTTCAAAACCGCCGTCGTCGACGTGTTCGGCCGTCCTGCTGTTCGTAAGCTGCAAGCCGAACAGCGGTTACGTGAACGAGCACAGCAGACCGGTGAGTCCCTCACAAGTTACATAGAGGACATCCTTGACTTGTGCAAGAAAGTGCACGCGAGCATGTCAGAGGCCGACAGAATTACCCATGTTCTAAAAGGCATCGCCGACGATGCCTTCACAATGCTCCTGGCCAAGAACCCTCGCACTGTGGCAGAAATCATTACACTACGCCAAAGTTACGAGGAGCTGCGACGGCAGCGCTCGATGAGCCGTCGACCACCCTCACGTGACGCTGATCTCTCGGCCTTGTCAACACTTCCTGACCACACCGCCTTGCTCGCTGAAATCAAGTCATTCGTGCGTGAGGAAGGGTCCCACCAGGTCTCTTTACTGGCCTTTGCTTCCCCGCAACGTGCTGAACAGTCGTCAAGCACACATCTGCCTCCCCTACGCCGAGCCATTCAGCAGGAAATCGCGGAGGGCGTTCCAGAATACCACAAGCCACCTCCAGTATCTACACCACTCAGTTACGCCCAAGTTGTCGCCAGGCCACCCCCATCGATTCCTGTGACTGGTCCCCTTGGTTACACCGAAACCATCGCCAGACCCCAGGTCTTCGGAGAAACTGTGCCACCTACATATACCGACGTCATCCACGTGCCCCGTGTGCCGCCCACTATGCAGTTATATCAGCAGCCGGCTCGCCCATCGCGTTCTTCGACATGGATGGGACCCGCGAACCGATGGCGCACTGCGGACAATCGCCCCATCTGCTTTGCTTGTGGTTGCATCGGTCACGTAGCACGCTACTGCAACCGTGTGCAGCGACCGCAGGTCGCCTCCAATTATCCCAGCCAATCGAGCCGCTTTTATGACCAACCGCCGCCTACGTCACCGTCGTCCCGTTCCGCTTCATCTACCCGCCGTTCACATTCTCCACGACGTCGCTCACTGTCGCCGATGCGGCCACGTTCACTAGAGGGTGACCAGGAAAACCAGTCGTCGCAGTCCATGAGGCAAGGGCTGCGACGCTGTCGAACTGCGGAAGTCCTCAGGAAAGCCCATCGAACGTGATAGACGTGCTTGTGGATGGTGTTCGTGCATCTGCCCTTGTAGATACGGGAGCCGCCGTATCCGTCATGGACGCTAAGCTTAGCCGATTACTGCGCAAAGTGACAACGCCACTTTCCGGGCTCTCCCTCCGTACAGCCAGCGCCCAAAGCATTCACCCTACAGCGATGTGTACAGCCCGCCTCATGATTCAGGACGTGATGTATGCCGTTGAATTCATCATAATTCCTTCATGCTCTCACGACGTCATCCTAGGATGGGATTTTCTCTCCCGCCACGACGCCGTCATTCATTGCGCACCAGCAGAAATAGAGCTGACACCACTCTCTTCTTTGACGCCGGCCGACAGTCCATCTGCTGCAAGCAAGTTATTTGTCAGGGACGACACGCAAGTGCCTGCAAACTCGTCCGCGGCGGTGTCGGTCTACTGCGCAAGTCTTTCCGACAACGCTGCACTCCTCTCACCATCTCATCCTGTTTTCACCAGAAAAGGTTTTCTGGTTCCTTTCGCGACCGTGCAAGTCACTCGCGGCAGCACCACTATTTTTGTTCTGAACTCATCCTCGTACAGTGTTACGTTGGTGCGAGGGGAATGTCTCGGCAGCGTGGAACCCATCGAAGACGCACAAGTCATGGATCAACCTGATGACACGCACTGCCGAAGTTCCAATACGGTTAGTGCTGTTTCTACATCTGTTTCATCATCCGCTGATGCATTCGGTCCTTCCATTGCCGACAACCTTACGCCGGTCCAGCGCTCCCAGCTTCTGGCCCTGTTGGAAGAATTCCGCTCTTCTTTCGATGTCGCTCAACCTTCGCTCGGCCGCACATCCACTGTTACGCATCGCATTGACACAGGCGCACAACCACCACTACGGCAACGTCCATATTGCGTATCTCCCACAGAACACCGTGTAATCAACGAGCAAGTGGACGACACGCTACGCCGCGATGTTATTCGACCTTCTAACAGACCCTGGGCGTCTCCTGTCGTTCTCGTCGCAAAGAAGGACGGCTCTGTTCGGTTCTGTGTGGACTACCGACGCCTCAACAAGATCACTCGTAAGGACGTGTACCCACTACCGCATGTGGATGACGCGATTGACAGCCTGCAAGGAGCCGAATTCTTTTCATCTCTAGAATTGCGCTCAGGGTACTGGCAAGTACCTATGGCTGAGGACGCTCGACCGAAGACCGCTTTCGTCACTCCCGACGGCTTGTACGAATTCAACGTCATGCCGTTTGGGCTGTGCAATGCGCCCGCCACCTTTGAGCGCATGATGGATACCGTTCTGCGTGATCTGAAATGGCACACGTGTCTCTGCTACCTCGATGGCGTCGTCGTTTTCGCTCCAGACTTCTCCACGCATCTTCAACGCTTGCGGCATGTTTTAACGCGTCTGAGTGACGCCAGTCTGCAAGTGAACCCAGAGAAGTGCCGATTTGCAGCTCGGCAGCTGACAATACTCGGCTACGTCGTGTCGAAGGACGGAATTCTCCCCGATCCAGTCAAGCTTCGGGCAGTGACCGAGTTCCCCAAGCCGACAACCGTCAAGGAACTGTGCAGTTTCATAGGACTGTGTTCCTACTTTCGGCGCTTCATCCGAAACTTCGCGTCCATCGTATCGCCGCTGACAAAGCTCCTCGGTAGTAACGGGCCTCTCCATTCGTGGTCATCACAGTGTGACGACGCATTCACAATGCTCCGTCGTTTCTTGACGTCACCTCCCATACTCCGCCACTACGACCCTACTGCCCCTACAGAGGTACACACGGACGCCAGTGGTGTCGGTCTCGGCGCTGTTCTTGTGCAGCGCAAACCAGGGTTCCTGGAATATTTCATGGCGTATGCAAGCCGTACGCTTACAAAAGCCGCGAATAATTACACCGTCACTGAGAAAGAATGTCTGGCAATCGTCTGGGCTCTTACCAAGTTCCGACCTTATTTGTATGGTCGCCCATTTGATGTAGTCACCGACCATCATGCACTATGCTGGTTGTCTTCATTGAAAGATCCCTCAGGCCGTCTCGCCCGGTGGGCACTTCGCCTGCAAGACTACGACATCCGCGTGCTGTACCGCAACGGAAGGCAACATGCTCACGCCGACGCCCTGTCACGCTCTCTCTTGCCTAACGACAATGCCCATGACTCAGCGTCTCATCTTGCCGTTTCTTCTATTAGCATTCATGCCGTCGCTACTGAACAGCGCAAGGATCAATGGATTGCCTCACTGATAGACTTGCTGACTGATCCATCCACTCCATCCACTCGCGCATTGCGTCGTAAAGCCCACCATTTCGCCGTTCGCGACGACCTTCTCCACCGACGCAGTTACAATGGTGACGGCCGCCAGTGGCTACTAGTCATACCCCGCAGTCTGCGCTCTGACATATGCGAATTCTTTCATTCTGATCCGCAATGTGCGCACTCCGGGGTATCGAAGACTTACCAGCGCATTCGCCAACGGTACTTTTGGCGCGGCATGTACCGCTATGTGCAGAAATTCGTTCGCTCCTGCATAGAATGTCAGCGCCGAAAAACTTCAACGCACCCGTCGCCGGTAGGTCTGCAACCTCTATCTTGCCCTGCTAGGCCGTTTGGGCGCGTTGGCATCGATTTGTATGGGCCACTTCCACTAACGTCGGCTGGTAACAGCTGGGCCATTGTTGCTGTGGACCACCTCACGCGATATGCCGAAACTGCCACTCTCCCCGCGGCTACAGCGAGCGATGTGACCTCCTTCCTGCTCCAACAATTCATGCTGCGACACGGTCCACCTCAGGAACTGCTCAGTGATCGAGGCCGCGTCTTCCTGTCTGAAGTCGTCGAAGCCATTCTCAAAGAGTGCATTGTTGTTCACCGCAAAACTGCTGCTTACCACCCGCAGACGAATGGCTTCACTGAACGCTTCAACCGTAGGCTCAGCGACATGCTCTGCAAGTACGTCACCACCGATCACACAAATTGGGATTCCATTTATCCTTCGTCACCTACGCATATAACACCGCCCCTCAGAGCACTACTGGCTTTTCACCTTTCTTTTTATTAGATGGAAGGTACTTGTCACACACCATCGACACTATACTTCCGTACAAGCCAGATCCGTCAGAGTGGGCGCCTATTTCTGCTACAGCCAAGCTTGCTGAAGAGTGTCGAGAGCTTGCAAGGACCTTTACAGCGCATGATCAAGAGCGGCAAAAAGGCATTCGCGCTGACACCAGCACTACTGCGCCCACGTTCCTCCCTGGAGCGCTCGTCTGGCTCTCGATCCCTACCACTTCATCTGGCCTATCTTCAAAACTATTGCCCAAATACGAAGGCCCCTACTGTGTCGTCGAACGCACTTCCCCTGTAAATTACTTGATCGAACCCATCGAACCATCTTCGGACATGCGCCGTCGAGGACGCGACATTGTCAACGCGGAGCGCCTCAAAGCCTACCACGACACGCTCATAGTAACCAGCTGTTAGGTCGCCAGGCGGCTTCCTCTTCGTACCCGGGGTAGTTGTGGCGAAGCCTTCGAACAGTGGGTCGTCCTCTTGAGCGCCTTCGAGTGGGTTGCCCTTTTTTAGAAAAAAGAAGAGCAGCTCGTGCAGAGAGTCGGTACCCGCATTGACTGTCGCTGTCAAGCATCGTCGACAAGTGTCCGCCAATTAACGTCTCAACAATATATATATATATATATATATATATATATATATATATATATATATATATATATATATATATATATATCACAACGGGAGCATTGCCAACAAGAATAAATGTATTTCCCAACAAATTCGAGAGGGGTCCTTCCTTCGTATCAGGGGATGAGTTAAACTAACGTAGACGTTCAAACTTCGTTGCTGCCGCGTCTCTCTCGACTTGAAAGATGTTTGCAAACAACAGATTCTAATGAAGGTCAGACCCGCGGCCGAAACGTCAATAAAATAACTTCATACTTGCCCTACTTCACTGAGGATATATATATATATATATATATATATATATATATATATATATAAGGGAAAGAAGTGTATACCTAAGGGCTCGTTTTTCCGTGTTTTTAACACAATAATAATGAGATATAACAGACAGTAATGCCAAGGAATGTACAGGGGAAGTTATTAACATTAATGGAATGTAAATAAGAAGAAAGAAAAGTGGATGAAAAAATTACCAACTGTAAGCAGGAATCGAACCTACGACCTTCGTAGGTTCGATTCCTGCTTACCGTTGGTAATTTTTTCATCCACTTTTCTTTCTTCTTATTTACATTCCATTAATGTTAATAACTTCCCCTGTACATTCCTTGGCATTACTGTCTGTTATATCTCATATATATATATATATATATATATATATATATATATAAAAATATGTATATATATATATATATAAATATGTATATATATATATATATATATGTGTGTGTGTGTGTGTGTGTGTGTGTGTCACAGGTCCCGTTAATTCGGGAGGCGATCGCCGGGCTACTTCTAGGGACCGAAATATCAGCCCCCCGAACCGCACCACGAAAGCGTGGACAATTTAGAAGTGGTCCTACTTGGCGCGCCAGCGGACGTCGGCTGTGGCCCAAAGAACAATAGGAGCCGAGAGTTGATAAACAAAACAAAATTATATTGTTACGTACAATCCAAATTGTGTACGAATAACTGTTTATTGGGGTGAACTTGTGCCCGAAAAGTAAAGAAAAATGTAGCGGCGTCTCTAACAGGCGATCAGCAAAAAGGGATCAATCTTCGAGAGAAAACCCTCGAGCGGTGGACCACTTCATTTTCATCAAAATCCCGTGCTGAGGAAGCGCGCGCCGTCACGGCCTTTTCTTGTTTGATCATCAAGCCGCTGATCTCTTGGGGGGGCGTACAAACTAGCGCACGTAGTTTGAATACTGCGTTTGCCTTGCGTCATTATCCCTCCTCCGAAAACGCATCGTCCCGAGGCGTAAAAGCAGTGTTGCTGACATAGTCTGAATGCGTGATTTCATTTGAGAAATAGGTATTCCTCATAATCGGGTGTGTATAGTTCGATGTTCATTGCCTGTCATAGTATGGCTTCATTCTGACTACATGCACGATTTCCGTGCTCCTTCGGGATCTTGATGAGCTCACTTGTCCTTCCGGTGACACCTCGTAGTTCAACGAGCTGACGGACGAAGGACTCGGTAAGGGCCGAAATAGCGGCGCGTGAGCTTTTCGGAAAGGCCAGGCGTCCGCACAGGAGTCATCCAAACTAGGTCGCCTGGTGCGTAGTCGACTCCTCTCCGACGAAGGTTGTAACGGTTTGCATCCACGCGTTGTTGTTGTTTCATGTGATGTCGCGCCAACTGCCGTGCTTCTTCGGCTCGCTGAATGAATTCGCTGATGTCAGGCTTGTGCTCTGCATTGTCGCCTACAGGCAGCATTGCATCTAATGGTGTGGTAACTACTTGACCATAGACTAGCTGGAATGGCGTCACTTTAGTAGTCTCCTGCACAGCAGTATTGTAAGCGAAAGTGGCGTACGGCAGTATCTTGTCCCACGCACAGTGCTCCAAGTCAACGTAAATGGACAACATATCGGTTAGAGTTCTGTTGAGTCGCTTGGTTAGCCCATTCGTTTGGGGGTGGTAAGCCGTTGTTTTCCTATGACTTGTGTAGGTAAGTTTCATAATGGACTGCATCAGATTGGCTGTGAATGCAGTTCCTCGATCCGTGATAACCACCTTTGGGGCACCATGCCGTAGTACAATGTTAGTGACGAAGTATTCAGCTACTTTTATAGCCGTGCCCCTGGTGAGAGAGGCTGTCTCGGCATACCGGGTTAAGTAGTCTGTCGCCACTACTATCCATCGGTTGCCAATTGATGACGTAGGAAATGGACCAAGTAGATCCATTCCTACTTGTTCGAACGGAGACTCAGGTGGTTCGATTGGTTGGAGAAATCCTGCAGGTTTCAATGGAGGCGTTTTGCGTCTCTGGCAATATCTACATGTCCTTACATAATGCTGTACAGCATCCAGTAACTTTGGCCAGTAGTATTTTGTGCGAATGTGAGCCAATGTTCTACTCACTCCGAGGTGTCCTGCTTCTGGGTCATCGTGGCAGGCTTCCAGGATTTCGGGTCGCAAGGCCGAAGGAACGACGAGTAGGAATTTCTCCTTGCTGTGCTCGAAGTTTCTCTTGTATAAAACGTTGTTTCTCATGAGGTACGAGGACAATCCCCGGACGAAAACTCGAGGAACACGCACGGGTTGTCCTTCCAGATGCTTGATCAGTTTAAGCAACTCCGCGTCAGATCGCTGATATTCAGTCATGTCTGCGGTGCTGACGGCCCCAAGAAACGGAAAGTCGTCTCCATCTTCCCCAGGTGCAGATTCCATTGGTGCGCGTAACAGGTAATCAGAATCGCTGTGCTTGCGATCCGACTTGTATACGACTGTTATGTCGTATTCTTGCAACCTGAGGCTCCATCTAGCAAGTCGCCCAGATGGGTCCTTTAGGCCTGCGAGCCAGCACAACGAGTGATGGTCGCTCACTGCTCGAAATGGTCTACCTTATAAGTACGGTCGGAATTTCTGTATGGCCCATATTACCGCCAGACACTCTTTTTCCGTTGCAGAATAATTTATTTCAGCTCTCAAAAGAGTGCGACTAGCATATGCGACCACTCTTTCCTCTCCGTTTTGCAGCTGCACAAGGACGGCGCCAAGTCCCAATTTGCTTGCGTCCGTGTGAATCTCTGTTTTGGCTTCTTCGTGGAAATGTGCCAGGACGGGGTGGTGTAGGAGTCGCTGTCGTAGCTCATTGAACGCCTCTTTTTGCTCGCTTGCCCAGGTGAAAGACATGTCTTCTTTTGTCAGTCGGCTTAGTGGCTCCGCAATCTTCGAAAAATCTTTAACGAATCTTCTGTAATAGGCACAAAGTCCTAAGAATCGTCTCACAGCCCTTTTATCAGTCGGTCTAGGAAACTTTTCTACAGCTGCTGTCTTTTCGGGGTCAGGTCGAATGCCTTCAGAGCTAACCACATGACCGAGGAAAAGCAGTTCATGAAAACCAAAATGGCACTTTTGGGGTTTTATCGTCAGCCCTGCGGAACTAATCGCTTCGAGCACGGTCCGTAGTCGTTCCACATGCTGATCGAAGGTGGCCGAAAAAATCACGACGTCATCGAGATGAACAAGGCATGACTGTCATTTTAACCCGGACAGCACAGTATCCATCATTCGCTGAAATGTGGCGGGTGCGAAACACAGGCCAAATGGGAGTACCTTAAACTCGTATAACCCATCTGGGGTCACGAAAGCAGTTTTCTCGCGATCTCGTTCGTCCACCTCTATCTGCCAGTATCCGCTCTTGAGGTCTAGAGAGGAGAAGAATTTCGCGTCTCGTAGTCTGTCAAGGGTGTCATCGATCCTTGGAAGGGGATAGACATCCCGCTTTGTGACGACGTTCAATTTTCGGTAGTCAACGCAGAAGCGCAAGGTCTGGTCCTTTTTCTTTACCAGTACTACAGGTGAGGCCCATGGGCTGGCCGACGGTTGAATTACATCGTCCCTGAGCATTTCTTCAACTTGGCCTCTGATGACTTCTGTCTCTTTTGGTGACACTCGGTACGGGTGCTGGCAAATAGGTCTAACAGATTGATCGATTATGATGCGGTGTTTGATGATAGATGTTCTTTGCACTTTCGATGACGTGGAAAAACATGAGGCGTACTCCCGTATAAGGCTCTCCATTTTTTTGTTTCTGGTTCGGTGATAGGGCTGCTTCGATGTGGATAGATGCGAGTATGGAATCTATACCGTCAGGGTGCAGTGGTGCAGTCTAGGAAGAATTCAAATCCGTAATCGGAACGTAATCGTGCAAGTGACCAACAACAGTCCCCTTCGCAAGGTGCTGCACCTCATTTTGGAAATTTGTCAGGAAGACACTCGTACACCCATCACGCAGTCGTACAATTCCTCTTGCTGCACAGATCCCTTTCTCGAGTAATAGCCCAGTATTGCTTTCTGCCATTCCTTCATAGTTGTTGTACACATTGCTTTTTACGGTGACAACGATGATGGATCTTGCAGGTACTGTTACATGATCACCTGCAATCTGGAGCGCATCGAATCGTTTTTCACTCTCGAATGTCGCGATGGCGTGTTTCGTCGAGAACGAGACGCACGTTTCCTGCAAGTTTATCACTGCGCCATTGGCCTGCAAAAAGTCCATTCCGATAAATACATCTCTTGAACACTCCGACAGGACAAAGAAGCTGGCGACGTAGGTGAAGCCGCGTATCCCAACTCTAGAGGTACACATGCCTGCCGGATCGATAAGGTGTCCCCCGGCGGTTCGCACTTGTGGTCCTATCCAAGGGGTCAGCACTTTTTTCAGCGTTTTGGCAAGTCCCCTGCTCATGACGGAATAGTCTGCACCTGTGTCTACTAAAGCATTCGTTTCGTAGCCGTCTATAATTACCGACAAATCAGAAGCGACGTTATCATTTCCGCACGTAGTCTCGTGTCCATCATCACATTTTGAAATCGGCACTGGAGGTTGTTTTCTTGCGTCGGCAGCGGCCTTACCTCCCCAGGTCGCCGATTCTAGTTTTCCCGAAGCGAGCTTTGGGGAAGTCGCCTCGGAGAATTTGAAGATGGGCGTGGCCTTGGTGACCGATACCTCAGTGGCGCTGTCGACCGAGACTGATGCTGCTGCGAGGAGTGAGCACCTTGACGCGTTGACAAGTACTCCTCGATTTCAAAAGGTCGCTCCCCATTCCGTGGACAGGCAGCGTTTACTTGAAAACCCCGAAATCCAGCTCGGCAATATGCGCACATCCGCTAAAGATGGCCAGCTTCACCGCAGTGGTAACAAAGCGGAATTCGATCAGGAGTGCGCCATATATCAGCTTTTCGGATCCTAGTCTCGGCTGGGGACGGCGTAAATCGAGGTTACGGCAAATGCGTGCTTGCTGCGGCGAAATAAGGTCCAGGGGCAGCGAAAGGAGGTCCAGGGATGACGAAATGGGTGTTTCTCAGTACCTCGGCGTACGAGACTTTGGGCTGCATCGGAACCGACGCTTGAACAGGCTGGGCTTGTGGCTGCTGCTCACGGACTGCCTGTCTCACCTCCTCCCGAACAACTTCCGCTAATGACGAGACCGTTGAGGGGTAGCCGTTTAGCTTCTGGAGCTCTTCTCGAACCGCTGATCGAATGAGCTCTCGTAATACGTCGATGCCATTCCCGAAGACTGCTGACACCGCGTGTATGGATGCGACGTTAACATCTCGATTGTAGTGCCCCGCTCGCTGTTGCAGAGTCTTTTCAACCGCTGTCGCCTCGGTGCGAAATTCAGTGACGTTCCACGGAGGACATCGGAGCAAACCAGCAAAAATCTCCTGCTTCACCCCACGCATCAGGTGCCGAAGTTTCTTGTCCTCGCTCATATTTTGATCAGACCGGCGGAATAACCGGCACATGTCTTCCACATACATTGCCACGCTTTCATTGTTGCGCTGGTTTCTTGCTTGCAAGGCAGCTTCAGCTCTTTCCTTGCGGTCTGTACTCGGGTATGTGGCCAGTAGCTCCCGTCGGAAATCAACCCACGATCGAATGGTACCTTCATGGTTTTCAAACCACGTTCGTGCGCTGTCCTGCAATGCGAAATAAACTCGGCGGAGCTTCCGTTATTCGGTCCATCCGTTGCAGTTGGCGACACGCTCAAAACCCTCTAGCCAATATTCGGCGTCTTCATGAGGATCACCATGAAAAGGGTCCTGCGTCCATGGCTCATCAACAACAACGTGCGTGGCAGCGACTGGGGATGAAACGGCGTGTGCGGCAGCGGTTGGAGACGACAATTCGGTACCCTCACCGGAGACAGTTGGAGACACTCTGGGCTCTGGTGGCAGGGGAAATCCCGGCGGCTCACCACGTAGACGACGGCTAGAGCGCTGATGAACTGGCGTGAGCTCAATTGGTTCGACTGCTCGTGGTTCCGGGCTGCTTACTCGAAGTCCAACTGGGTTTGGGATCATTACCCGGCTCCTCCACCAGAATTGTTACGTACAATCCAAATGGTGTACGAATAACTGTTTATTGGGGCGAAGTTGTGCCCGAAAAGTAAAGAAAAATGTAGCGGCGTCTCTAAAAGGCGATCAGCAAAAAAGGGATCAATCTCCGAGAGAAAACCCTCGAGCGGTGAAGCACTTCTTTTTCATCGAAATTCCGTGCTGAGGAAGCGCGCGCCGTCACAGCCTTTTGTTGTTTGATCATCAAGCCGCTGATCTCTTGGGGGGGGGGGGGGGCGTACGAACTAGCGCGCGTAGTTTGAATACTGCGTTTGTTTTGCGTCAATATTCTCAATAATGGCAGATCAAAACGATAAACAAGTATGCACACTCGACAATAGTTGAATGCAATATGCCACCTATCAAACAACGTACTACGCAGTACAATCAGCCACACTCCAAACAACGGACACAGACAACAATACTACGCACTACAATGCAGTCGCATGCATCAAACAACCAAGACCCGTAAAGACTAAAGAGTTAGAAAACTTATTCAGTCCAAAGTTCTTGGAAGAAAAGTCTGAATGATACTCTTCCGAGAATCACTCACCCAAAATTCAGCGTTGTTGTCGTTGCGCTGCCCCCGAAGTTTCTCTTCCAGGAAACCTCGCGTCTTCAATTGGCCGCTCTCCAGGCTCCAATCTTCTTCTCCGGAAACACGTCGGCTTCACACACGCAGCTGTTGCTACGCGTCTTCGCTCGATAGCGGTAGACACACACTCTTGCCTGTAGCTCGAGTCTTCACCCCTCAGGCAGGTGGAAATCCTCTTCTTCTCCTCGTTTGTCACGGAAGACAAAATTCTTCGCCCACAAGGAGGAACGCCCTACGCACTCTGGCGCATACTTTCTTCTTCTCCTGCTTTGTCACTAAGGACAAAACCTTCACCGACAGACGCAGCGGAATAACCCTACACACACTGGCGCTAACTTTCTTCTTCTCCTGATCTCCCATCTCTGCTGCTCGGTTAAATACCTTCCGTGCGAGATTCCAGAAAATTATCATCATTTTGTCGGCGCGATCTGCAGCGAAGGCTGGGGAAAGTGCGAGACGGTACGAGGGCCGTCCGCGACGGATGACACAACCCTGCATCACCACGCCCCTTTCCATCGAGAACGTTCCAGGGCTTGCTCGGCCGCTGATGAGAAAAGGTTCGTCGGCGAACCCACGCTTCCGAGGGGAGAGGGACGCGCGCCCGGGGAGTCTTTGGATGCTTGTTCTCTTTTTTTTATCGTTGACCTCGAGGCATCCGTCCGGCGCTTCGTCGCGAGAATTTGGCGGCGCGCCCTTTTTGAGCGCTCGTTTTGTGACACTGCTCCCACTTTAAGAATATTCTCTCATAATATTCAAAACCACACAAACGAGCGCGAACAGTCCCCACACTCTAAAAGACTGTAACATAGTCCGTCGCTCATGGCACGTCACAACCACCATAGAACACTCAATGCAATTGTACGTTGTAATTCAATCTCACAACAAATGAAATATAACCACAGGTACATGAGTACAACACTCCATCACATATTCCAAACAATACAAATGTACAAAATTCTCTCATTACAACAATTGTAAAATACTATACATCACATCACCGTAACAAACATTCTGATTCGCTCGATATACAGTTGTGACACAGGATAACAAAACACAACACATTCACGCTCAACACAGCCAAACGCATACTGATTTGACCTCAGCACCTATCTTGAGTACTTCGAGCTGCGCTTGCGCCCTTTCTTGCGGTGCTCTCTCGATCTCTTCTTATTGTTCTTGTTTCTGTTCCGATGAGCCCTTTCCAACGACGGTATCTGAGGCGGTGTCTCAGCCATCGTTGTCCCTTTCGACACCGTTAACGGGTCATAACGTTCAACCGATCCTGTTCGGTTATTCACCCGCTTGTTCATGTCACGACATTGGGCCTTGCTGGCCGACTTCGTCATCTTTACATTGTCGGTAAGTTGAGGTCGTGCCGACGTATGTCCAGCTGCCCAGCACGTAAACTCATTAAACACGATCATCTCCTCATTCACTGCCTCTTGTACCCGGGCTTCCCCTTGGGCTCGAGTGAAAACCTTCACGGGGGTTTTCTCCACTGTACCTCGCGGTCCCTGTGTCGGCGGGGGCTCCATCTTCGGGTCTTCCCCCAAACGTTCTGGATCATTCGGCCCTCGCGCCCCGTCGATGTTTCCGATGACGAGGTCGTACAGGGGGTCGTCATGCATAGAGCCGTAACCTTCCCGCCCAAGTACGGGGTTTCAACCTTAATCTCTGCTTCGGGAAGCATCCGAACCGTACTGTCCATTAGGCAAGCCGGTTTTGTTTTGCCTGTTAACTCACTTTCCCGCACCAGATTTCTTCGCAGGATAACAGGGTAGCTACCGGTATCTCTTAACACCATAACCTTTTGCCCGCAACTTTTCCAGGCAGCGTTGGCATTCCCTTCGTAACACCGGTTGGCTGTTTTGTCATTACAGCACCCACAATAGGAAGTTTCTCCCCAGTTATCAACTCTACGAAGCCGTCGGTGACGGCATTATCATCGGATTTCGGTGCTGCTAGCACACAGGATACCTGGTGAGTTTGACTCCCTCCGTTACGACATGCGTCTGCTTTGTGCCCAGTCTGACCACACTTGAAACATTTTAATACCGTAGGGCTCGTAAAGATTGTTTGACAGTTGTTCGCGCGTTGACCCACTCGGTTACACAGAAAACATCGCTGAATGCTCTCCGGTGCACGCTTTTTTAGATGCGGAAGCATCTTATACTCGCGCCTTGTAGTGCGCCGTCCGCACCGCTTCTCGAACATTCGACAGCTGACGCGCGCGCATGCGCCGTCGCGCCGTCGCCCACTCTTCCACCATCTGTGCATCCCTTCCTCCTCTACACACCGCGCGCGCTTCTCTCCTCCACCATCTGTGAACCCTTCCTCCTCTACACACCGCGTTCGACATCTACAATTCTCCTGATTCTCCAGTGGACGCGCATGTGGCGTCGCGCTTCGAGAACATTCAACAGCTGACAGTGCATGCGCCGTCGAGCTGTATATATACTCAAGGTCGGCGCTCGCTCGCTCAGTTGCCGCTCGTCGGTTGGTTTGTACGGCGCGTCGACGTCCAAGGTCACGGTGAAATGAATTCCGACGAATCCACAAACACAATGATCGACGTCCCTTCGACCAGCGCCGCCCTTTCGCATACGTGTGTACGTGTTCACTCATTTAACACCCCCTCCTACAACCACGTTAACCAATTTAGCCATCGACCCAAGTAAGTCGCAATTTAACACCCCATTTCACAACCACGTTAACCAATTTAGCCATCGACCCAAGTAAGTCGCACTTTAACACCCCGTTAACCAATTATATGCTCCGCATCCTCCTCAGTGTTCCCCCGAGGAAAGCTGCGGGCAATTTTTCTTCGGGAGCCGATTTCTTCGGATCTTCAGGACACTATTTCTTGACTTTGGCCAAATTAATGCCACCTTGCGCTTCCAAGAATTGATCAGCTAATTCAAGCATGTCTTCAAGTGACTTAGCTCTCCTCTCTTTCAAGTACAGCGACAGGCTTGGGTGGCAACTAGCAAGAAATTGTTCTCTAATTAGGAGCTCTCTAAGCTCATCGTACTCCTGCGCTGTCCCTGAAAGTTCAATCCATCTGTCGAAATAATGGCAAAGTCGGGCAGCATACTGCGTAACCGTCTCACCATCAGCTGGCTTGCCTGTCCGAAATCTGTCCCGGAAACCTTCCACAGTAAATCTAAATCGCTTCAGCAAAGCAGCTTTCACCTTTGCATAGTTGGCTGCATCGGTCAGCGTCAGCCTACCGTACACACTGAGCGCTTCACCACTCAAGCAAGTACTCAAAGCAGTTGCCCATCGATGTTCCGGCCAATTGTGGCTCCTCGCAATTGTCTCAAATCTGTGAAGGTACGCGTCAAGGTCGTCCTTCCTTTCATCAAACGCTACGAGCAGCTTGCTTGGGTTCAAGCGGAAGCCGTGGTACTCCCGTTCGCTGCTTTCAACTCAAGGTTGGACCGGAGTTTCGCTTCGCTGTTGCGAACGGAGCCGCTCGAGTTCCATCTCGTGCTGTCGCTGCCATTCCCTTTGAGCCACCTCCGCTTCTCTTTCTTCTTTCAGCTGTCGCTCTTTCGCTTCTCTTTCTTCTCTCACCCTTTCAGCTGCCAACTTTTTTCTCTCCAACTCAGCTGCTTTTTCTTCCTTGACCTTCTCAGCTGCCAACCTCTCTCGTTCCAACTCAGCTGATTTTTCTTCCTTGGCCCTTTCAGCTTCCAACCTCTCTCGTTCCACCGCCTCTTTCTCCTTCCGGCTTACCCACTTCCGTAGTTCGGCGCCAGAAAGGCGCATCTTCTCACCAAGAGCTACAAACTTTTCGAGCTCCATGGTGTCTCGCAAATAAAGTCTTGCCGCGTTCAAAAAGTATCTGCCTAAATCAGTCTATCGGAACACTCCCCTGCACTCGTTAACGAGAACACTGAGCAACACACAAAATTGTTCCGATAGCACTATACACAACTCGAGGCCCTTTCCCACTACTTTGGACACACTGTGCACCAAAAAGTCCTGTCGCGGACGCCAGATTAATTGTCACACAGGTCCCGTTAATTAGAGAGGCGATCGCCGGTCTAACTCCAAGGGTCGAAGTATCGGCCCCCCGAACCGCACCACGAAAGCGTGGACAATTTAGAAGTGGTCCTTTTTGGCGCGCCAGCGGACGCCGGCTGTGGCCCAAAGAACAAGTCAGAGCCGAGAGTTGATAAACAATCAAAATTTTATTCTCAATATTGGCAGATCAAAACGATACACAAGTATGCACACTCGACAATAGTTGAATGCAATATGTCACCAATCAAACAACGTACTACGCAGTACAATCAGCCACACTCGAAACAACGGACACAGACAACAATACGCACTACAATGCAGTCGCATGCATCGATCAACCAAGACCCTTAAAGACTAAAGAGTTAGAAAACTTATTCAGTCCAAAGTTCTTGGAACAAAAGTCTCAATGATACTCTTCCGAGAATCACTCACTCAAAGTCCAGCGTTGTCGTTTCGCTGCCCCCGAAGTTTCTCTTCCAGGAAACCTTGCGTCTTCAATTGACCGCTCTCCAGGCTCCCTCCAAACTTCTTCGCCGGAAACACGTCGGCTTCACACACGCAGCTGTTGCCACACCTCTTCGCTCGATAGCGGTAGACACACACTCTTGCCTTTAGCTCGAGTCTTCACCCCTCAGGTGGAAATCCTCTACTTCTCCTCCTTTGTCACGGAAGACAAAAGGCTTCGCCCACAAGGCGGAACACCCTACGCACTCTGGCGCATACCTACTTGTTCTCCTGCTTTGTCACTAAGGACAAAACCTTCACCGACCGACGCAGCGGAATAACTCCACGCACACTGGCGCTAACTTTTTTCTTCTCCTGATCTCCCATCTCTGCTGCTTGGTTAAATACCTTCCGTGCGAGATTCCAGAAAATTATCATCATTTCGTCGGCGCGATCCGCAGCGAAGGCTGGGGAAAGCGCGAGACGGTACGAAGGCCGTCCGCGACGGATGACGCAACCCTGCGTCACCACGCCCCTTTTCAACGAGAACGTTCCAGTGCTTGCTCGGCCGCCGATGAGAGGAGGTTCGTCGGCGAACCCTCGCTTCCGAGGGGAGAGTGATGCGCACCCGGGGAGTCTTTGGATGCTTGTTTTCTTTTTTTTATCGTTGACCTCGAGGCATCCTTCCGGCGCTTCGTCGCGAGAATTTGGCGGCGCGCCCTTTTTGAGCGCTCATTTTGTGACAATATATATATATATATATATATATATATATATATATATATATATATATATATATATATATATATATATATTTATTTATATATATATATATAATTGAAAATTTACTGCTGATACACGAAATTAATGCTAATGACTCTAACCAACCCCAGCTTTATTAGCACAGGCGTTCACTTAACACCTTTGGAATTAGAAGAGTGATGGACAGATGAACGGATGCATGGACGGACGGATGAACGGACGGATGGTTGTAGCGGACGGACGGATGGAGATCCACGGATAGACAGAAGCACGGATGGTTGAACAACGCACGGATGATTGTATCGATGGCTAAAGTATGGTCTATTGTGTAGTGTTAGCTACACTGGCCTCGCTGAGCCGGTCTCGCGTGGCACTGGCCTGCGCATGCGCAATGATACTATGCCCCCCCCCGCCGCGCGCGTTCGCCACCGGTTTGCGCGCAATTTGATGCGCTGCGCAGACGATCAGTGGTGTCGCGCAGCGGAGCCGGCACCTCCCTCGCACTCGGCCGCGGCCGCGCACGGCTCGTAGCCGCCGGTGTGCGCTTTCCAGAGGAGTGCCGTCATAGCCTTGGTAGACATATGGACGCCGACGCGCACGCCTTCCCTGTGCAGTAGCCATCTGACACTGCGCTGGAGCCGCTTGATAGCGCCTCGGACTGGCGTCTGCCACTGTGGTATAGCCATGGAGGAGGAGAGTGCAAATGCTGCTCAACGTTACAGTAGAGCGGAGAAGCTCAACTTATCGCATCCCAAAGTATTTGCCCGCCAAAATAAATATACATGTGCCACATAATACGTATACCGTGTGTGTGTCAATGGAATAGCTGTAAGCATGATAAACAAGCTAATCTAGACACCCTGGAAAGCTAAGAATATTCAGCTGAACTTTTGATAACGCTACGTATATCCTGGCATAGCTGAGCTAAGCCATTGTCATTTTTTACACCACATGCACACGGTTAAAATATCTATGGACGTTATAGGCAACAACGGACATTTTGCGAGCGGAAAGAACTTTATGTCGCAGAAGAAGGCAGTGAAGGCGCTCCTGCGCTTCGTGCGCTCAACCGGCCTCTCCAAATGACTGTGATCAGAACGCCCTGCATGTGTGTACATGTGTAATTCGTAAATGCGAAGCATTTCTTAGCGAAGTTCGGCAACTTTGAGTGTATCTATCTATCTATCTATCTATCTATCTATTTTTCTTTCTTCCTTACTTTCTTTGTACTATCTATCTATCTATCTATCTATCTATCCACCCACGACTTTTAGCTCTCCAGGCAGTTTCGATAATGTGATCAATACCAAATTTCGTATGGCATAACATGATTGTATGACAAACATAAGTGACTAGTCATAACATGTAAATCATGGCATGTATGTCTTGAAAGTCGAATGTCATGATTTGTAAAATCATGGTCTTGCTGCACCTGTGGTGGTTTCGTTTGCATGATATGTTGCACAACTGGTATGGTATGACATGACTTCATGGCGAACACAAGTGACACCCCCTAACATAGAAATCATGACATGTATGTCATTAAGTCGTGAGTCATGACTGCACGCGACGCTCATGGCGCACTCGCGATCGTTTCGCGAGCTTCACATATACAAAATTTGGTATTACGTGACGTGAATGGACGACTAAGGTAACTGACACGCCAAAACATAATAATCATGACATGCGTGCCATGTCACAACATGTCTACATGCCACACTTGTGATGAGCTCGAGGCCATTGCGCTATCTTCACATATACCTATTTTGGTGTTACGTGATGTCAATGGATGACGAAGGCATCTGACTGGTGCAAACACGATAATCATGACGTGCGTGTTATGTAAGGAAATGACAAGATACCACACTCATGATGCCCTCGTGGCCATTTCACTAGCATCATATGTACCAAATTTTGTAATAAATGCGAAACATTTATTAACAAACTTCTGCGACTTTGAGCGTATCTATCTATCATCTATCTATGTAGCCGCCCACGACTTCTAGCTCTGTCGGCCGTTTCGATACTGGTATCACTACCAAACTTTGTATGGCATAATATGATTGCATGAACAACATATTTGACTAGTCATAACATTAAAATCATGAAATGTATGTCACGAATGTCACGATTTACATTTCATAGTCCTGCAGCTCTTGCGGTAGTTTCGTTCACATGGCATGTTGCAAAACATGTATGGTATGGCATGATGGCTTGGCGAACACAAATGACTGATCCTAACCTGAAAATCTCGACATGCGTGTCATGTAACAACATGACTACATACCACGCTCATGAAGCGCTGGCGGCCGTTTCGCTAGCGTCAGTCATGCCAAATTTGGTATTACAGTTTGGGGATGGATGACGAAGGTACGTGACTGGTGGAAACATGATAATCATGAGATGCGTGTCATGTACCAACATTACTACATTACTCGCTGCCGTTTCACTAGCTTCACATGTATTAAACTTGGTATAACTCGACACGAACGGACGACATAGATAAATGACACATCCAAACATGATAATCACGACATTCGGGTCATGTAACAACATGACTACATGCCACACTGGTGATGCACCCGTGGCCGTTTTGCTAACTTCAAATATGCCAAATTTGGTATTACGTGACGCCAATCAACGACGAAGGTATGTGACCATGGTGCAAACATATGCTAATCATAAGATGCGTGTCATGTGAGAACATGACTACATGCCACATTCAAGGTTCAAATACATTTCGACGTGACGTGGTGTGCGTGCTCGCCGACGTTCATTTCGTCGTGCCATGCCGGCGTTGCCACACCAGGTGCTGGTCCTGCCATATACTCGCTGGCGCACGCCGCACTGCGTTGCTTTGATGCATGCGCGTTTCAGCGCGTCCGGCGTCCCTCCGTCACGAAAAGAGGAAGGCGCAGTGTTGTCTGGGTAACGCATCAACGCAAAATGCAGCATGTCGGATTTCGCGCCGGTTCCCCTCAGGCCACGCCGACAGACGCTGGTCGCATCTGGCATCAGACTATAGAGTTCTCGCGTTTTGCTAACGTAGCGTCGCTGTGCTCAGCGTGTGCGCGCGTCAACGCTTCGTTAGAGTACATTGGGCTTCAGGATGCGCTCGCGGCCATTTCGCTCGCCCCACATATACCAAGTTTCGTGTTACGGGACGCCAATGGATGACGAATTATATTACTGCTGCCAACATGATAATCCTGACACGCGTGCCATGTAAGAACATGACAACATAGCACAATTATCGTGTTCTCGCGGCCGTTTTGCTAGCTGCACATATACTGAATTTGGTATCACGTGACGTCAATGGATCACTGAGATAAATGACACATCCAAACATGATAATTATAAGACGGAAGTCATGTACGGCATCATTGACCCCCACCTCGTAACGTTGTGCTGATTTTAAAGTGAAATATCAATATTTCTAATTCGTGCTTCGCATATCATTGATTCCCACTGTACATGGGATCTGCCTAATTTTACTTGACGAGAATGAACGACGAAGGTAAATGACACGTCCAAGCATAATAATCATGATATGGAAGTCCTGTATGGCATAATTCACGTCTGGCTCGTAACGTTGTACTGATTTTTAAGTGAGATTTCAACATTCCTTAATTGTGCTTCGCATATCATCAATTCCCACTGAACGTAGGATCTCCTAATTTTTTTCTAATTTATTTTATATCTCTCTATCCTCTTTCCTACCTTTATACCATCACCTCTGTACGGGGTAGCAAACCAGTTGTTCTAGGTTAATGTCCTTGTATTTTTAATTATTTCTCTCTCTCCCTCTTTTCAGCCTAAAGAGCATCACTCCTAAAATCGTCTTTGTGCAAGGTTCAATCAATGGGTTCAACTTCCGTAGCATCGCTCCACTCACAGCTTGTGCGCTGAAAGACGAAACAATGTGGCTTTTTTTTGTTTAGCAGCACAAGATGGCCTACTTCGATTAAAAATAAACGCTTTAACAGAAGCACCTTCTGTAAAAATTACGATCAGGTAAAGCAACGAGACGGTCATTTACATTTGTTATCACAACTGCGCAGATAACCGTAGATTATGTGGCGGTATAGCAAATTGTGGTATTTCCACTCGACGTAAGCAAACCTCCACGATAGCGTAAAAGTATTATAGGACGAATTCCCCACGTCGACAGACTTTTAGCGGGACGGCCCAGTGCTCTCCCATAGTTGAGAAATATGTACTCTAAATCGTTGGCCCATTTTTCTTAACACACCCTGAATGAATTCCCCACCCGGTCAGTGTTTACGTGTTCCTCGTCCTTAGTGCATCAAAGGCCCATGGGACGGCCCAGTGCTCTCCCGTACTAGAGTACCAAGCACTCTAAATCGTTCACTAGTTTTTCTTTCTAAACACGTCAAAATTGTTAACAACTTTTCCAAGCACACACCCTGAATGAGCATAGTGGGACGGCTTTCTGCTCTGCCACAGTAGAGTACCAAGTACCTTAAATCGTTAAACACTTTTTAATACAACTTTCAAATATCATGAACGAGTGCCTCACGGAATTTTTTCGACAGGGCCTCATCCAAGGAGGTTTAAAAGAAATGCTGGAGTGGAAATTTTCGCCCACGAGTGAAGCCTTAACAACCATAAAATGGTGGCTATGGCAGCCATCTTACTAGTGTTATGATGAGCTGTAGACATTCGGCGATTAAGATGGAGCGTTTTCCTCGCACGCCCAGCGAGTTTAACGTGGCAACCTTTTAGGCTCAGATCAGGCTGAAAGTGCGTCCATGTGTTACTGGTTTACTTTAGTAAGCCTCGAAATAAAGGCACATTTTTTGGGGTTTAGGTCACTAATATCAGTGTTTGCGGATTATTTTTCAGAAACAACTATTTTTCAAGTTATAAATAACGTATCCTTTAGACTAACAAATCAAATCCGCTTGATGTGTAAGTGAGCACCACAAGAAAATAGCATGTTTCTAAGATCTTTGGAGAGCAAAAAAAAAAAGCTGGCTTCACTACTGCTGGTAAAGAATTGCGGAAGCTTTCACTCCAGCAATTTTTTAAAAATATCCTCGGCCTCATCAAGAGTGAGGCCGACGCTATGGCTTTATGCTCTCCCATAATATAGTACCTGGTACTCTAAAACGTTAGCCGTTATTTCTACACACATAAAAACTGCAGACTCCACTTGAAAATGCTGATTCACACTTGATGGGGCCATGGCCCAATCAAGTGTGAGGCCAACTGGACGACGTTCAGCTCTCCCATAGTAAGTACCAAGTACTTTATATCGCTCACCACTTCTTTTAGCCCACACACAAATTTCCGATGTCTAGTGTTGAATGCGTATGCAGATACGTTACATGGCCTCATCAAGTGTGAAGCCCACGGGATGGCTCTGTGCTCTCCCATAGTTAGGTACATAGTACTCCAAGTTTTTAATCACTTCTTCTAAACACACAAAAGTGTGCAAGCCAACTTGGTGAGGGGGCGTGCTGTATTCGTGTATAATGAATCCCATGGGACGGCTTCTTTCTCTCCCATTGAGGAACACCATGTATACTCTCAATTAGAAACAACTTATTTTAAACACACATGAGACTTTCCTAGCGTGGTGTGTACTGAGGAGCTTGCTGCTTTTTTCAATGAAATAGAAAATAAACGAAAGTTTTTGTCACAGTTACTTGGTGACGGCAACCCCTTTCCACCTGATTGGTACAAATAAAATTATGAAACAAAAAAACAATAGCATATATACATATATACTGTCCTACATGGGTGAGAGCAAGAGTTCTCCTATATGGGCAGAACAAACACGTAGACGACACGATCACTTTTAACTTTTGTCCACTCAGTATTTGTCAAAAATCTTCATTTCTTCGAAGAACTGTTGCAGCACCTTCATTGCTTTGCCGTTTGTTTTGGATGGCCATGGACCTAGTGAGCTTGCATCTCTCCTATAGTATAGGTGTCAATAACATCCTAAATTGCTGACAATGTGCTCTAAACACACATTAGCATCCCCAGTAATTTGGACAGTTTTCCTGTTTCCCATAGTGAGTACCAAGTAGTCTAAAGCGTTAAGTACAGGCATTTTTCAGGGCAGCTTAGACGAAATGTCGCCGTTGACTCTTTGTAGTAGCATCCCTGGTGACAGCGGTGGCTTTCCGCTATCCCACAGTTGGAAGTACTCTAAATTGTTAAATACGTTTGTTAAACACAGCCATTGTTTCAGGGCAGCGTAGTGGAGTTATTGCATGATGTGGTATTGCCATCCGACATGAGCAGGCTGCAACGACAGCATAAAGTTACATGGGTGAAATGTCGCCGTTTACTTTTTGTATTAGCATTCCTAGTAACTGGGATGGCTTTCCCCTACAAATTGAATCATGTAGACTGTTTCGCAATTGTTTCCTGTAACATGTATACGGATGGCTTTTTGCTACAGAACTCTATTTAATGATATGTCATAAACAACTCATACTCTTGGAGGCCTTGGTTCGAGCAATGCCAGTTTTCCTTGCCCCTAAAAAACCCTACCAAAGCAACAGGGGGCAGCGCAGAAAAACAAAAAAAGCTGGATTGCGGAATTTTTATGATTCAATTTAGAAACAAAATTCATTAAACAGTATATTTCTAAATATTTTAGGGATAAAAAGTCGGCGCTCGCACCTTGTAATTGCTCTGCAGCTCTTATATTTGGATACTTCGTTAAAATGTTATAAATTTCAATTGTGTCACGTCTACTCAAGGCAACAGAAAGATCTCAGAGGAGCAGCGCCATAGCGGCTGACGTGGCATGCTGTCGCGGTTAGTATTACCGAAAAATGGTAAAAAAGAACCAAGCGGCAGTGACGACTTCTCTATATCAGCTAACCAGTCTAGCCCATCGTATTCCAGCTTTGAGAGTACGCAGCAGCTACCGAGTCATGATGCCAGCAATTGATTATTCTTCCACTCGTTATCGTAGCAGGTCAGGAAGCGGCGACCCAGGTGGCACAACCACAACACGCTATACAAAAGCACATGATCTGGGCGTCAAGTTCTCTTCGCAGAAAAGACAACTGCTGGCGGAGGCTACAAATACACGCAAGGTGATGCAATGGGCAAACATTGAAGACACCAACACGTTGGCAATAGTCGTTGTTGTTAAGAGCAGTGTGGGCCTATTTGTCAGACGCCCAGATCATGACCTCCGGTTGTTGGGTTTGTCTTCGTGCCGAAATGGAAGGTGGTGGTAAAAAAACATCATTTTTAATGAAACTATTTACAAGCGAGAGATACGGGTGGCCTTAGGGCCAAACACTATACAAACTATAGTAGCAGACCCTAGATCGGGACCTCTTTGGCTTCCGCGGTGGTTCACAGTCTGGCTACGATGACTCCCTGACACTCCAAGGCCGAGCAGCCGAGCACAGTAGCCTCCCTGCTCTCTCGGGTATGGCGTGAAGGAAAAGTGATTGGGGGTTGCCAGGTTACATTTGCTTGCCCACACCATGTGTAAAGTATCTGCAAGCATAGGGCTTCCCAATATACACTAGAGGAAACTCTGGCACAAGTGTTCATGAGATCTGCAACGCACGGCGCTTCAGCGAGCATGAGAATGATGCGTATTACACGTATTTGTCTAATCTTCGTACTTCTGTCCTGCTTCTGACTCCGTGTGTGTTCGTGTGGCCTGGAGCTGTTTTCTCATGAAATAAAATTCAGCAACTGTTCAGCGGTAACGCATCACCAGTTTATTTTTTTATGCTTACCATTTCAAATCGGTTAAAAAAATTCAAAAGGGATCGTTATTTCCTTCAAAACAAAATCATAACCAGAAATAAACGAAGCCGCAAGTACGATTCGCCACTCGCAAGTACGAAGACTAGTCAAATCCGTGTACTACCCATCATTCCCATAGTCGCCGAACAGTCGCATCACCCAAGTCCCTTCTAATTAATATTAGGAAACTCTATATCTGGAAGCGGATGGTTATAGTGTGACCATGTCCCGAAGAAAGCCAAATTGAAAAGCCTAACTACTGCCGCGCATAATACTGTGTGTATAGGCGTAAGAGCAAGCACTCGTCCGGCTTGTTCATGCCTGTCGCCAGGGGTGGAAATTTGAGCCTGGTCAACTTGTACATCGCCGTGATCTCGCCAAAAAAGGTGACTAGATTGGGTTTTGGACCGTAAGGTGGTAGAGAACGAGGAGATTGCCGATATTCAAGCACGCGAGCTAACGCATTGGTAGCCTGGTTACCAACTGGTCCGGCGTGAGCTGGGGCTCAGATGACTAAACGTGTGTTCGGGTGGTCCAGGTAATAACCCCCTTCAAGATTCGAGCGGCACGACTGGTGATGCGACCGACCCTGATACATCGGCACGCAATCCGTGAATTGGCAATAATTATTTTATATACGCCGTCCGCTGCGGCGAGAGCTATGGCAGCTTCCTCCGCGTGAGCAATGTCTGGGGCTCGAAAAGTGAGCGCTTAAACAGGAACGTTTTGATGGACCACGGATGCTGTGTAATAACCCCCCGTGGTGAGGGCCAGATGCGCCCGTGCAGAAGACTTCAAAACGGGGCCCATAGTCTTCTTGAATGGCAGTAAACCGCGCAGTTCGCCTGTTTCGTGCGTCTCCCTAGATATGTTTTGGAGCAGAGGCTAAATAACCGACGCACCACGTGGTGCATCAGTTCTGTGAGGCCTGGCGTACGCCAGGCCTCACAGAGCTGGCAAGAACGGCAAGAGCGGACCACGCAAGGCAAGAGCGGACCACGATCTGTGAGGTCTGGCGTACGCCAGGCCTCACAGATCGTGGTACGCTCTTGCCTGGTAAGTGTAAGAGATATCGAGGTGGTTTAACAGACATCTGTTAGCGTGCGACTTAGGAAGCCGCAGGTACTGGTTGTTGAGATGGGCCTCTTTCAGTTCCCCGTACGTGTTGGTCATGCCCGAATGTACAAGACACTGGTTGGACGTCGATATCGGGAGGTGAAGGACACGCTGATATATCTAGGTGAAAATGATTTTGGAAAGAACCTCCCACTTTTTTGAGAAGGCACTGTAGTGGAACACCTGTTTTTAATGCCCTCATACTCCTGACATACTATAAAAGATTGTCAGTAGTCAAGGAGATGAAAAAAAGACAGGCATCGTAGAATGTATTGACCCCACAAAAATGTGCAAGTTGACTCACAATAGCTGTTCTAGTGTCCACCCTAAGGTGTTCGTGTTTTCCCTATAGTGTGAGTGACTGGTCGAGCTTATTGCTTTTATGTCCAATTTGGGTGTACTGGACATAAGGTTACAATGAAAATAGAAGGAAGAAAAAAACGCCATAACGAGGCAGTGAATGACGAGTGGACTGGGCGAAGCGTCCATCCGTCTGTCCGTTTATCCGTTTATGCGTCCATTCGTGCATCCGTCCGTGTGCCCGTCCGCCCTTCCATCTGTCCACCCGTGCATCCATCAGTGCATCCGTCCGTACATCTATCTGTGCGTCCGTCCGTCTTCCGTGCGTGAGACAAACAGACGACGCACCGACGCGACCAGCGGATGATTCACGTTGGTCGATAAAACCCTCCGAAGCTTCGCCCCACTCATCTTCATTTACACCATGTATATGCTGTGAGGTGGTTACTATATACATGCATGCCCCGCCGTGGTGGTCTAGTGGCTAAGGTACTCGGCTGCTGACCCGCAGGGCGCGGGTTCGAATCCCGGCTGCGGCGGCTGCATTTCCGATGGAGGCGGAAATGTTGTAGGCCCGTGTGCTCAGATTTGGGTGCACGTTAAAGAACCCCAGATGGTCTAAATTTCCGGAGCCCTCCACTACGGCGTCTCTCATAATCATATAGTGGTTTTGGGACGTTAAACCCCACATATCAATCAATCAATCAACTATATACATGCATATATACTGCCTCGACAAGCCGCAAGTACGTCTAGAAATTCCGGGTATCAAAAATAAAAGCAATCACTCCAGAGTTGCATTGAAGCAAGCAACACTGCTAATATTACATGAGTTGTACTTGGACCGAACGCAGATATACACTGATGGATCCGTCTCGTCCAGCAGCTCATCAGGGGCCGCTGTAATTCCGGCTGCAGCAATGACAATCAAATTTGAGTTGTCGCATATGACTACATCTACGGCATCAGAGCTTGCTGCTATAAGGGCTGCTTTACAATATCTCGTTGAAGAACGTCCAGGAAAATGGGTCATATTCTGTGATTCGAAGACAGCGCTTCAGAGTTTGCAGTCTGCCATGCGTAGGAGGAGTCATGAACAATTGGTACAAGAAATCAGACATTGCCATCATGAAGCTCTAGCACGAGAGCATGATATTATATATCAATGGCTGCCTGGACATATCGGTATTACCGGGAATCAATTAGCCGATGATGCAGCCTGCTCAGCCCATGAAGGAACCCGTGTAGTCCCGAATCCTCTATCAAGAAATGATGCAGCGAGACAACTTTACCAGCTGGCTCGAGATCTTAAACGCACGTTCTGGTCGTCTACCAGCTTCCAAAGGTGTCAATTTTATGAACTTGATCCTTCGCTCAAGATAAAGCTACCATCACAACTTTCCCGCTCAGATGCGACACTGTTATGCCGTCTTTGGTTGGGTGTTGCATTCACAAAGGTGTACTCCTTTCGCATTGGTATGGCAGACACTTCTACATGCGACTACTGCGGAGCTGAAGAGACCATTGAAGACGTCCTGTGCAGCTGCGCTTGCTACAACACACAGCGATGGCAGCTCCGGATGCTTTTGAATCAACTTGACCCCGGAATATTTTGTGTGCAGAAGATTCTAGGACCTTGGGCATCTGCCTCAGTTGCGGAGAAAGCGACTAAAGCACTGCTAATTTACCTAAAGTCAATAAACCTGAGCGACCGCCTGTAGACTGTGTGTGCTACCCGAATGTGCTCGTGATTGTGTGTACCTTCTCATCTCTCTACAACCTCTTTTTTTCCCTTCATCCCTTCCCCAATGCAGGGTAGCAAACCAGATGTGCGTCTGGTTAACCTCCCTACCTTTTCTTGCGTCTTTATCTCTGACGACCGACCATCTTTATCTCTGCATCTTTATCTCTGACGACAGGTGACGACCGACCCATGCCTTAAGGAGGCTTGCCCCTAAAAGCGAAAGAACACTTTGGGTAATTCTTCTCGGCAACGTTGTCTCAAGCACTGACAGCGTAAAAGCACAGCGTCTTGAAGTCACCCTTTTTATCTCCTGAGATGGCATCACACTTTACCGTGCAGCTGGAGGCGATGGTCCCCCAAGAGAAGTTCCTAAAAGCTCCTCCCGAGAAAAATAAAAAAAAATTGGCAAAATAGGAGCCCGTCCTTTCCTCATAGATAAAAAAACGGTAGATCCCACGTACAGTGAGAATCGATGATATGTGAAACACAAATGAGGAAGGGTGATAGGTCACTTTGAAATATCCACAACGTAAAGAGGCGAAGGTAAATTATGCCGTAAACTTCCGTGTCATGATTATCATGTTTAGGCGTTTGATTTATTATCGTCATCTATTAACGTCGCCTGATACCAACTTTGGTACATATGAAGCTAGCGAAATGCCCGCGAGCATGCTATGAGCATAGCATTAAGTGATGTTTTACATCAAATCCATATCATGATTATCATATTTGTACGTGTCATTTACATTCATCGTTCATTCACGCCACGTAATACGAAATTTGGTATGTGTAGAACTAGTGAAACCGCCGCGAGAACGCTACAAGCGTAGCATATAGTCATGTTTTACATGAACCGCATATTATGATTATCAGGTTTCAACGTGTCATTTAACTTCGTCGTCTCTACACTTCCCGTGATACCGAATTTAATACATGTGGAGGTAGCACAACGGTAGTGAGCCCATCATGAAAGGCCCAATATACTCCGACGCAACGTTGACGCACGCCCAGGCTATTCGCAGCGACGCCACGCTAGCAAAACGCGAGCACTCTAGTGTGACGGCAGGTACGACCGGCGCGACCGGCGTCCGTTGGCGTGGCCTGGTGGCAATCGGCGCACCATGCGACATGTGACATTTCGCGCCAACGACGTTACATAGACAGCAACACATCTGCCTCTCTTCGTGACGAAGGACGCCGTGTGCGCTCAAACGCGCATGCGCCAAAATAACGCATCATGGTGCGCGCCTGCGAGTATATGCTATGCAGATCCACAATGAAGGTGAGCGGGCCGATCTATTGATCTCTACTAAGGGGATATCGGCACCTGGCGTGGAATCACCTGTGTGACGCGATAAAACGAATGCCAGCGCGCACGTGCGCCACCTCACGACGAAGTGTATTGGCGCCTTGAGTGTGGCGTGTATAAATGTTCTTACATGACACGCATCTCATGATTTTTATGTTTGCACCAGTCACTTCGTCATCCATTCACGGGACGTAATGCCAAACTTTGGCATATGTGAAGGTAGCGAAACGGCCGCAAGCGCATGATGAGTGTGGGACGTAGTCATATTGTTACATAACACGCATGTCATGATTTTGATGTTCGGGTCTGTCGCTTGTGTTCGCCATGCAATCATGCCCTACTATACCCGTTTTGCAAAATATCATGTGAATGAAACCACCGCGAGAGCAGCAAGACGTTGAAACGTAAATCATGACATTCATAACATACATATCATGATTTTCATCCTATGACTAGTCAGTTATGTTCGTCATACAGTCATGTTATATCATACCAAGCTTGGTATCGATACCGTTGTCGAAATGGCCAGGAGAGCTAAAAGTTGTAGGCGGCTTGATAGATAGATAGATAGATAGATAGATAGATAGATAGATAGATAGATAGATAGATAGATAGATAGATAGATAGATAGATAGATAGATAGATAGATAGATAGATAGATACGCCGAATGTCACCGGAGTTCGCTGAGAAATGCTTTGCATATAAAAACAAGGCTGTTCACGAAGTTAGCCTCCGTGGGGTGCATTGACGAAAAAAAAATTGATAAAGAAGAAATGCCTCTGTTATGTGTTTTTTTTTTACTTTCTCAAGTTATTTCGTCAGCCTCGTTCTCCACGTCCTCGCGTAGGCCGTGCTAAATCAGAGTGATGGATAGCAACATATCACGCAAATCCCCGAACCGATGTATTTCCAGGAATTCAATGACGGCGCAAGGAAGTTTTCGGAAGCCACCGGTGTCCCTGGAACGAGTTACCGATGCTGTCATGTTCTTGACATTTTATTTGTGCTGTGGTTACCCTTATCCAACAAAGGTATTTGATATTTATATTTTCACTAAGCGGTTGGTCATGAATTTATATATCTCTCCTATCAATACGCGTTGTTCCCTGCTTTTCTTTTTTAATGTTGGCGTTTTGCGAAGAAATGGAAGGTTGGCTGCAAAGATCACAAAAAATCTGGAGTAAAAGCTGTCTTGGCAGAGATGATGTGAAGCCAGTATCCATTTGCAGTCTACCTCAAAACGTGGCATTCTCGCGTGATACTGAAGCCAAGATATACGTTTTTGCTCTGCTTACGTGAATGATAGCGTTAACGCGGAATAAGAGATCGCTTCTTGTGACAAAAGTAATACATATGAATGCCTGCAGATAGTTTTCTCCTTACTAGTAATTCACAAAGTTTTGAGACTTTTTAAGTAAACTAGTAACACATTGACACATTTTGGGCAATATATACCAGAATTAATATTATAATGGCGGCGTTTACGGTAGTCGAATGGTTGTTGTGTTGTTGGGCCACAGGATGGCTTCCGCTCTCCTATCGAACAACAACTACTTAAATCGTTAACAACTCTAGCTACACGCACTGTTGCTCTGTTGCTTCCATTGGTTCTCCCAGTCCACCACACTTGCTCTAGTCTGGGGACTCGGAGTGCGTTAACGGCCTGTTTTCTGCCTGGACACCTCCTAGACTTGGATGGGGTGTGCTTTTCAAACTCGACCACCTTAAATGATTAAGAATGGTCCAGTTAGTATCATGCCCGACTTGTTCCTTTCGGCAAACCAATCATCATGTTCTGAGGCACTGTATCATTGCTCGTGTTTTCTGGAGATCCGTACATGCTGGATTTTGCCTTCTCATAGTAAATGGTTTCGTTTCTTCTGGGCGTTCTTTTCGAGGTCACTTAGCCCGCCGTGCCATTGTTGCCGATTCTTTCTGCCTCTGAGGCAACCGCTGCAAGGCGGTTGCAGTGGGCGCATATATATATATATATATATATATATATATATATATAAATATATATATATATATATATATATATATATATCTGTTTTCTTGGAGGAGCTCTGGGCGCCGCCGCGGTGGTCTAGTGGCTAAGTACTCGGCTGCTGACCCGCAGGTCGCGGGTTCGAATCCCGGCTGCGGCGGCTGCATTCCCGATGGAGGCGGAAATGTTGTAGGCTCGTGTGCTCAGATTTGGGTGCACGTTAAAGAACCCCAGGTGGTCAAAATTTCCGGAGCCCTCCACTACGGCATCTCTCATAATCATATGGTGGTTTTGGGACGTTAAACCCCACATATCTTGGAGGAGCTCTTCTGCACACGACAGAACGCTTGCGAGTTGGTAATTCATAACTACAAAACCGCGTAAGAAAGCGTCAAGATATTCCTCTTCGTCCTCGGTGAAGAGGAATTCATTCAGCACTGGTCTTGCTGTTTTGTGTCGGGCTGTGACGGACGAGTGAAACTTGCCTTTAGACCGGCCTGGTATTGCTAGGCTGATGTATACGTGTGTCGGCAAAAATGCCATGCCAACTTGATAGTATGGGAAATGTACATATTCTTGTTTTATTTGAGCCTCTTCTTTACCTTGCAATGTGCATATGTGTACCTGTCGTTTTATGACACATTTTTGTGTGGCTGTGCTTGTGTGAAACATTAGATGTATGTGTTCTTTCCACATCATCTCATATCCATGTTCATGTAAATGAAATCTGTTTTGTCATCATCGTTAATGTCTGTCTAACAAAAAAAATGTTCTGTAGAAATTTTATGGTGTCTGTGACAATGAATTTCTTTAAATGCATCAGCAAGTGTTTTCGCGTTTTTCCAGCAGTGCTGGAGAGTTCTTTCTTCTTCAGCCCTATAGGGATTTATTCCTGCACTGACACATTGTGAACTCGTTCGTGACGTAATTTTTGTCAAAGTGGCCTCATCAAGTGTGAAGCCCATGGGTTGGCTTTATGCTCTACTACAGTAGAGTACGAAGTTCTCAGAATTGTAATAATTTTTTTCTTTTTTTACTAAGTACTCCGAATCTTTTAAGTCTTTTTTATACACATAAAATCTCATACAGCCTGAAAACACTTGTTACTTGTCTTGAGCTCCTTCACGATTTAAATTTCGTCGCCACGGTCTCATCAAGTGTGAAGACTAAGCGACTGCTTCATGCTCTAACATAGTACAGTACGTCATACTATAGAGAAATAAAAAAAAACAATTCAATAGTGAACACTCCCTTAAACCACGGCAGCCCAATTGACCCTAGAACACCTGGTCGTAGGTGAGAGCAACTGGCCTGCGCTTCCTGATCCGGTTTAATTGCCGCAAATTTCGGACTACTGTGCGCAACCGACGTTTGGCTAGATCAAAAGTTATTAATTTCAGACCACTTTCTTGAAGCTAAATGGCCAGGCTATTGTTGGTCGCTTTGATTTAGCGATTCCCGGTTTTGTCTAGGTCAAAATTGTTCGTGCAAATTGACGTCATGGCATAATTTTTAATTTGATTAAGCTATATTAAAAAGAGATGAAAGTCGTCCTAACTAACTTCGTCTTTATTCATCGCGCCTATTTTTTCTTTTGGAACAAGTGGTTAATCTATAGAAAAATCACAGAGACAAGATACAGAGTGTCAGAAATGTTTTTATTCTAAGGCAAGGTAGAGGCTAAGTGTATAAAAAGGTCAATATGAGAAGAGCATCCCATAGAAACGCTTTGCTGTATTGCATATGTTGCACAATGTTCACCTCTTGCCACCGCATACAGCCGTAAACTGTTTTTTAGGAAACCTGGCCATCGTTACAAGCTTCAGAAAAAGGCTACAACAGCACGAATAAGACGCCATGCAAGAAACACAGAAACACGCCCCACACAAAGCAGAACGTATGTGGCCGTGATTATGTATCTTACGTGGTGTCTTATTCGCGCAGTTGTAACCTTTTTTAAATTAATGACCTAACTAGTGCAACAACTGACATTAAACATGCTTTGCTTGAAAACGTGCCTCAGCTACTGTCTTACAAACGAAAACACCAAAGCAGCCGACGTCGAAATAACCTTAACGCTCTCATTCCTGGGTTTGTTGCATGCTGGTATGGCGGGTACTCGAATCGACGATCATGGCAGTGCAGTTTAAAAAAAAATGAGCCTGTAATGCCTGTAGAATAAATTGTTTTTATGTATGAATAATGAGCCAAATATGAGCGCACATTTATTATTTTGTAGAGCAACCTTTTATTGGGTCGATGAT
This sequence comes from Rhipicephalus microplus, assembly GCF_043290135.1. Lineage (NCBI taxonomy): Eukaryota > Metazoa > Arthropoda > Arachnida > Ixodida > Ixodidae > Rhipicephalus > Rhipicephalus microplus. The sequence continues at coordinate 187,020,464 of NC_134700.1, read as the reverse complement.
GCCTTCGTTTTGTTTTTCGCACTTGCGTCCTCTGGCGTTTGGTGAGGGCAGTAGTTGGTTACGTAGTCGTGAACATAGAGTTTCCTCTAGAGGGAACTCTGGTGCTGGTGTCTATGGGAGCTGCAATGCACTGCGCTTCGGCAACGATGGGAATGATGGGTAGTACACGTATTTGCCTAATCTTCGCCTTTCTTGCCTGCTTCTGTGTCCGTGTGTGTTCGTGTGGCTTGGAGCTGTTTTCTCACAAAACAAAAATCAGCAAATGTTCAGCGTTTTCACTTCACCAGCATATTTTATTAGGCATGCTATTTCAAATCTGGTCATTAATTTCAGAAGGTTCTGTTTTTTCCTTCAAAGTGAAACCAAAACGAGAAATAAACGAAGCCGCAAGTACGATTCACCACCCACAAGTACGAAGAGTATGAAAATCCGTGTACTGCCCATAATTGTCACTGAACGATCGCAGCGCCAGAGACCCCTCCATTTAATTTTAGAAAACTCTAAGGTTGCGACATGACCTCCAAGATGGCGGGCGAGTAGCGTGTTTCTCTCCGGCCGCCCAATCGCCACGTTTCCAGCAAAATGAACGAGTATCACCTCGCGCGTTCGGCTACCACAAGAAGGCGCGTATTCTGGCTGCGGCGGACACCGTGGCAGGCTGCAGAGCGCATGGAATTCCAGCATGCGCATAATTTTAAAGACGATAGTCTTTCTTGGGGACCTTCGACGCAAAAATTTTGGTCTGTCGGTCTGTCTGTACATTTGTCTGTTTGTCCACTCTTAACGACAATTGGTATTCGGAACGGTCGACCCCATCCGCAGCGCCCATCAATGTTGCTCAAGGTTCAGTGTTCATACTTGTGCAATCGTCAACCAATAAGCAATTATTGCACATGTATAGGGCACCATAACAACGCGTATACATTCTGCGTGTGCATATTTTACTAGAAAATGCATACATAAGTACTTTTAAAAACCGTTGCGCTTATCACGCTGCGCTGACCATGCAACGCTTGCGCGAAAAGATGAGCGTTTCCAACGCTTTGCTAAGAGGCGATGGTGGTGGCACCTACCTGTCACTTTGCGTTCCTCACCTTATCAACTCCGAGACGAGTGCGCACACCCGTCTCAGAGCCATGCGCTTCGTTTTGCAAGAAGACTGCCAGGTGGCGCTCATATCTCATGTATGACGTGATTTATTGCGCTCGTTCGCCTCAGCTGCACGCTCGAGGTACTCTAACACAGTGCCTCCAAAATACCATTCACCAATTTTCTTGCACAGAACATAAAATAAATCTTTTGTTCACTCTCTCCACAAGCAAGACTATCGTCTTTCGACGACATTTGCAGATTGCATGCAGATACGGGGCCATTTATTTTTTAGCGCGAGCAAGAATCACCGCCAGAATCTTCTGGCTGAACTGAAGGAAAGTATTTTTTAATACTGCATTTGTTTTGGTCCCATTTACGAAGACAAACATAGCCACTGCAGCATTTTCCTGATAGGTAACTGCAAGGATGTATCAATACGTCTGTAGCGGTATTACGTTTTTTCTTTATAACGGTCCGCTTGGCTCGGTGCTGAACACCTTGATTTGAAAAATATAGGGGCCATCTAGCATTTCTTCTTTCTGGAGACTTGTATAGGGTAAAACTGAGCTAATTATCGTCGTTGATTGGTATAGCTCTCCTATCCTGTAGCATAATTTTAATGTTATATCGGGCACATATATTTATGAGGTCGTCAACCGAAGCGCAGTTATGCTCTAGGTAACTGAGAGTCTTGTTCATGTCATTGAGGTAAAGTACATGAGAAGTAATTTTGCCAGAATACTGTAGAAGACTTCGAATAGCCGACCTACATTCACTCCCCACGTTTTAACAGGGAAAATGTCTGAATTGTGATCGTCTCTTTTTTTCGTGATCTTAACATTGATCATGTTTTGGTCGCACAATAGCAATATTGCCCAACGTATACATTCAACATCGTAACATTCACAGGGCGAATGGGTGACCTTAAGTGACTAAATCGTGCCTGTAACCAGTCCGCGGTCGTCTCAGAACCGTAGACGTTCAGTCTAAACATAGTCTAAACGTGTGGCGACCACCTGCACCATCCTCTCTATATCCTGCTTTTTCGGATCGACAGGAAAATTGGTTAAACGGCGTTTCAAAACGCATTTCCAAATGAACACAGAATTATATAAAAGCGCAAAACCAGTTTTTTTATGGTGACGTAGAAGCTTCGCTAAGAGCGCGGCAGCCTTTTCGACCGAAAAAAAAAAAAAGAGACTGCCGCGGTGCGGAAAAAAGAGCGGGCTACGCCGAGCTCTGAAAAAACGCCCTCTCCGTGCGATTGGTACGGTTGGAGAGAAACCCGCCGTGCCCCCACAATCTCAGAGGCCATGGTCGTGAACGACTTCCTGAGGCCAGATTTTGCTGAGTGTTTGCTTTTAACTTTTTCGTTCTCTTTGTCGTACACTAAATCATTAACGACTTCTTTTAAACAAACATTTCTAATTGATGTGCTAATTTTGGGACGACAGCTCGCCCTCACGTACACGAAGGTGAAATTCGCGTTATCTTTCTTCTTTGTTGATGTAATGATCAACTGTCTAGAATCAGAAGATCATTAACCATTTTTTTTTGCATTGTGCCTGGAGCACCTACAAGGCCTGGAGTAAAATGGTGGTGGTCTGTTTTCACTTTCCAAAGATAATTTCTACACCATCAGTTTTTTAAAGAATAATTACACTGCAGTGCGCAAAGGGTTTAAAATTAGGTTTCATTCCTTTACACGCCCCCAAATGGTCGCGAGCACGTTTGGGTTGTGAAGTATCCTTTAAAACAATGACATTCAATTATTCAGGAGCGTAATAAGAATATGCTGGCGCCTTCCCAGTCCTAAGATATTTACGAAGTACTTCCCTTTTCCTGCGTATTTTTATATATATACAATACCGTCTTGAAACTATTCCTGTGCATTGAGCAAAATTAATTGGAAGGGTTCCTTACACTATCACCAGACATGATCATGATGATGATGACCTCAGATTGATGGCGCTCACCAATAAGGGGGGATGGGCTAAGACATTACATGAAGGTCAAATTGACGTCATCTTTCTTCTCAGTTAATGTAATGATAACTGCCTAACCCCCACCCAACCAAAAGAAATTCTAAACCAAACGTAGTTTTTCCCTTTCGCCATGAATGAAAGCCATATACAAGTTTTCTGCAGCTGCTAGCCTCTGTGATCAGCTTGCACTTGACTGAGTGACAAAATTGCGTGATGACGTGATCATGACGCCCCTGCGACGTCGTAAACGCTGGCAATATATGATGACATTGCACGAATTGTCACATGTTACATTAAGGATATGAGACTTTTATTACCTACTTTACTTGATTTGCACAGTCGAAGTCTACCAATTTTTCAACATGAAAGAGTTTTATTCGAGGGTCCATTAAGCCACGCAGTTAGTGAAAAGTTCAGGAAACTGATTACTTCTGATCTCCAGCTTTCATTAAAAAAAACGTTGTGTCCAGTGATCTCAGCATGCAATGTTGTCACAATATCTTGTAGGTTGAAGATTTGTTTAGTATCTTCTGTTCTTGAACGTCTACACACTTGGAATGACGCTGCCGTAGCGTAGGTTAAGCTTCCATCCAGAATCTTGTGAAAAGTGACCCATAGTCTTCAATATGTATACAGCTGTGAAACAAATTGACAAAAAAGCTTGCAACATATTGTTGATTTATTGATATGGGGGGTTTAACGTCCCAAAACCACGATATGATTATGCGAGACGCCATAGGGGAGGGCTCCGAAAATATCGACCACCTGGGGTTCTTGAACGTGCATCCAAATCTGAGCACACAGGCCTACATCATTTCCGCCTCCATCGGAAATGCAGCCGCCACCGCCGGAATTCAATCCCGCGACCTGCGGGTCAGCATTGGAGTACCTTAGCCACTAGACCACCGCGGCGGGGCGCAACATTTTGTCAGCGTAAGCCAATGTAAAGGGAGGCTCAAACGTTCCCACCCCACGCTGTCTTAGAAGTATATGGGGTGGAAATTTCAAACGCCTCCTCTCCCTTACTCTACGTTTACGTGTAATAATGCAAGCCATCCTGATACTCTGGTTTTGAAAGGAACTTACCTATAACATAACTCAACAAAACAAATCAAAAAATAGAAATCGTTGACAATGAAGTAAGGAACCGTCGCGTGCAATCAGCTTGATATTTAGTGCATACTTATAACCTTGAACAAACGGGCTCTGGAACCTCAATGTATGTAGGTCACTGAGGCGGCAGAGAATCGCACGCTGGGAAACTGGTTCGTTGTGACTTGCATATATTGTTTGTTTGTTCGCATCTGCCTGCTCGTTTTTCTGTCAATGTCAGTTTGGCAAATATGCACGAACATCGCATCTACGACGTGCGTCAGTTTTGAGAATCAGTCCACCAACAGAAAATATGGTTCGGTTCTGTTGTGGACAAATCGATCTTTACATAACCTCGGCAACTCCTTGTCTATAACTTCAGCTGAAAAAAAAACACGCACGAAAAGTGTTGCACAAGATAAACAATGACTTCCTACAAAAAAATAAACATATAGCCCACTGAATAAAGTTACATTAAATTGACACTGTACGGTTTGCTTGTTGATTTGCGCAGCAGTGAAACGTGTTTAAAAAAAGTCATCCTAGATACGGAATATGCTCAATGTGGTTTAAAAAGGCAAGTAATGAGTGCATTTTGACACGAAAGCAAATGTTTTAACATTAAAGATGCAGGCCATATGCAAATGAAGAGTTATCGTCTCGCTGAAGATGACCGCAATGCTAGAGGCTTTTTCAGCTTCGTCTAATTTCATTCTCTTCCATGCTTCTCAAAACACATAGCTAAAGAAAAAGGTGATGTAAAAAATGATATGATTCAAGGGATCCTTGTTAAGATATTAGAATGAAGAGCCTGAATAGAATACATTGTCAATATAACATTGAGGTTAACTGCTTTTGTAAAGATTCTGCGGGAAACATGATGCATGCGAATATTCATGACTTTTGGAACCTGCTATTGTATACTCTTTCATCTAGATCTGAGAAAGCTGAATATGCCAGTCTGGTGCAGAGTTTTTTTTTTTGGACTTCCTCTTAAAAAGGATCAATCAGAGACCTTCATGAATAAAGAACATGTCATTGTGATGCCTAGATGAGTGCAATTTTATGGCTCGAAAGTATATAGGTATTTTCTAAAAAAGTGGCAGAGAAAAAGAGAAACCATCTAGCCTAAATTAAACATGAACCCTTTGATTTCTCCTGCCTTGATCTTCATTATGCCCTGTCACTGATGCAATGGCTGCAGTTCCTATTAAATTATACTGTCTATTTTTGTCATGGTTAGCTGCATGAGGCACCTTTAACTTTGTTTTTTTCCTTCATTTATATTTTAGGCTCCTTGGCGAATAAGGCCTTTTCGGAATCGGCATACGGCAGGTGTGATTCAGTGTGTGCCTAACATTCCTCCCATGCACTGCTCAAATTACCCTATCAGTTACCTTCATTTATTCTTATTCTTTTGGGACGTTGAACTCCAGATATTATTCAATCAATCATTCTTATTCCTTATAAAAGAATTGATTTACTTATCGTTTTATATACGTATCTTGGAAGGTGCATAAAGTCACTACAGCTACTCTGGGAGACAAAAATGAAGGTAGGAGCCAAGCTGAATATAATGGTGCTAAGATAGATGGGGCAGTCAGCAGGCAAAAAAATGAAGGACCACACACAAAATATAAACAAGAACGTGTAAAGCAGCATACATAAATCTTGGCTTACAAATAAAAAAGTTTTTCTCCACCTCATAGCTCATGCTTCTTATGCGGTCATGCCACGTGATAGAAGCACAAAAGTACCGAAATTAAGAAACATGACATAATTTGCCATAAAGCAAAGCCATATAACAGACGAAGACACAAGCCAACAGCTTCACGACCCACTGAACAGAACGCTAGTACCCCTGGCCTCCCAAGTCAAAGTTTTAGCCCTCCGTACGTGCTGCTTATCACTGGAGCCGTATCCAAGCAACAGGGCTATTTTGCCCTCCAGAGGAATGCCTTTGCGTGTTTTAGCTTTCTTTATAGTCAGTCTCTGCAGCAATAAAGTGAAGAAATGTCGGCTATTCAATGTCCGAAACAAACGTTTCACTGCCGAACAGTTCAAAGAGCACGACAAGAAACACATCCATGCGTGAGAAATGTGGTGTCTATTCTCCTGGGTACGCCGGTCCCCACTGCTTGCGACGACGCCGAAGCCTGAAGGCGTCGATAGCGCGAACAATCATTTATCACCATTACCGGGGTAGAATTTAATATCGTTTCTCAGAGTCCATCCTGGCACCTTTTTTGAAGTCACCTTCTGAGCGCAGGGAACCCATTTCTTGTTGTGGCTGCATTTTCTTTTCAACCACAATGTCTTGAATTTCTGCCCATGCGTCATTGAAACATGACGCGTTACACGTAAAGAATATGACAATGCATCGAGTAAGGTAGGAGCGTCGATACAACGGAAGTTTTCATTTATTTATTGAAATGTTCATTTATTTACCTATTTTATTTTATTTGTTTATTTATTTATTGTGGATTTACGATGCCCAAATCCTGGTCTTTGCACCAGTAAGTCAGCGTCATTTTCCAATCCAGTATTTTTGTGCTCCTCTCCTTCCAACCCCACGCATGGCAGCTGGTCATAAATTGCTGTCACTTTACTACCACCTTACCTCACAATGGAAGAAACGTTATTTTGATTGCTCAAAACTTGTAAGTAAGTACTGAGTGTGTATCGCGCTGTGACGTTGTTAGTGTGCTAAGGGTGGCCATGTCCCAGCTACTTTCATTTGCTACCCTGCTTTTCTGAACGCAAGTACCTCTAAGCCGAACATGTATGACAGCATAGAAAATACTGACAAAAAGTACAAGCAAGCCAATGACACTCATGCAGCAGTACCCGTAGGCAGAACTTGAATTTCAAGCGAACTGACAATAAGTGACGTCCTTAATTCGTGCAATTGATATATGGTGTTAATTATCGTCATGTCTCACTCCAAGTGTTTTTATTTTCTTATTGTCAACCTGACGGACTAATTAACAAATGGTTTGTATAAGCAATGACTTATACCAGTAAAATTTCATACGACACAACTCACATAACGTTTACTTAGGATAAGATTTAGGATTTCTCCGAGGAACTTGACGCACGCAGCAATGGGGCAAGAATGTGTGGTGTTAATAGAGAAATAGTTGCTATACTTCTTTCTCGAATCTTGACATTGAAGAAGAATTTCCGTTTCGCAGCACAATGATTGCGTAACGAGATATCTAGAGAAATTATTATAGTCGTTTTTATTTCACATCACAATTACGATCCCTTAGGTCATACTTCAATTGTCCTATTGTAAAAAATAGATATCCCTACATCGTGCTTTTTCGCAATTGCATTTTTATGTGGTGTCACTTTATGCGCTGATGTGGTACAAAAAGGGTTTTTGAATTCATACGTATGGATAAGCATTCAAACTTTTTGATAATAAATAAGTTTTTGTACTCCACGTGTTCTCTGCTTACTCCCTGTCTTCTGTCGAGCTTTTTGAGCATGACGTTGTGCGACATAACCAACGCGTAGCCTGGATGCACAATGATCGCGTATGCAATTCTTCACTCCTTTGAGTGCGCAAGCGTGCTATTACTGTTTGAAACCAAGTGCTTTTTGCATCAGTCGTATCAAGCTGCTAAGCAGTGCCAGCTTTGGCACTTTGGCATCAGGAGACCGAACACTTACGTACAAAATATATATGGCTTGATTTCAAGCAATGCGCGTGCTTCGTTGTCCATTCTATAACCACTTATTCGCTGAATATTTGAAGAATACTCGAAATAAAGTGCACATGGCGTTCGTGATGAAAATCCAAATGAAAAAAGGCGTGCGAAGAAAACCTGCTTCTCAACGAAAAAATCACCGTTTTATTTTTACACAGTAATTGGTAAAGATACTTTAAATGACAATACTACCAGGTGCAATCGCATATTGGCGCAGTTAGACAATTACGATGCGGATAAGCTTTTGAAGGAAATATATGCGACTGTAAACTTCAGCTGAAGTTACGAACTCCTGCCATGGTCGCCATCTCAGCTTGTGGAGCCGATGACTCCGCCTAAGAGAAGGTCATTTTATGCACTGTCTAACTCACTTGATAAGGACCCCCGCACCAAATTGGGTGCCTGATTAGAGTTCTTAAAGTGTTCATTCCGGGAAGAGTGCGTAGAAAGCAATAGTGATGGGAGGCGCTTGGGCTCAGATACCGCTGCTCTGCCCTCACCACCTTTGTGACAATGAAGAGAGAGGGAGGAGTTGACGCAGTTTCAGAAGCGTGCGGTGGCTAACAATGGCCTTCGCGTTGAAACAAATAGGGAAGAATAGAAGCAACACTACAAAATATAGGTGGCCCAAAGGCGTGCGTGACTGGCCTAGTGTACCTTATACGCACTGTGGCCTCCCTTGGTAATGTGTAGAAGGAGCCACATTTTCTCGATATGTGATCCTAATTAGCGACTGGGCCGCTCGCTCTCGGGGCCGATGCTGTAGCAAAGAAAGCGCATAATACTGAACGATATTTGACTTGTAGATTTCACTCAAACACAAGGAAAAGGGCGAAAAGGTAGAGATGGTGTTTTCCTGGTTAATTCCATCAATGATCATTATTGAATCAAGCTCCTTACGCATAATACTTTTGCTATAGCATTTAGAACCTCACATATTAAAGCAATAGCGTTACAAAGTGTGGGCAAAGTTTGTTGTGACAAAAAAATGACCACTGGGATGAACAAAAAATTGAAATGCAAATCAATATTAATAAGTTCGGCAGCTCCTCACTAAGGGCATGAATACTGAGGTGGCAGCGAAGCTAGTTGCATAGCCCTCCTCCCCACCCTTATTTCTATTTTTCTCTATTTCTTTCATTTCATCGGTCCTTCTATGTTTCTGCATGTTCCCAACATGCAGAAACATAGGAACGCTTGTAAAAGAAACGGAACGTCTGTGTTACTTGCACAAGCATTCCTTTCCTTGTGAGACATTTGGGGTATGCACCAAGAAGCGTATCGAGGCTAAAGATTGATAATGCAAACGGCGCTGGAAAACACAAATAGGTGTTCCAATTTTTTTTCAAATAATTGCACGTGTAAGACAGGGATCCATCGTGTGTGCTGTCTGCCTCTCTCTGCTTGGGTGAAAATAACATTTGTGAAGATTGAGGTTATCAACTGCCCAAAAGCAAAATATGTAGACGTGCATGGTGCCCAACAATTGCTTACCAGCTCTAAGAAATAAAAAGAGAAAAATAAAGAAAAAGGTCCAAACACCAAGTAGTAAATTTAAGTAATCTGCAGCTAACTTATTCTATGAGATAATTACCAATGTTTCTACAACAACAAAGAAAGCACAACATTGTGCTCGTATTTTTTTCTGAATTCTATGACAATACAACAAAGCTTGCAACAAGGTCAATTTTAAGCGCATCTGCATACCGTACACATCACAACTGTAGAATTTGTCGCTTTAGTAATCCTCCAAAACGTAGATTTTTTTTCACTTTCACATAACACTTTCGATGGCATGCGTATTATGTGTGCGAAATCTGTCATTCTTTAAAAATAAGAATACGTTTCTAATTGCCCTTTGAGATAGCCAGATACTTCAGAGACATCATGGCAGTGCGAATGATTTGGAAGAAACACGCCCTGTGCTGAGTCTTCAATTTTCTTCGTCGGTTTCTCAGCGCATAGCCTGTTCGCCGAACAGCAAACATTCAGAAAAAAGCAACCGTTCATACAGCTCCTTAACAATATATGCACGTTGAGTTACCACTCGCAAATGGTGACCTGACAGCAATACCGTAAACAGCCCTGCTTACGAGGTGGTTAGAATGAGTGTACATGATTATTTCAGCTAGCCTTCTTGCTTCTTCGAGAAGAGTAACGAGGGCCGAGGGTCGACAACCGTGTTGCTATATCTTGACGCAGTGTGGGAAAGGAATCCTAGTTGATTATGCATGCCGCCGCTTCCGCCAAACACCACGAATCGTTCACTGCGGGTGACCTCAGCCGACAAAGAAAGTAAATCAAATGAATAGAACTTGTAAGACGAGCACGGACCAGAGCAGCTGTTGGAGATGCCGTTGCCTCGTGGTTCTCTCGTATTTGCTCCTTCGCGAGAAGTCTGTTCAGGAACTAGAGGTGGATCCTGCGTATGCATACTAGCAAGATAGGGTTCAATATTCATCAGATGCTGTTCATCCTTCTCGTGCTTTTCCGTGACGTCATGCTTGTTTGTCTATAGTCTCTGCCTACAGACTCTTACTGGACTGCCTTCGTTGTCACAGCGTGTTGCCCACGTTGACCCTCACTATTAAGTCCTGTTGAAATGCTCAAGAAAAGACAGAAAATCTACGCCGAATAATGAAGAATTGCATCTGTAAGTAATTCGGAAAAGACTGGATGCGAGCATTTCGAATCATAACACATTCTGGAACGACTACAGTGCCGCAAATTGTTAGTGTGATAATCTTATATGTGATTTTATTTTGTTCCTTTAAAGTACACGTACTTTCGTAGCTGCATGCGAACGGTCTTTCTTTTTTTTCATCAGAGACATTCATGTGTCACATTCTACATGGTGACAGACACCCTTGAGTAGTCCTTAAAACGTTTGTGTGAGTGTTGGCATCTACATACAATGACATCAACATTAAAATGGCTCCACACATGCTCTTGGAGAACACTCTTATAGAATGAAAAACGTCAATTGACCGAGTGACCGAAGGTTAGGCGCTGTGAGCTCACACTGGTTTGCTTCACATATTTTTGATAATTTCTGAGTTTCCGTCGGCGTGAATGCAAGGTTCAAACAAAAAAAAAAAAAACTTCAGGCTTGCGTGGAACGCGCAGCACAGTCGTAGAGACTACTAGAAGAGCGACCTTTCAAAGCCTTTGCTGAACACACTTTGTCTAACTGCTACAAGCACACTGCTGGGTACCCAGTGCGCCATAAGTAATCATAATATTTTGTAGTAGGCCAGCGGCCATTATGCTACCTTCCATTGTCTTCCTTTGGAGAAGCGTTAATTGTATTCGCTATGCAATGGTTAGGAATTTTGTGCATTTTTTATGCAGTGGCGGACGCTGATAAAATAATATACCTGAAGTGGGTACCCGTTACAGCTGATACGTGATCAAGAACAAGTTTTCTAATGTGTTGGAGCATTGGACCACCCACTCGTTACGCAATTCACATTGTGTCCCGCCTGGCTGTTTATTTTGATCTTCTAAAATGCTTTATTGCTCATGTTAACGCGAATCTTTTCCCGACAACAACGCTGCCTAGAGCCAGTTTAGAAACGATTTCCAAGCACTGACGTGACTCAGTGGTAGAATACTGGGCTCCCACGCAGCAGACCCGGGCTCGAATTCCCTCGTGTAATTGGTGTTTTTTATCTACAGAACTTTTTTTTCTTTCGATACTAGTTACAAGCGGCGGCAGCAGCAGCAGCGTACAACTAAGGTGCCACGCGTGACCCATGTTCTAATCTCATATCACCTTTCACTGTAAAACGTGTCACTATGGTTAATTACTAGTTCTTTGTTCTTTAGAGTACTTGCGCAACCTACCACGAGAGATCAGCCGTGAAACAGATGGTACCTCATCTTTCAGATGAAATTGTTTTTCCAGACGAGATGTTTTGATATGGATGTTTTAACAAAGAACAGATTCGTAAACCATGGATTAGAAACCGAATGAACATAGTTAATAAAAACAAAATTCATTAAGCTTATATGGTTAGAAATAAAGTGAATTTATTCTTAAGCTAAACATTGGAAACTACAAATTTCATTGGATCGCCACACTTCTTTCTTTAATACGTGACCTGAATGCCCCATTTTGCAATGCAAAACAAAATCTTGAAGACTGTTGCCCTGAACAAAAATATTCATGTAAGTCAGCCTATTTATAGCCTGTAAAATATTCTGTCTTGGCTTACCTCATGTATTGACAAAAAAAAATCATTCGACTATTGGCACAGTGTCTTCAACAACACGAAAGAATGCTTCAGAGCAAAGATTGTGGGCACCCAGCTGGTCATAGGTTGGCCTGGATTTTAACCTGATACCTCTTTTATATGCGAAGCATTTTTTAGCGCGCTTCGGTGACCTTGAGCGTATCTATCTATCTATCTATCTATCTATCTATCTATCTATCTATCTATCTATCTATCTATCTATCTATCTATCTATCTATCTATCTATCTGGTCACCTACGACTTTAGCTCTCCCGGCCGTTTCAAAAATGGTATCGATACTTAACTTGGTATGGCATAACATGACTGTATGAAGAACATATTCGACTTGTCATAACATAAAAATCATGAGATGTATGTAATGGATGTCATGATTTAAATTTCACGGTCTTGCAGCTCTTGCGGTGGTTTCGTTGACATGACTTGTTGCAAAATTGCTGCGGTATAACATAATTACATGGTAAACACAAGCGACACACCCTAACATGAAAATAATCACACACCTGTCATGTAACAACATCACTATACGCCACGCTAATGATGTGCTGGTGGCCGTTTCGCTAGCTTCACTAATACCAAATTTGATATTACGGGACGTGAATGGATGACGAACGTATGATGCTGGTGCAAGCATGATAAACATGAAATGTGTGTCATGTAACAACATGACTACACGCCACACTCATGGTGCGCTCGCGGCTCTTTCGCTAGCTTCACACATACCAAATTTGGTATTACGTAACGTCAATGGATGACGACGTTATGTGATTGGTGCAAACATGATAATCATGAGATGTGTGTCACGTGAGAACATGACTACATGCCACAGTCAAGGCGGCAATAAATTTTGACGTGACGCTGTGGACGTGCTCACCTGCATTCATTTCGACGCGTCACACTGGCGTTGCGACACTAGGCGCCGGTCCTGCAGTATACCCACAGGAGCACGTCGCACTGCGTTTCTTTGACGCATGCGCGTTTCAGCGCGTCTAGCGTCGCACCGTCACGAAAAGAGGGAAATGCAGTGTTGCCTGTGTAACGGATCGGCGCGAAATGCAGCATGTCACATTTCGCACAGGTCACCGTCTAGCCACGCCGACGAACGCTGGTCGCGCCGGTCGCACCTGGCGTCAGACTATATAGAATGCTCGCGTTTTGCTAACCTACCGTCGCTGTGCACAGCGTGCGCACGCTTTAACGTTGCCTTGGAGTATATTAGGCCCCTAATGATGCGCTAGCGGTCGTTTTCTAGCTCCACATATACCACATTCGGTGTTAAGTTACGTCAATGGATGGTGAAAGTATATGACTGGTGCAAACATGCTAATCCTGACACGCGTCTTCATGTAAGAGCATGCAACATACCATGCTCATAGCGTGCTCGCGGTCGTTTCGCTCGATCCGCATATACTAAACTTGGTAATACGTGACGTGAATACATAACGAAGGTAAACGACACATCCAGACATTATAATCATGACACCAAAGTCATGTACGGCATCATTTACCTCCACCTCGTAACGTTTTGCTGATTTTAAAATGACATATTATCAGCCTTTCTAACTCATGCTTCGCATATAATCAATTCCCACTGTACGTGGTACCTGCCAATTTTTTCCTACCTCTTGCTTAGGATTACCATACGTAGATGTATTTGCCCTCTTTTTTTTTCTGGCTTTTTTTCTACTTAACGCCTTTGTATGTGATTTTCTGTAGGAGTGTTGTTATCACAGTTTTTTTTAATTTCTTCTCGTGCTGCTTTTTATTTCTTTTTCTTTACCTAATTCTGTTTTCAATATGTATTGATATTTTTCTGTATTTGCTATATCGCCTTCTATCTTTGCTTTTTTTATATTCGTCTTTTTTATTACGTGCCTTGCTGCTCTTCTTATATCTTTCGTTTTCTCCTTCACAACTCGCTTCCGCGATACATGTTTTTTCAATCTCATAGTTACATACTACCCCCTTCCTATGCTACGCCATAGAAAACAGCATTAGGAGACCATTACGCTTCGCAATCAAGAGTTGAGCGCGACAGTGATATCATGTCCCTCAGGCGTACTTCAAACGCCTGAGGGACATGATACTTACGTGTATGAAGGAAGTAGGTGTAGGAACGTGTGTGCCTTTTGTTGTGGGTGACCGGCTTTAAACTATGAAGTGATTATAATAATCCCAAGTGCCGACGCCCGGTAGCAATGTAAGTTTGTACCCCGCATTATTACTGCTATAGCTCATGATGTATTGTGAAGCGTGTATACAAGACGAGTGTGTTTGTAAAGCGTGGGTTAATTTCCCTACATTGCCAAGACTGGGAAGTTATTCTCATTGTATTCACGAGCAGGCGTGTCGGTGTGTGGTAGAACACTAGTTTACCACGAAAATGACTCGGGTGCGATCACCATTCAGAATCATGCTTTATTTTATTTGAATCATTCTTGAATTTTCGGCCTGGCAAGAAGAAATTGCGTAAGGAAGTAGCCTACCCCTTTTCTATGAAGACACCAAAATAACTGATGTGGCCGTCAGTCAGACCACAGTCCAGCTTTTAGCACAGCACAAGTTGTCAATCCATTATGAGGGTCTCCCGCTTGACAAAATATTCTTTGGAAGAATTAGAATCGCCACTGAGCTGCCTAATGTGACGGTATATGTTTTAAATATTTATTATGTCGAGAAGTCACGGGATGACCTCAGGTGAGGTGTCGTGACAGATAATAAAGCGAGAAAAGGAAGGCACATGGCGACTCACTTAGTTCCGGTTATCACACACGAGAGCATTTTCTTGATCTGTGCGCAGATAGGATGATAAAGTATTTTAGGTTTTATTGAGTCGGGCTACCACTCCAATTTCTATGTTGTACTGGGGCACTCAGTAAAGAACTGCGATTACAGTATGGAGCCTCAATACAAAATTCTTTTATTATTTTCATTATAAGCGCTGATATTTTGCGATAACGACTGAATTTATTGAACTGAAGGCATTTTCGTTTTACTGCATAAAATGTTAGACTTATTGGTGGAAATCGGTTACTTCTGTGCAAGCATATAATGCCTGCGTCACACGTGTAGAGTCGATCGAGATTAAGCCCTATCGGGATAAAATTTATCAACTGTGATTGGCTACACTTCCTTCAGCTCGCGTAAAGGAACCAAGCACGATCGCAAAAATTCAATCTGGATCAGGCTAGATCGCAATCTAAAGTGATCGTGTGACACCGGTATAAGACAGTATTACAAGGTGGTGGGAAAAGAAAGTGTAGTCGAAGTGGGCAGATGAGGGGAAGAGTATGAGAAGGAAAGGAGAACGAGGGCAGAGGCAGGACAAGAAAGAAGGGAAGGGAGAAAGGAGTAAAAAAATAGAGTATGCGAGAAAGGAAATAAACAGGAGGAGACAGAAAGAGAAAGTATAGAAAAAGAAAACGAGATACACGAGAGAAAAGTAGACAAAACAGAAAAAGCTAGAGAATCAGTGAAACAAATCCACGTGGAGACAAAAACACATGCTCGAGTATATTTTTGAAAAGACAACCATCATATCCATCTATGATATATTAAAGCATTGGTTGTCATTGGGAATGGTCATATATTCATTTCCCAGCGAATCAGGAACAGTTTTGTGGCCACAAGCTCTGCTGCGACATAAGGTTGCACTACTTGGTGAAAGGTGCGCTAATATCTTTTGAGCATGCAAGAAAGGAGGAAGGAAGCAGGTAAAGGTGGAAAGCAGGGGGCACACATGGAAGATACCTTCAAAAACATGTACATATGTCACTAGGTTTTCAAGCAGTATTTCATCTAAGAAGAAAATAAACAATGTGCAACGTGGAAAGAATGGAAAAGAAACACACCTTCAGATTAGCGTATTCTGCCACACGAAACCACGAAGCAGTACAATTATGGCAATCCATCCCAGTGCCGAGCGCGAGGTTGAAAGCACACTGGACCCAACAAAAATTCTAACTTCATCTTGGCGTCGCACGAAATCAAATACCTTCGATTTGCAGTTGAATAAATAGTAGACATCTGATGAACTCCAACTTATTATCGCAAAGTTGTTTCCCTACAGAACCTTCAGGATGCGATATACGAGAAAAAAATGAAGTAATTGAACAAGAAGGAAGTCTTAACGTCTATTTCTTTGTACTTGCGTCGGCTTTGCATCTATTTTTTGTAGTTCTTGTTCGTGAAGCTGGGCCAAAATGGAAATTGATTCCTCATTAAGAAAATGTTCTCGAAACCAGTCTATGGTAATCTTCAGGAAACTGTATCGAAAAACTAGGCCACATGGATGCCTGAATTACCTTCCCAACACCCTTACCCAACCAGCCCAAAACGAGCTGCTGCACGATATAACAGGCTGACAGATGGCAACGTGAGCAATTGAAAACTAAAGCGTGACTGCCGCTCATAAGTTTCTGTCGCAGGAATGAGACCAGACTACAAAATAAAGGTGAATAGCATCACAGTATTAGGGTCTTGGGTGACGCATACTGTGATTACGAAGGTTGTTGCCTCGTACATGAGTTTTAAATCTGAATTGCAGCTTGTCAAACAACGCAAATTTACTTTTAATAACAACCAATCCAAAAAGATTAAGGAAACGTGAATTTGAACTAGGTTTGAACCACCAGTTACTGACCCAAAATGCTTGTGATTGCGAAAGCGTTATCCTAAAAAAATTGCCAAAATTGTATTTTGGCAAAACGTCCAAGTCATCATACAGCGTAATTTATACTTTTTCAAGCTAGAAGCCTTAATATCATACAAAAATAAAGATAACAAAATGCTGTACAACTGTGAATGCACAAACTTCTCGTATTGGGAAGAAAATACGTTATAGGCCAAAATTTGTCGGCTGTTCGCAGATGCAGCAGGGAATGTCAGTAAGGTGGTAATAACCTAACCTATAGAAAATAAGGAATAAATATTGGAATACCATTTGGGCTGAGCCGGCGAGTGCTAAGCGCTTGGTATATCGCTCCGATGGAATAACAAAGGGCAATAATTCCTGGTGTAAAATTTGTACCTGTAACAAAATACTGTTGTTGATATATGTCTAATGACATATGTCAATTCGCTTAAGCTCTAACAAGGCGATAACAATTTTCAGGTTATTACTTCTCCAGAGTACAAGACATACGCACAAGTGGCAAAATATTGCATGTTCCAAGCTAAATATGTGCCTTCACCAGCCGAAATACAGAAAAGTGGACAATATATGTCAAAATAATTGTGTTATGGGACGTAACTCCGTAGAATATGTGGCCTAAGATACAATAAGCATGTGGCGCATAGAGAACATAACATAGAGACAATGAGTTGTAATTACACTGCTGAAGCCCATAATGAATTGATGTTAACCATTCTATCTTGGGGTCTGATAACCTATGATAACTCATAATAACATACAAAATTTACCAGTGGTCGGCAATCGTAGATAATGTGCGCAAATTCACTTGCTTTCTTCCCGAAAGTCTTCTCACCAATGAATACCTACAGTGAAAACTTACCCCATTCGCACGCACTGGTAGTCCTAACGAAATGATCATTTGCCGTGCCACATATTTTTCAGCCAGTGAACGTGTACCACAGCCAAAGCCTCTAAAGAAATATAACCATCTCATTGTGCTTCACTTCAGCCCCGGTGACGTTTTTCATCAACTGCGAGCGCCCTGGCTGCCGACCGTTTTTTCGGTGGGTGGCACTGGCTGTTTCGGGGTGGCCAGACTCAGATATACTGTCAATTTCTGTTGAAATTTGTCAGAGATGGTTTTGGTGGCTGAAACTTTCCATGGCCCCGGGGTCGTTCGCTCTGTCGCTGTAAGTGTGGGGCTCGGCTAGAACCCTTGCTGATGACGACTCTAGAGAACGACATTGACTGTGTCGCGATGGTCTATGACGTCGACCTTGCTGCGAAGTTGCCAGAAAAGCTGTCTCATTCTTCCCTTCCTCCGTTTCTTTGCGACACTACTAATGGTAATATCATGTTTTTTCTCCTCTCTTTCTCACGCTCAGTGCCCTTGTCATACCGAGCAACACTTGCCTCTGGTATGCTTTACCCTTCTTTCCCGTTTCCATCGCCTTCAGCTCCACTATCCCTTTTGCTTGTTCTCGCTATACAATACTCAGCAATGTTTCACCCTCTTCATCCCGCTTCATCCCGCTTTCTCTTTTCCCCGCCCTCAGGTCTCAATTCATCCCAATCACTTTTACTGTACCCCCTTGCTATACTGTTCTATACATGGAGTGTGATGTTCCAAGCTCCTCCTCATCATTTCCTTCATAACGTCTCCTTTCCGCCCCCTGGCTACATTAGACTACAAATGACTATGCTTCCCGTGGCTGTATACTGTACATGATCTTGTCCTCGTGAAGAAATTGATAACTGCACTATGCTTCACTCCCTCCTCTTTTTTCACACCTCCTGACCCTACAATGTCTTTTCTACACGCATATTAACCCTGCTGTACCCGCTATTCCCAACTGTGGAAGAGTGGGAGGAAATCCTTCTTGGTCCCTTTGAACTTATGGCCTAAAAAGCCTTAGTTCGAAAAGCTTAGGCCACCAACGACACCAATAGGGTTCCGTACTAGGGATCTCCACTTACTAGTGGAGGGTGCCGTGCCCTTATCAGGTGGTCTCTGCATACCTCTGTTTCCAATAAATGATTTTACCACCACTAGCGCCATGTCATTCTATGCCTGATTCTGCTATACACCTCTCCTGTGTGACGACTAACATGGCTACGCTATGTCCTACCCTCTCACTACCTACATACCTTCCCCTTCACCCGCACATCACTCCTGGTTGCTCTAAGTTACCTTTCCTGCCGCATTGCTATGTTTCATGATACGAGCCTATGTTACACTCGACCATGCTACACGTTGTTTTGCCTTCGTGACGAAAAGTGATGGCATGAGATCCCAGCATACCATGAGAGCATTGGCTGCGAGGGCCTCTACTAGAGAAGCCAGCGCTGCGATCGTTTTGACGTCCCAGTTAGGGTAATAGTTGTGGAATATGGCAGCTTTGCTTTTGCGACACCACTTGCATTGTCCCCCATGGCAGCACCAGTTCTTAGTTGCAATTTTACGATGCGAATTACATACGAGAGTGCCACCGGGAGCACCGTTTTGTAGTTTGTTTGCCCGTATTATCAGTTCTTACCGCCTGTTTAAGCACTGAGCTTCAATACAAAGGGAAGCACGCACGGTGTCCACAGCAAAATTGCAGGAAAAAAAACGCTGCTCTAGCAGACGACACAACCCAGGATCCTATGAGTGACCTCATTACGTAGGTGTCACCACACTATGTCCTCGAGGCCAATACGGCATCATAAAGCCTAAAGTGATGCACACCTAAAAATATAGAGGAAGAAAGGAAAGAAAAGAAAGAAAACAGGCCCGACACGCCCACGTTGATCTTCCTTTGCCCCCCTTTGCCACAAAGGGTAGGACACAGGAATTTCGGGATAGCATAGCTGTGCATAAACTTTAAAATGATTCTGCGTACTTGCACACCTGTTGGAGATGGATTTACTTTGTCGTTGAATGCACTAGTTCTACCTTATCCTTCGGGATTTCAAGCTACCACCTTTTTTTCGTCAGCCCGCTATTGGGTTTTTGTACTCGTATTGACAATACATGTTCAAGAAGACAGTGTGACGACGACTGCACGAAACCTGCGTAGATAAGCGCTTGAACTAAATACTCATGCGCTCATAGTGGTTTTCCGTAGCTTGATGCACCTTAACAACATGATTCCTTTGCTCAA
The DNA here is from genome assembly GCF_043290135.1 of Rhipicephalus microplus. NCBI lineage: Eukaryota > Metazoa > Arthropoda > Arachnida > Ixodida > Ixodidae > Rhipicephalus > Rhipicephalus microplus. Next base: position 187,000,550 of record NC_134700.1, on the reverse strand, counting down.
TCACCCTTTCTGACAACGCATTTTTATGCTGGGTGTGGTTCGCTTCTTCGCAAGTTCTGTTCGCCTTGCGTAGCTTTCCGACGTTATAAACAAAGTGGTCTCCGCCCCCTCCGCATGTCAATCGCTCCACTCTTTCCGTATCAGCACCGCTGAGAGCCTAAGCATTCATGCATGAAAATGCCACTGCTTCTAGGCGTGCAAACAAAGAGGCACTTGTGCACGCTCTTCTGTTGGCGTGAACGACAACTAAAAAAAACACCTAGTATTCACGTATAACTGCATCTCACTTACGCTTCGAACTTTTTGGTGCTTAGAAACGTAGTTGGATGATGTTTCGAGACCAACTTATCTTTTGTGAACTTTCGTAAATGCATGTCCCCTGCTCTTTTATTACTCAGGCAAGCATTCATGCGTAGACAGCTACTTCTTCAGACTACTTTTTCGGCAATCGCAGAGCATGCTCCTATTCGTGCGAAGAATGAGCCGAAACCAGTGGCATTTCGATAGAAGCAGTGTTACTGTGTTCTCAGATATTTTCATCAGTGTTTATTTTTCTTTTTAGGATAGCTTGTTCGTGGTTTATGTATAGTGCTAGATTTGTGTTTGAATTTTCGTTTAAGACCTGGTGTTGATTTTGAATACGGCCCCGCCACGGTGGTCTAGTGGCTAAGGTACTCGGCTGCTGACTCGCAGGTCGCGGGATCAAATCCCGGCTGCGGCGGCTGCGTTTCCGATGGAGGCGGAAACGTTGTAGGCCCGTGTGCTCAGATTTGGGTGCACGTTAAAGAACCCCAGGTGGTCAAAATTTCCGGAGCCCTCCACTACGGCGTCTCTCATAATCATATGGTGGTTTTGGGACGTTAAACCCCACATATCAATCATGATTTTGAATACGCATGTGCTTGTATTATAAGTTCGAGATGTTTGATTGTCTTTAGAGGCTTTTTTTTTTAAGATTCTCACGAGTGATTCTTGCAAGCAGATTCATTACGTATGCTGAATAATCTAGCTGATAAACATGCAAGCGATTAAGACAGTTATGTATTCTCATTAGTTCCGTCACTTCATTGTTTTTCTATCCTTTCGTTATCGTTATTTGTGTCCTCCACATAATGATGGGGCTTTATTTTCAGTCATAGCTAACATGACAATGAAAAGAAGGTAACTTTTGTCAGCACTTTCAAATTTAAGATACTTAGAATTCCTCATGTTGCTCTTTACAAGTTATCATTGAACTATTTTCCTCCATATTTGTTAAAAGTTTGCATACACAGCAAGAACGGATCACCAGAATGAATATTAGGTTTTCTTTGTTTTGGCACGTATTGTGAGTTTCCGCGTTAAACACGCATTGTACTTGCGCACATCAATTGAAATGTGTGAAATCTGCACAATGCGTCATGCGTGCAAATACACACTTCGTGTTCACACGAGCATTTCGAGGACCCGAATCCAGGTCAAATATGAGACCAAATGGATGGTTGTTGCTAATTCATTAGCAGCAATGCCAGAGTGACCATTTAAACCCGCTTGTTTTTCATTGGTGCATCAAAAAATAAACTAAACGGGAGCTGCAGTATGGGCTACAGGTGTCGCTTTCAAGCTTAAACATAGAGCTACCCGAAGTTTTCGCAGCCCCTAAATTACATCAATAGATGAATACGCGAAAGCAAAACGGGATAAGGGCATACACTTTTCCCGCCTTTCTCGAGGGGTACATGGTTTTTATTTTTTGGTTAACAACACTGTAACCTTCAAGAAGGGTTTTAGCAGAGAGGGTATAAATTTGTTAATTTTAGAAATGGGGAACAGAATAAAAATAACACAAAGTATGTACAGGCTTTGAGAAGACAAAAAAAGACAAAAAAAACAGACAATCCGACATAAACAGGCACAAAGGCATCCAACAAAATTAAATAATCACTGTATTCAAGATGACCAGCAGCGTAAAATAAACTCTGAAGCGAGCGAAACACACAGCACTACTTCAAGTAATAGAGCACACACAGTTTTTGTTGACGCTGCGTGACAAAAAGACTCAAAGATGACTGCTAAACAACATCGTTATTAAGATTATTCCTTTCGGTAATTGCCCTGGTTAAAAACGAACATTTTAATGTGTTATTACGGGTGGTGAATGGAGTCATTGGGAACGCGTGCCTCCTTCTTGTGGCATATCCAGTCGAAAAATGTATGCGTGATAAGTCTACCTTCAAGTAACCTTACCCTAACTGAAACAAAACTTCCAATCTCAATACAATGTTTCTCTGTGTTGGAGTTGCGAGGTTGGCTCTTGAACAACGCTGGTGTCACTTCTGCCTAAAAGCCAAAGGAAGAAGAAAAAAGACGTGGCCTGCGCATCCTCGCTAAGTCCTGGATGGGAACTTGGTTTTATAGATGTTTGTTGTCGGAAGGTCAAGGCACGTTTTATGTTCTGTAGTTTAATAACGGAGCTAGCGACGTATCAGCCTTGACCTCAGACTTCATCTTCTACCATTTTCTGTTCATAGTTCATAAAACACATTCGAAGCGGTATTTGCATTACTTATTTCACTTCAGTTAACAATGTCTGCGGCCGCTGTGGTTTTGTTGTATACATATTCTGACGTCCCATGCATTGTTTAAGCTGCATGATGAAAGAAACAAGTTACCACGTGGGAAAAAAAAATGTTATGTTGCCCCGATGCATCGTGACCAGTGAAGCACCGGCTCCTTAGTGCCAATATCAATTTTCTGTTGTGTTTAGTCATTTGCTTGAAGCGAATAAAAATACTTTTCTCTCTCAGCCCGCTGTACTTGGTAAAGTATAAAATAAGGACAGAATAACCAATGACCAATGATGCCTAATACCGCATAGTGACTAAACTACGAAATGTTGTTTCTTGGGTGTTGTGGCTTCCCTTAATCATATACGTACAGCGAAAAAGTTTCTAAATTTATGTGCTCTAATTGCTCTTCAAAACTCGCTTCAAACTCGCAAAGCAGGCACTGAATGTCAGATTTTTGGTGGACGTTTGAGAAAAGAGACTTATGTATAAAATATTTGGTTATTTGAGTCTCATGAAGCATAAAACACGGCGTATGTTTTTAATGCACGAACACAACAAAAGATTATTATTATTATTATTATTAGCATTATTATTATTATTATTATTATTATTATTATTATTATTATTATTATTATTATTATTATTATTATTATTATTATTATTATTATTATTATTATTAAAGCTGGTGGGCTGGCGTAACCGAAAAGAAAAGGAAGATGTCGTTAAGGGCGAGCAGTCATAATCGAGTGAGAGAACGGAGAACAGCGCGCGAGGTGCCCGTGCGGCATCTTCCTATATTATATCTGACCTATCAAGAACACAAGCACTGAAATTGTATAAGATATGGTGTGGGAAAACTATATTTAGGTCCGTCACAGCATGAACCTGCGCCCATCACTAGAGTTAGATCTCGTTTACATGAACCTCGCTGATAAGGTATAAACTTTCACAGAGAATGAGTGCGCTGATAGTATATAGCATAGTTTCGATATCTCCTCTCTTTGCTGCTTTGACAGCTAAAGGGCGATGACTGCAAATAATAGTAAATTAACTACCGTGGTTGCGAACAAGAGAAGCAAAAGACGACTCAGAAATTAAAACATTGTATGAAGTAGCGAGCGATTCGACCACATGATCAACCAATTACGAAGCGCACGTTTGTTTCCACACCTACAGGGCCAAGCTCCGACAGTTTGCCACGCTTCGCTGAGCAGCGCGCCATTAATTACCCACACAATGTGCGTGGGTGTCGTGGTACAAGCTCGGCAAAGTTTGCGTAGATGTCCTATGCAACAGGGTGCCGGCTTGTGTGGGTTTCTGTACGCTCGGCTTTGTACGCTAGTGCGTCAGCTTCAAACGAGGGTGAGGCAGAATAGCACACGTGTTTTTCTTTTTTTTAATGACGCTCGCGCTGCTGCAGCATTCCACTGCGGCAATTTCACCTGAACGCTCACGTCACGGTTGTTTGCATATTGGGGTCTAGGAAACCTCGTGTTTACTATATGTGTCCCATGAACGCCTCGGTTTGGCCACACCGTAGGCTTTTCTGTGGAGGCGAGTGATATATCCCATTCGCTTCCAGCGTACTTGATTACACGTGTAAGTGCCATAACAGGCTAGCACTGCCGTGCTTATCTTTTGTCTTTTTTTGCACATCTTCGCACTTAGAACTTCAAGTAGTGCGCCAGGAGATCCGCTGGACTAGAAATAATGGCTGCTTCTCGCAGGTTTGTGACATACACTGTGAGCGTTCAAGGTGAAGCCCATCTTGTTTTTTTTTCTGCAGTGGAGAGAGCTTTGCGAATGTGCAGGTAATTGCCATTAAAAGAGTTGAGATACTACTGGTAATGAATGAGATATAGACGATAGTATGTTCTAGCTGTTCTTTCAGGTCATATAAATCCCTTCTCTTTCACGGGGACAGAAAAAAAATGGCAGCATATCCACGGAGTGAATGCTGCCATTTATTTATGATGACTAAAAGTTCTTAATAATTATCAAAATATTATGGAGGCATATATGTGCATGTTGAAACACATGACTCCGCTACTTTCAACAACGTACAAATTGCATGCTCATTTTGAAATCTGAAGAAACATTTTGGTCACACTTCAGTTGTAGATTGAAGGAAAGCTACAACATTGCATATCATTGTATACGTACAAGATAGACTTTCTGTGTTAGGCGCGGGCGAACTTCCTAGCCGACGACAAGATCCCCATAGTAAGAATCCGCAATACTGTGAGCCTATAATTATGAATGACTTTCATGGTCACCCACGCACTGTTGACTGCAATTGTGGTAGTGCTCGAAAGCATCAGTAGTGTATACTCGTAAGTGCGTATGAAGGGACATCGGCATTTGCAGCGGACTTCCTGTCTGACGTCTTTTTCAGATTTTTATTATTATTGAGTAGAACAGTAGATGATGATATCTGCATAATTGCCACATCTTTCCAATTCATCTGCTCTTACTTTGTATAGGTTCACATGATACCGCTGCAAAAGAATAAGTCGTTCAAGAAAAACTGCATGCCCCACCGCAGTGGTAGAGTGGCTAAGGTACTCAGCTGCTGACCCGCAGGTGCGGGTTCGAATCCCGGCTGCGGCGGTTGCATTTCCGATGGAGGCGGAAATGTTGTAGGCCCGTGTGCTCAGAATAAGGAGCTGGATAAAGAACCCCAGGTGGTCGGAATTTCCGGAGCCCTCCACCACGGCGTCTCTCATAATTATATGGTTGTTTTGGGACGTTAAACCCCAGATATCAATCAAATCAAGAAATACTGCGTCACAAACAGGCAAGTTCAAATGGCAACCACAAACCTTCAGTCTTTAATGTCGCGTCATGCGGACGAATATGAAAAAAAAGAGAGATAGGAATACACAAAGCATATGCTCAAAAAATAAAAATAATAATAACAAACACATAAGAGAGTCGTAGTTTGAGCGTGGCAGCGTCGTTTGTGCGCTTCAAAATATCGAAAATGACTCCAGCCTTGGTGGAAAAAAAGCAATAAATATAAAATGCGACTTAAAACTGTCCAAAATTATAAGTGATCGACATTGCCTCGGAGACGAGGTAGTGGTTGTGGTGCTCACTTAAATGCAACGACAGGCTGACGCGTGTGGGAAGAAGGATACGAAGCAAAAGCAGTGATGTCAAATTTCTTTCTCACTCCCACTCTCTCTCTCTAGTCGTTAGACCCAGGAGCATCCTCGCTAGAAAGCGCCACTTATAGAAAATGGCTTGCTGGCACCGTAACTGCGAACAGCAAGCATAGAACGAACACTAAGCGAACACTCAGCGAAGCTTCCTGGCTGTGTATGGCGGCCGTGGAGTTGATGTTTCGTCGCCGCTGGCTGAGACAGTTCAAGTAAAAAAGACGTATGCCAAACATAACGTACAACGCATTTGTCGCACCCGACGCGTCAAAAAAGTAAAGGTTATCGGCAACGTCTCGATTTTAGAGGAAAGCATCCCATAAATCACGCCGACAGACTCGTTCAAGCTCGTTCTTCTTCATTGCGTTGTTTTCTTTTTTAACTTCGCTTCGTCCTTATATTACAGAGAACACTTGAAGCACTACATGAACTACCAAGGATTAGATAATGATCAATGTAAATATCCAGATGTGCAGTTACTGAACTTAAGAACATCAGTGGTTAAACTTTCTTACTCGACACTGCAGACGACCGAAAAATCTAGAAAGATGAAAATGAAATCAGTAAAAATTCTGGGTTTGAGTTAGAATAGACTACTACAAAGCACGTGAATCATTTGCATAATAGGCAGATTTAGTTGCACGTCCGCAGCAGCCGTACGGACGCGGCCTGTCATTTAAAATGGCTAGCAGGCTGCGTCCGTTTTATTGCTACGGATGCGCAACTAAATCTACCCAATAATGCATTGTACAAGCGTACGTTGCCATTGGGCGTCAGCACATGGTATTATCATAATGACTTCATAGTTTCAAGCCTGTCACAAACAGCAAAAGGCACACACGTCACTGCACCCTTAAGGCCATGTAACGGGTACATAGCAAGATCGAGAAGATTTCATATACTAAGTGTTCGGTTGCTTGATATGTGGGGTTTAACGTCCCAAAACCACCATATGATTATGAGAGATGCCGCAGTGTAGGGCTCCAGAAATTTAGACCACCTGGGTTACGCTTAGTGTTTGAAGTACGCACAAGCAGCAGAATATCGCTATTGCGTTCACCTCTGAAAGGTCTCTCAATTTTTTATGTCGTCACCAACCAAACGTATCCGTCAATCCCTCCCGCACTGATTTTGACGTATCCCAAGATAAGGGGGTGATCCTAAGAGCATCCAAACGTACGGAGACAGACAGACAGACAGACAGACAGAAAGACAAATAGATAGATAGATAGATAGACAGATAGACAGACAGACAGATAGATAGATAGATAGATAGATAGATAGATAGATAGATAGATAGATAGATAGATAGATAGATAGATAGACAGATAGATAGATAGATAGATAGATAGATAGATAGATAGATAGATAGATAGATAGATAGATAGATAGGCCAAAGGTGCTTGCTAGTACGTAAGCAAATAATTCGAATTTAAATTGTGTGGTTTGACTCCGACGGGTGATTTAACCAGCGACCCTTTGCTTCGTAGCTGGATGCGTTTAGCCACTCGGCCACCACGCATGTATATTTTCGCATACTAAGGGAGAGCTCTTGATATAAGTTATGTGGGAATTGTCAAATCGTTGAGTTTTTTCAGAGACTTGACCAAAACTGCGTGACTTGGCCCAAAGGACGCCCGTGCGCGCTTCAAGCCGGAGCCCACCACTACGCATTGATGCGGTTGGCGCTTTTGCCACTTCGCCTGCGTAGATATTATACCAAGAGCACACCCGCAGTTTGGCTTTTTTTGCGGCACTGTATAGGTCTCCACTAAGTGAAAAAAGCTCGCCCAGCGATTGAAGAGACGATAAAACCACGGTCTGTTTATGCTATCACCATCTACCATAGAAAGTGAAGCTCAAGCATCCTCTGAGCTTTGTTTTTTTTTTTGTAGCAAACTGTATAAATAAACATAGCTTGTCGTAATAATAATACTATTTTGTAAAAATAGGTGGCGAATCAATGAATAGCGAAACTTGAGAGAGGCGTGTGTAATATATAAGAATAAGCTAACCCGAAATGAAATTGCAGTTTTTGTTTACACAAGTGTTATCGCAAGTCTATCATTGTCATCACTTCTTTTCTTCTTTCAAATATACCAGTCTCTTATTGATACCTATTTAAAAAATGCAGATATAGAGCTGGACAGTGTAAGTTGTTTTCTGACATTCTAAGATATTCAAGTGAGGAAACTAGCCGTCCCACGATCGTGACCTGCGAGCGCGTTTCATTTAGTGCCGATTCTCTTGACTGAAATACAGTGCATACCAAGGAACAAGGGAAATGATGACCACACGTGTTAAGAATGTGTAGGCGCACCCGCCTTCGTGGCACAGCAAGAACTTAGCCAGTTGTCATGCAAACTCGCCAAGCTAACGTCCTTCCAAATAGGTTATAATATTGAAATATGCAAGGTGTTTTTCTATAATGGGTAAAGTCGGTTATACCTATACGGAGCTCACAGGAATTCCCAACTGCGTACAGGAGGCTGCATTTTAGCCCCATGTGGGAGTTGGACATGCAGGGAGGTCGGTAAGGTTTCAGAACTACCCATAAACAAAAAAATCACAGCATATCCACGGAATGAATGATGATGAGTGGGGCGAAGCGCCCGCCAATCCATCCGTGCTTCCGTTCATGCGTCCAGCCATCCGTCCGTGCGTCAGACCATCCATACACCTACATGTTCTTCGGTCCATCCGTGCGTCTACGCGTCCATTCGTCCGTCCGTGTGTCTGTCTATCCGTCTGTTTATGCGTCCGTCCATTCATTTAGCACGTCATGTACCCCCATCTCACTTCTTTTTATCATATATTCATCATATACAAGTACCGCCATTCAGCGGACAATCCAAGGACTAAATAAGAGTATGTACCACATTTGTACTGTCAGCGCTATGTTAAGTCCGAGAACGCGATAACAACGCCATGCTACGTTTTGCGTAACATGTGGACATGTGGATATGTGCCAGAGGGTGGGTATGTGCCACTGGTATGCTGCGGGTATGCGCCGCTGCTTTTCGCTACGACAACGGGGTACGCACAGGTTACGCCATAAAGAGCTACACCCCTAAACTGAAAATTTAATCGTTCTGGAACTAAAATGAAGCGTTATGATGACTTAAATATACAGCAAACAAGAACACCAAAATAAAATCAAACTAAAACATATACATTTTAGTAAAGGAAACTCAATAATTTCAGAAATTGAATAAATATCAGATAGCCTCACTGGTAAACAATGGGAAGTGCATTATTAACCATTAAAAGAAACTGCAGTGTTTATGAGAGGTTCGTTTCAAGGAAGTCTGATGCAATTCCTCAAAAATCCTTGTATGGGCTGAGCTATCTTATATCCCGGAAACCCATGCATTTGGGCATGTGTCCTAAACCAATTTCGACCCTCATTCTGCTTTCTGAATATATTTTTTACTAGTGTATTCATTTTTTATGCTTTATTCTACTGTAGCTAGTTTATTTTCTGTTGTCAATTCACTAAATTAGGCGACGTTGTTCTCTAGTATCATCTCAGTAGCTCTGCGGAAATAAAAAATAAGCGTAGTTACACTAGGATGGCTTATCAAATGGCGTTCCGGCTAATGAATTTGGATTTATCATAAGTAACGCCCCACCAACTAGTAGGCGGGGTAAGGTCGTTCAACGGACATGGACTGAACATCATAACAGTTGTCCTTTCTTATCCCCTCACATCTTGCGTTGCGCGTGATATACGCTAATACTTCTAAAGATATGGATCTCACAAAAAAAAACCTTCACAGCACCGAACGAAAAAAAAATAGCAAAGCAACTCCATACACTAGGTTTTTTTTTCACATCTTAATGCTACTGTTACAACATAAGTGGGAAATGTTCTACTTTGCAGTACAGTGTTTCAATTCACTCACTGAAAGTGAGTGGTACTTTTGCGCTCAAAAGGATTAGAACATAGGAGTAGGGATCTCACAAGCCTAAGGACTGCGCATGGTTTTAGCTCGCTCTCACTAACGGAACTCAATGTCATTACCCTGCAATCTATAACGCCCAGGTGAGGGAATGTTTAATATTGGATTTCAGGGCTTTCGGGAACCATGGGGGACCTTTGATCTCGAGGCAGCGTGCCTTCACGTTGGAAGTTATAAAAAGCGCGTCTGTAAGCACATAACGCCTTGATCTTGAAGCTGCACGTAGGAGGCGCGTGTTCCCAACAAATTAGAGCTCCGCGTTCTTTCCCACTCAAGGAAGTGGAACTTGAGCACGCGGGCGTGCGTTCGCTTGTATGTGCGTGTGCATCAAAAAGGGTGGGCGAAAGGCAGCTCTCATAGAGTTTATTTAGCAACCCGTTCTCGTTAGAAGGTCTGGTGAGAGCCACTGTGTGTACCACAGTCCACTAAGGTCACGAATGACTAATGGTTACAAAACATCCCGGATGCGCTTTTGAAAAGTAGGCCGTGGGCCATGCGAGTAGATTACAACTTCTAACGGCGTTGTAAAAGAAGAGCGTTTTCTGCTCAAGGAGTGGAGTAGAAGTACCTCGTTGCTGGAAAATAAATCCAAGCAACCACGAGTGCCGTTATCTTTCTGATTGCCTTTCTAGAACGCAATTCCAGCGCGGCCTGCGTTGTGACTTATCATATGACAGTGGCCTCTAAGGGGTGTGACACGGCTAAGTTTATCGCATGTAAGGTTGTAACCAAGCAGCGGCAACTTCTTTCTTCATTCCAGCATATACAAAGGTGGTGTGATTTTTCTGTGGATGCTTGAAGCTATAAATCAAGAATTACTAAAATGTTAGAAGTCTACAAACGAGTTGAAGACTCGTCAATACTCCTGCTTTAAAAGGGGGGACAAAAGAAACACAGATCTAAATTTCAGCACAAATATGAAGGGTTACAAATACATCGAAGTTTCTAAACAAGCGCGGTGTAAAAGCAATCACAGATATTCCGCGGGAAGAATGATGATGAGTGGGGTGAAACGTCCGTTGCGTACATGCGTCCGATCGCGTTCGAGAGTGCAGATGGCGCGCGGGTAACACCTACGAGTCGCGAGCCAAGAAAGCCATGCGCAAGCGTCTTCAAAGTGCCCGCTGCTTTGCCTGGTCAATGCTCCACCAACAATCCGGCACGTACGGTGGCTATCGATGAATCTAAGAGAGGCACTCGTTCTTCGCGTACCCAGGCACAGCCGGTGCAGCAGCCAATTGGAGAGTAGTGGTACAGCGCCATCTAAAATATCCTCAATCAAAGGCAATTTGTATGTATTTCATCGATACAGCGCCGTCTATTATACTGTTTGAGAGATACTGCCTTCATTCCTTTCTCGTCTATACTTCTCTGGGTTACGCATGGAGCATGACAAGGTTAGAGGAGCTTCGCGCTTAAAATTCAGAAAGAGGGCGGATAGCATGACACGGCCGGAGCTATATGGGATCCACGTGTTTCATAACTCGTACGGGGGCGTGTTGACTATCTCAACGTCCATGTTATTTTGACAATCATTGAGTGTCCCAATACCACATGACGTCATTCATGACACCATCTAATTTAGGAGCCCCTGAACCACCACGAAGTCGAATTTTATTTGTTGTGTTGCAGCTGCGCACGAATGTACAACGAACCTGTGGCGACGGAATAATTTCAGGAATGGTACCGTAATAGCAGCGTTACTTAAATTTGGTGGTCTACATGCCGCCCTCACTTGTGTTGCTCCTTTTCTTTGTACGTATTCTGCCTATTGTACGTATTTACACTCCTAAACCAACCCCTTTATTGTTGCTAGACTCGATGCTTTCAACGATCTAGTAAGAATAGCTTTCTTCAGTGAACTAAGAATGTTCCCATGTTCTTTGTTGTACGAGTGTTCCAATATAGGAACGAGAATTCACTACAAACTTTTTCCTATATGCGCGTGTTTAAAAAAAAAAGAAATGGGAATGAAAGAGGTCACGACCATCCCCGGCACAGGGTCATTTTTCTCTGCTTGCACTATGAATTGAGCTGGTCAAGTGTACATGCGTCTGGAAAAGAGGTGATAAGAGGATGACTGCGAACTTTGTATCGGTATTTCGCTTCAGTGTTCCTACACCTACGTGTTACAGATAGCCGTTTTTATATTGTTATTTTTCACATTTTCACTCTTCAATTACTTGGGTTTTAATATTAACTCCAAGCACAGCAACGCTGCTTTCTTTTTTTTATCTTTGTATATTCACATCACATACGTCTAATTAGCGGGCTACCGGTCTCTGCACATTCGGGTCATATGTACTTTTTTCCTGCACAACATCATGAACTCTTCTAAAAAATTGATACGGGCTTTCTTCCCTTGGGTGTTGTGAAGGTCGCTCTAGTTTAAAGGAAATGTGAGAGATGTTTCCGTTATATAAAATACAAACTTCGCCTTGATGCCAACGTCCATCGCTTCTATTCATGTCGTGCGGCGGTACCATTCTTATCTTTTGTACAAAATACCATCTTTAATCGGTTTGAAAAGCAGCCGTTTTGAAAATGCAAAATTTTACAACCAGGTCATTCTATTGTGTTCGGGCAATGGCATCATTAACTTTTTTATGGGAATAACGTGCTCGTTCTACTGAGATAAAGCAGAAGAATATTCTTTCACTCGCTCTTATGAAGCAGGTATATTTTATTCTGTATTTTGGGTGTATTTCCTTGAGAACATCTTTTTTTCTTACTCCCGTACTCATTGTTTTCTAATTTTGAATTGAATTGAAGTTTATTTCGTCCTGAAATTCTTACAGGATCGGGATTTTTATACAGTTTTTAAGACAATTTCTATCTTAAAATATTTATGTGTGATAATATTGCAGCGCGAATGGGTGAGCGTGCAGAATGCTCAGCGCAGCGCAAAAACAGCGCTACATATTTTATCTTTCTTTAAAGCGGACCTTGTTTTTAAATGTGCCCAAGGCCAAGGAATTCGGATAATAATTTTTAACAGTACATCAACTCTCTCAGTGGTACAATGGGCACCATGAGGCACAATAAGAAACAAAAACACCAACGAAAAGATAATATTCGAAACTATATGCAGCAACAGAGTCTATGGTTGCCGCTTAGTAATCGCGTCTAAGAGTAGCGAAAACCAAAAAAAAATTGAGAGAAGGAAAGAAATACTGCTTAAGATGCAGTTAGGTCCAGTGATCATGCTTATTCGCCGAATCCTCTTCCACCGTTTTTTACATAATTTGTTAGCGTATAGCAGCAATTACGTTCTCAGTCTCAATTACTCCCGCTGCTTCTTGCTAGGGCGCATAGCTCCTAATTCATAGAAAGAAGTGTAGGATATTCTATTAGGAAGCTTCGGAGTTTTTCTCATCATGATTGTTAACCAACCTAAAAAGTTTTCTATGGGCAAGGCCGAAAGCATAAATGGCGATGGCATACCAGTTAATGCTGCGCTTTCGTTAAACATCAGTACTGGTATTTCCCACGCAGCTATGCAGCAACAATGACAACGCCATTATATCCAGGATACAAGGTGTCTGTTAAAATTATCTGGTGTGCCACTACGTTCGGTTACTTAATGCGCAGTATAAAGAATGCAAATAGCGCGTGTCATTTATTATCGTCTAATATCGCTAGCTACAAAACGTTGAAATATTGAAAATCTTTACATAAAAGTAGTGCAATACAAGTTTATTCTCAAAAACTGCGTTATGAAGTGGTCTTTCTGTATGTGGCGCTGTACTTGACTGTGTCTCTAATACATATCTACTAGTTTAAAAAATACTCACGGCGGCTAAGAGGCACATATTACGCCGCTTAAAATAAAGCGAGTAATTGTGCGAAACTATCACTGGTACGTTTTTGTTTATGCAATGATGTGGCTGACTGTTTAAACTGATGGTTAGAAAGCTTTTTCAGCGACAAGGTTTCATGTGGACAATTTTGTCAGTCACTGATATGAAGACCCTAAACAAGCGAAGTCCCATATTCATACAGTGGGAAAAGCCAAGACAGCTTTGCTTACAATGTACAATTTCGAATCGCATTAATTTTAGAATTTCACTTTCATCGACAAATCAACAAAATACTTATGGTGTACAAGGCTGCTTGATTTTATACCACGCAAATAGAAAGGTATTTTCAATTTCTGCATACGGACACTTTCTCCGCAGGGTCAGCAAAGAATATGACTTATCCGACACATTTTGAAAATCAGTTTTAGCGGAGCAGTCGAGCCTTGTAAGGTCAAATTGAGTACTTTTGCGCATATTGTGTTCTTACTAGGCACGGCTCGTATACTGGCTTGTTGAGGGTAGTTCTTGGACAGAGCTAACGTAAGCATTCACGTTTAGAGCAGACTCTCCAAATTTATCGCCACGAAATTCACGCTACGGTGTGACTACGTCACGGTCTGTTGTCCCGCTGAACGACTACTAACTGTATGTACATTGTTGGTCTTTATTAGAGAGAATAGGCGAACACGTGGAATGCGCTCTGCGGTGGCTGCCTACAGCACCATCAACCGACAAGTGAAGAAAGCACGCTCGTTTTTCGCGTCCTCTATGGCCAAGCATGATAACAAGTTACGTCCGGTAGACAAGCGTTACTAGATTACGTTCCCTGATCGCTCGTGCAGCGAGTGGTATTGAACGATTACTGCAGCTTGCGCCGTGGTCGCGAACAACGTTTGATATGTTGTCAGTGGACTAGGCACTCCAGGCATGAGCAGAGAGAGAAAATGCAATCAAGCAGCGCTTGTCTACCGGCCATAACTCATTATTTTTTGTTCGGCAACAGATGCCGCTGAAAGAGAACGTGTTTTCTTTTGCTATCGGTTGATGGTGCTGTAGGCAGCCGGTGCAGAGTGCAGGCCACTCGTTCACATTTTCCCGTTCATAAAGAACGACAGTCTACTTTGTGCTGGCATGGGTGCACGTATACAATGTATATTAGAAATGTAAAACCAGATTGCCAGCCCTGAAGCCGCAATCACTGGTGCCCTCACATTTCATTTGTGCAGATATATTTTTTAAATTGTTTGAACCGGTGTGGCTATATGATAGAATATTTGACGGCCAGGCAGCTTGCCAGAGTTCGAGTTTAGCTCGAGCCGTGATATTTCTTATTTGCTTTCATCGATTAATTTCACGCACATATAACGACTACATGATCTAGTTTTCGACATGCACTGCTCCACGCTATCGCGTTACGGTTTCCTGGGTTGAATCAGACCGCGAATCACCTGCGGTGCCTACCATGGAAGCTGTGCACAACGGTATGTGCAGCACCAGACGGGTGAAAACGATAATATGGCGTACATGACAGGAAAGCCACGTTCCTTATTTCATGACCTGCGATTCATCTTCCTCGTGCAAAAAAGTTCTCATGTGCTAATTAACTTATGCACGAAGCCGTAAAAACAAGATCACAATAGCGCCAAGATGAAGTTGCCCGAGTATATAGATATATATGAACCTATGAAGCAGCTTCCATGTGCTAAGAGTTTTCTCTCATTTAAAACTGATAAAGGAAAAAACAAAGGTTTCCGTAGAGCTATGCTAAATTTTACGTAAATGATCACAACTGCATGCACACTTCACTATTCGTGCTAGCCTAAAACTCGGGCCAAATGGCGGCGAACTGACATCAAGACTGAACAAGACGAATGAGTGAAAATATGACGTAGTTTTTTAGAAGTCCAGCATAAAAATCGCAGGTACAAACCAATCATCATAAATTTCTAATAAGATTTTAACTTTAGCCATACACTGAACGTTGCAACCTCGCGTCATGTCCCCTTGCTATTGGCTATGCGGGTACCTCGTATACCTGCTCAAATGAAAATAGCTGAGCACCAAGACGGCAGGAAAATATACTGACACGTGTATAAAACAAATCGAAAGCTATAGTAGTAATTGTTCTACTCATTTATTACTGAGACATAACCTCAACTCAATAATACGTTAACATAAGCATTCAGAAAAGGCCGTATGCTTGATTGTGCCGAAAACGTGGACAGGCGGTGTCTTTACCGTGAATTTATGTCTTCATTTCCGCGACTCTGATAGATGGATCAACAACACGGGCAAAACGAAGCAATCCTGCCACTCGACCTGCGGTTGCAGTGGCATTCGCGTGTGTTTTCGATGACTGGCTTTAAGCGCGTGGCTGAACGACGTAGATTACACATGCCTAAATACCTATTCTATCAAAACTTGTTGCATAATTAGGCATTACTTGCATTCAGTTTTTCTAACTGGCGCTAACTGATAGTATAAGCTTCTCCGTGTAAGGTGAGTTAAGTACCTTTCAAGTGCTATGTTAATAAATTGACTCTGGGTTAGTAGAACACAACGGTGTCAAAAGACAAATAAAATTTGGTAAACCGCCAGCATGCTGTATGCCCCAGGATTACTGCGGTCGTCATTTTGAGATAGTAGGGTTCTGTACCCCCTTTTCTGTCCAAATCATGTCATGCAGTCTACGTGATGTCACAGGATCTCTTTGCTAGTACCACTTTATAACGTGTTTCCACGACAGTGCTATTTATTTGTACACTTTCGTCCTTTATGGAAAAGAAAACGTGATCGCGTGGCCTGCGCTCTGCGGCGGCTGCATACAGCACCATCAATCAACAGCAAAAGAAAACACGTCCGCTTTCAGCGTCATCTTTTGCCGAAAAAGATGATTACGAGTTATGGCTGGTAGACAGGCGCTGCTAGATTTCACTCTCTCTCTGCTCCCGCCTGCAGTGCGTAGTCCACTGCCAACATTTCAAACGTTGTTTGCGACCACGGCACAAGCTGCAGTAATCACCCGATATCGCTCGCCGCGCGAGCGATCAGGGAACGTAATCTGGCAGCGCTCGTCTATCGGCCATATGTCGTTATCTTGCTTGGCCTTAGATGACGCGTAAAGCGAACGTGCTTCTTCACTTGTCGGTTGATGGTGCTGTAGACAGCCACCGCAGAGCGCAGGCTACGCGTTCGCGTGTTCCCTTTCATGAAGGACGACAGTGTACATGATTAGCTTTCCGCACGCGTTAAAAAGCCTAAGACGTGTTTTTAAGAGATGAATTGAGTTTTGAAAGAAAAAAAAACACAATGTTCACAGCTAATGCCTTTATGTAAGTCATAATTCCGAGGATTTCACATAAATTGAAGCCATGAACCAAAAAGCGCAATACAAAATGAATACAGCGCAAGCACAATATGTGTAGCGTGAGTAGAGCGGTTACACCTCTTCAGTGATTTTAGCAGTTGTTGGTACTTCTTGAGTATGAAGACATTTTCTAGACACGTGTAGATTGTAGTTTTCGTTATATTCTATGTGATAGTCGGTGCAAACCAGTGGCTTAACGTAGTTCCAGCATAAGCACGTCACATATTCAACCCAACTATATGCATTCGAGTACTCTACTACGTTTGTGTGGGTATAAGCTCATTTTATGCCCATCCCTCACGTGGTGCTGGAGGCTCAGACCAACAAAAAATAATTCGCACAAGGTCGGCTAGTTTTCTTTCTTGTGGTGCATTGCTTGCTAATCAGCTCGCAGAGTTCCTTTCTGATTTTAGACAGCTCTCAAGTACATGTGGCACACGCACATTTACCGTGCTCCACGGTATGCGGTTCTGCGCAACAGATGATTGACATTTTATGCTCAGAAACGTCGAGAAGAGACATAGGTAATTAGAAAGTGACATCCTTAAGAAATGCTTACATCGGTAGCGTTTATGCGGCAATTGCAAATAATAGGGAGTTTTAGCATAACGTTTGCAGGTGTTGCGAACGTTGCTTTAGTTGTGGGCACCATATGAGTTTTAGCATGGCGTTTGCTCCGCCTAGAAAAAAGTCTAGGGACCTTCGCCCCGACCACAAACCCAAATGCATGGAAGCTACACACAGCACCTCGCGGGCCGCATGCGGGCCGCACACGCCGCCCGCTATTTCGAATTTTCTGCGTGCGGGCCGCTAACGCAAATGGCGGCTCGCGTTACGACGCATGCACAGTGGCAGCAACCGCACCGCAAGGGCCCGGGTTGCGCTATTCTAAAGCTTCCTAACAAATTCGACAGTCCCAGCGCGAGTCGAACCCAAGTGTTTTGCGCAGCAATCAACAATTCTGAGCCAGTGCTACACCGGGTGATCAAACTGCTTTGGAAATATACGCTATGAAGGCCTAATGTTGGTGAAATGTTATTTAAGATTGCAGTGAGGGTTTCCTCATTTTATAAGCATTATATGAGAACTTCAATGGTACAGTGAATGAATCGGCACAAAACTTGCTGACTTATCCACTGAATCGTCGAGTGAAGCAGGAGACGACGAAGTTCAAGAAGCTAACAAAGCTAACATGTCGGTTCATGAAAGTCACAGCTTTTCTACGCTCTCGGCAAAATATACCTACTATATTGTACTGCGCTTGGCTATAGTACCTATATTTGTTCTAAGTTTTTTAAACATACTGTTTTCTATCTCTTCATCACCCTGCCTATTTTTACCGTTCTTTTCTTGTTATTTTATTGTTCTTTTTTCCTCTTGTTTGTCTATCTCTCCTTCTAAGTAGTTGGTCACTCACCTTCTCTGTTTTTTTGCTCCGTTTCTTTGATTAGTTACTTCTTTATCCATCCAGTCTCTTTTGTCATACTTTCACCTAATGTTTTCTCTGAAATCCGTCCACACTTTTTCTTACTTTGCAAGTTTATATCAGAATCTTACGTTTTTGCTCCTTTTTTATTTTTCTTTCTTTCTATGTCCTTGTAACTCCACTTTTTCTCTCTCCTCTCTCTCTCTTTCTGCAGTGCGTCTCTCGCATGGTATTTTTTTCTCCCTTTATTCATACTGACTATATTTATTTCCATATTTTCTATAATTCAAAATTCTCTCTCTCTTTCTCTTTATATATATATATATATATATATATATCATGAAAGTGCAAGTTATTTTATCACCCGCTTTTCTTCTTACTTATATTACATTGGTTCTCATAACTTCCCCTATGCATTCCTTGGCAGTATTGTCTGTTAGATTTATTTTTATTGTGTCAAAACAATATATATATATATATATATATATATATATATATATATATATATATATTTCTTCTGGTTCTTCATTTCTTGTTGGCCTCCTTCGTAACCATCACATCTCTTCTCATCGAGTGCTCTTTTTCGTGACGTTCCTCCACTATACAACTAAAGGCTATGCAGTGCTCCGCCATATTTCATGGATGACTATGTGGTTACAACGGTCGCCTTGGCATTGTGGATACTGATTCTAATCTCACCTCAGCACGTTCTGGCCATGAACTTTTCAATATTTCTTTCTCTCTCTATCTCTCTCTTTTTCTCTTTTTTTCTCTTTGTACTCGTTATCACGCCTAAGAAGTTAGTTCATATTTTGCCGGAATAATCAGCGCACGTGTTTCGGTGGAAATGAGATGAGGAATAAAAGGAGATAACAAAGATGGCGCGGGCTGGTTCACGATAAGGATCATATTCGATCTATGAAATACGGCCAACCTCGAGCTTAAGAGCTCTGCCTTTAAAGAAGATGGCTATTGCCTACGAGTACTCATAGGCGAATTCCTAAGGTAGCCTGCGAGATTCTCGGTGTATTTTTTCTCGAGACATATTTTACCTTAATAGAAACTTAAAAAAATATGGAGATATAATGAGCGTATACATATACAGAGAACAGTTTGAATGTGAATTGTGCACACAACCTTTTTGTCGCCATTTTGGAGATAGGTTAGGGGTAATTTAGCTCTGGCGTCATAAATACGGGCTTCCATTTCACTATGGAGACCTCTTTTCGGAATATGGCCCACACCATCCCCACGCACCCCGTCCTGGCCGCGCATAAAGCGGATGAATTACAAATGTGTACCGAGCAAAGGATGGGATTGCGAAAAAGCCTTGGCGTGGAACCTTGAATGGGACCGCCATTGTCTGCCGCCGACGGAAACCGCTATCGTCATCCCCAGGGATAAATTCTAATGTGAAGTGCGCAGGAAAAGCTTGTGTACCCTTCTGGCAAGACTTAGCGTGCTCCTAAATCTTCCTCGTCTTTCTTAAATTGTCGACCTTACTATTTCTTCTTGTTTTGCTTCCTTTTATGCCCTACCTTTATTTAGTTTTTTATATGTATAGTACTACTCGAAAATGTGTAGTTAGTTTGATGCGATGTTAAGCCAGGACATAAAATGACCAAAAAAAATTTTCTCCTCTCTGTGTCCCGTCGCAACTCTAAAAGCGTGAAAGATGGCTACAAATCTTCCTCCAGCTTGAACGTGACGCTAGTAATTGTCAAAATAATGGTGCGCCACAAAAAGTAATGAATATTTGGGTGTTGTTTCATCATGTTCGAGAGTGCTAGAAAACATATTCGCTTTGGCCTCTCAATCTCGCAAACGCGTATGTGACTGTTCTTACAACAACCTTTATCATTTCAGTCTCATGTTTCGCTACCTGATCGAACACTCTCTTCCATGGTTACCTGCCTCCTAAGCAGCTTAATTGGGTGCTTGTTCACGAATGTTATCGGGAAATATCAGCGTCCATGTACATCTAGTAGATTGTGCATGTATGCGTAAACAAAATTGCGTGACATGCTGCCAGCTAAAAGAAGGCACGGTGATGACTGAGAATGGAATCGCAATACAAATCGCTTCCTTCCTCCTGGTCGTTGGCAATGTCGCGTACCAAACACACAGTGGAAACTTCTCTTGCGTAATGCTATAAGTCTTTCTATACCCCAAAGCTACTTGCATGGACCTGTAAATGTAGCTTGCGGAAACTTGCTGCGCATCTGGGGCAATGACTTCACTTCGCAGTATTGAATACTCTGAAACTATATAAAATGCCAGGGTTTGAAGCAGACAAAAATTTCTCGACTTGACGCTGCCCGCAGTACGTAACGCCTAGTTTTAATATCTATGGACAGGCCATTCAGTTCCACATTCATGATAACGAACACGTGGTTGTAGCGCAGAAGATGCAGCTATCACGGTGGCTTTAGCTCCATCTCGTTATGGAAATACGTACCCAGCTATAGCAGTTGAAAGCCGAAGAAGCCCTATTGTTCTTCCCATGGCATGAATCGCCGTTATTCATGTAAACTAATGGCTTCTGTGATAAGTGCTGGTTCCGCGGTGAACATATCTCAAAAACATGGTGGCGCTATGCTACAGAAACTACGTTGCAATGTCTGTTTATGTGACTAAAGAACCAGTGGGTAGGGTCACAAATTTTATTCGTAAAACCGAAATGTGCTATGCATGCCGTATATTTTGTTCAATGAAGTGCGTTAGCATTTTAACTAATGCCTTTTCGATTGGGGAGCTTAAGTAAGATTTGTACAAATGATAGCTCCTTAAGTTTCTTCAGGAACAATAAATTATTTCAAGTAACACTCTACTGCTATATTTTACCACTGAGCCCGACACTATGCCGCGTCTACCACGCTTTCATGTTTGTACAATTCCTGTTACCAAAATAACTCAATTTGCGCATCCTAGAAGGGCGCTCGGTAGTGCTCTGCATGCTAGAAACACTACGAAACAAGCATGAGTGATTTTTGTGAGAACTTTTGCTGCGTTTTGTTTGCATACAAACTGTAACAATAACTTTGCACTCAACATTCCCTATAAGTTCGCACTCATCAGGATATACGAAAACCCAACAAAATCTTAGATGAAACATGCAAGGAATGCGCGCCTATACATTTTTTTTGATGTATCAGAAAATTCACGACACCCATGTTTTAGCGTTCTACATTCGTTCTAACGTTATCAATTTTTACTCTTTCTGACGTGGCGGTGGCCCACTACTTGCTACTTCACGTCCCGGTAAACCTTATATAATGCTTTCCTATACCATACCAATCAAGCATCAGATTGGGTTACTTATCATTGCAATTCATTCCAGTTTCAGCAGTGCATCGCTCCATGCGCCCCATGGGTTTCATTCACACAAACCAGGAGATGCGAAGACTTCGATCGATAAGCCGGTAAAAAGTCAACTGATTCGGGTCACGCAAACTATCGGGCGAATCAGTCGAAGCTTCCAACTGTGGCGAAATTTTCTGCTAGCGATAGGCGGTGCATGCGTAACGATTCCCGACAGGGCAGTTCGCGCGTGTGCTTGAGGAGCCGTGGTTGAGGATCTTCGCTGTCGTCGGTGCGTTTGTGAAGTGGCAGCGCTGACACTGCATTAATTCATTTTCCGCCAGGCGCTCAGTCGTTCGAGCGACGGCGTTTCGCCCAAGCGTAACGCAGTCGATGTCGACAACTTGAATAAAAATGGTCACAGCCTCATAAAGATGTCTCCTGTTATGGCCTCTCATTGTCCTTTTTATTCACGTTTAGTATTGCCATTCCTAATTAGAGAAAGCTGATCATCTTTTGCCTCCTGTAAGAATAGGTTACTGAGATAGAAGTAGTATTGGTGTGACAAGGAAATTTTTATTATATACAAAATCAGACAACTACAGTTCTTATGATTATGAGATGACTTACGGTGTGGCATAAGTATATTTCCAAAGTAAGGATATGATAGTACAGTGTTATGAGCGATTCGATGTTATTTCACGTCCATTAACCGCCAAGTAAAGTACTGATCCTCACGTACTACGAGACACTACAGCTCTACCGCCGTTCGTGTCCGACCAGGCCTCCCAAGTATCCCACCCAAAGCTAAAAAAATCCCATCAGATTACGTGTAGGTGCCTACAGGTACAAAGTAATTGCCGAATTCAGTATTCTATATACAGCTTCATATACTCCGATGACTTCAATTAACACTTCACTACAGCCGGTGCAAACGCAACACCCCACGCACATTCTTAGACACTGCAAGCACGAATTACGCAACCCCCGTATTTCCTGACTCGTGATACCAGGAAAGGCGAGATCATCAACACCACCAGCATTTAAATCAAACTTTGTGAAATAACAAGAGCTGAAGAGATGGCCATGAGATGCCACCTGAACGTCACCTTCCCGGCCAATATGAGATTTTAATTATTATTCTTCCACTCTCTCAATGGTGTTCGAATCTCGCACCTGGCTATAATGGCTTGCCGCATAGTTTAGATGACTGCTTTGTTGATAGCTTATAGTTAGAACCTCAGGCTATTGTGCTCAAATGTCTACGATTGCTAAACGTTACATGTACCCATGCCATTCTGGATGGCCATGTTCTTTATTATATTGATGATGAATACAAATGAGCTTTTTTTTTCGCTGTTTCTGTGCCCGTGTGAGACGTGATCCAGAGCGCTGTCGGCTGTTGTAGCTGTCATGTTTGAAACGCTGTTGTTTGAAACTCCAAAAAGTTGTTTCTCTTCTAGCATGTTTGAAGTCGTGGTCTGAGCATTTAAGACCAGATGGCTTTTCCATTACGCCTCTGCTGATTACCAGTCTGTCACTGAATTACCATCTATGGGCAAGTGGATTTCGGAAACAAGCACTACCACAAAGGAGCTGCGTACAAACGTCTTTGAAGCTATTAGTATTCAGCCTTATTCACCATACGCGTAAGTATGCCCTCAATTTTCGCACATATCCTAAGCAGTTCTGTGGTCAGAATATAAAGAAGGGGTGCGCTTACATTGACTTCATTATTCATTCATATTCGAAAGTGTTCCATTGAGAAGTATTTACAGTCGAATTCATTTTCCCGAAAAGCCGTCTGATATTGTATCTAAACTCACGATATTATCACCAAGAAAAATAAGCCAAAAAAAGCCTCCACAAAGAACACGGCATTTGTAAGATAGCGGAAGCGGAGTACTTGTCACTTCGGCAATGATATTGGAGTTGCCTTTAAACGCGCAAAAATCAGCGCCAAAGGCAGGCCGGGGAACTCAGCTAAATGTTTCTTCGTTTTGATATTTTTAAAAGAGACCTATTATCAAGATGAACACAAAAAATTTATTTGACCAACTAGCTGACTCATGTATCGTCCCACAGTATTCCACAACTTTACTGACATAACGCATAGCTCTAGGCGAGTGAAGAAAAATGTTAGCTGTGGCATGTTGAGCTGCGCTTAAAAGAACCGTGTAGTATCTGCACACTTTTATGAATTGCAATGTTTTTGATCTGCTTTATAAACCATCAAAACAACCGGGGCACAGTGGTGTTCCCCAACATGTGAGTTGTCAAGAAACAAAGAAAATACAGTCCTCCACAACCTAACACCTTCTAACATAGTGCTTGCTACCTTCGCTCCGAGATCGAAGGTATTGAAAGCTTTCTGCACGTCACGTGGTTTTGCAGTACCTCTGTGATCGGCTAAATTTTGATCAAATGATGATGTCATGTGATGAATTCACAATTTTAGCTACCTGCAGCGTTTTACGACACTGCGGCATAAGTTCATTGAGTGGGGATGATACTAGGGTCCTTCGCCCTGACACCGAAGCCGTTGACTGCACTTCTCGCGTTTCACTTGGCATTAATGGCCTTTACGTTAGAACTCCAGCGTCAAGTATTAATTCGCAGAAGGAGACTCCTAGGCAAAGGTCGCTCACTGCGTTCATTCAACCGTTGAATTCGCACTCCGTGAAAGCCCCATCTGTCATTTTTGTGACTCACTAGATGTGGCACGAGGTGGATGGTCCTTGAAGTTTGCAAAATATGCTGCAGCTTTTTTTTTTCTAGGTCCCTTTTGCATTTGGTGTAAATGACATTGCACTAAATAAATAAAACTGGAAGAGGGGAAAGAGGGCAACTGCCTTCCCTCGGCCTTCGAGTGCCCACTTCAGGTGCAGTGAGTGAGACCTCGCACAAGGGAGTGTGCAAGCTCACAAAACCATTCCTAATAGCATTTGTTGCCACAAGCCCGTGGCATGGGAGTTGGTTCTTTTCGCACTCAGTAAGTAAACAGGCGGCCGTTGACACGACAACGAGAAGACGACCACGTTATCACACGTTCTCTTGACTCTTCGTAATAAGTTTTTTTTTCTGCTATACCGAAAATGTTACTCCACAAATGCCTTGTTTCGTTCCACTCAAGCTGACTGATTTATCCCGATTTCTTCTTCTTCCCATGCTCTATAAAACAACTATGGAAAAAAAGCATCACACCTGCGGGGTACGCGCAGCACAGTCACAGCAAAAGCTGGAAGAGCGTCGTTTCATAGTTCTTTTTAATCACATGTTCTTGTTGTCCTTCACTTGTGGCTCATAGCCACTGTGGGGGATCGGCCAATAATTGAGTGGTATTTTAATGTATTATTCGATTTTAGAGTAATCTTAGAGAAATTGAAACCATTACAAATTTTAGAATACATTTTTGATGACTCTTTTGGTCTCTGCTACTACCACACTTGCAGGTTACCCTCTACGCTATAAATAACCATAAATTTTGTGTAGTGGGGAGGCATTCACTGTGCCATCATTTGCAAATGTTCGGGGAAGCGAGGTACCCGCTACAGACTTGCGAGAAGTTTTGTGCATTTTATGTGCTGTCGCTCAAGATGATCAAGAATTATATCTTAAGCTTCAGTAATGGCTTGGAGCAGTCGACGAGCCACTCGTTACACAATCAACATTGTGTGAAGCCTGAATGTTCCTTTGCTGTTCTAAAACACGCTTTTACTCATATTACCGCGATTCTCTTCCCGACATCAAACTTGCCTAAGGCCAGTTTGCCATGTAAGAGTACCGGGCTGGCACGCAACAGACCTGAGTTCGAATTACATACATAAAGTACAAAAAGCTCTGATTAGCAAAAAACTTTATACTTCATGCAGACATTAACGTAGAGAGATTATCCGTGAGTTGTTAATGCCACGCACGTTTTTGTGCGAGTAAATTGAAAGCCATGTCTGTGCCAAAAATCTCGAACAATCTTTTTTTTTAAAATTGCTCGCATTGTAAACACACTGTAGAAACGAAGTGAATGCAATTTTCTGTATAACATGGAAAAAACAAGATATTTATGTCCTTCAACAGGAACAACAAGACCTTAAAATACAAGAAAAGAAAAACGTGGCATAACGCCGCAATTAGCAGTGCTGTTCAGTCAATTAAAGTGTTTAACGGTATTATAACTTCGGCAAACACAGACACGTCGTTCTTTGTCCACACCGGATAACATTAAAAGCACCCCTATTCCTCTTAAAATCGATTATGCAAGTCAATCACTCTTGATTTACACTGCCATGCAGGTTAGTGCTACTAGGCCAGACGCTTTAGTGAATTCCTTATGGCTTTCCTTTATGCTTATGGAACTGCCTTCTCTTCCAGCATCATATTAGCTGCCGCAAAACAATAGTGTATGAAGCGGAATTTTAGTCATGAACTTCCTGTGTAATGCAAAGCATTAATGGTAAATTCACCAACAAGGAGAAGAAACTTTACAACAGGACACGCCCGACTTACATATCAATGTGGCGATGGCAGAATATGTTGTGAATTAACAGCGGGCCTCCTTCCGCGACACAAGCCCTTCCTAGCTTTAATCACCATTGTTGTCATTCAATCCCAGTTCCTAATAATGGAAGTGGCGTATTTTGCTAATTTGAACGTATTTACATTTTTGCGTGAAATGGAGGAACGCCGAACACGATCGATTGATATGCGGGGTTTAACGTCCCAAAACCACCATATAATTATGAGAGACGCCGTAGTGGAGGGCTCCGAAAGTTTCGACCACCTGGGGTTCTTTAACGTGCCCCTAAACCTGAGCACACGGGCCTACACCATTTCCGCCTCCATTGGAAACGCAGCCGCCGCAGCCGGGATTCGATCCCACGACGTGCGGGTCAGCAGCCGAGTACCTTAGCCACTAGACCACCGTGGCAGGGCGGAACGCCGAACGCAAAACGAATACGATGAAGAAATGAGGCAAAAACTTCCATAGAAATATGACACAAATCCCGTGACTGACTCCAGGCGCATGCGACGTCACGGATTTTAAATTATTCGGGTGATACGGAACCTAACAGTGAAAAGGCCTAACTGAGATAATTCATGCCTCCAGCAGTAAGGTTCAAATATTATTCACTCACGTATGTCTCATTGAGCCTAATTGTATGGAAGGCACCTAGAGATTCAACTCGTGTTGTGTCCTTTCCCTAAATTGTGTATGCGAACACGGAATTGGTGCCACGCAGCCTGCAGTAGTCGAAACGCAGTCCCACCATTCGCGAAATTTGAATTTTCTTGTTCCCGTTACGCCATCATCACCTACTTTTTGTCCCATGTATGTCTTGATGCGTGTAAAGAAAATGCAACATGTAAGTCTTGTAGAACCAAGGAGGGGCCCGCATCTGCCCCAGACTGATTCTTTGGAATTAAAGTTCTTCGTACAATACCTGTTTGCGTTTTCGAAGTACAACCTATTTCCGTCACTTTCTTTGTACGTGCTCCGTGTTTTATGGCTGCACTTAAGAAACAGTTATCTATTACCCTCTTCACCTTTTTTGAAGGTCTTATGTAGGCGCTGTAACTGTAGGAAAATATTTTTAAACTGATCGCCATTCCTCTAAATGTGCACGTTCTTCATTTGTACAGTACAATATAGTACTCTACAAATACAGTACTGCATAGTACTATTTCCTTCAGTACCATTACATACGTACGTACCGTACTATAACAAATAGTACAGTACAGTACTATTTCGTAAATTATTTAGTGCTATACCGCTAAAGAATTGACCAAAAGTGTGTGAACGAGTGTAACTGATTGTAGTTATTATTCTACTATTTGCCTTTTGATAACCCCGAAAGTGCGATGCATCGTTCACAAATGAAATACACTTTTCTATGCATTGTTCAAACAATGCACTTACATCTTCATCAATTCCGTCAGGACTCAGGAAAACCTAAATGCTTCTTGACTGTTTTCTGTAAGGGCACCCTTTAACGGTGCCCTCTTCAGCCTTTCCTGTATTCTCCTCTGGCAAAGCTCATAGTCGACTCTTAGGTTCGTTATTTTTCCTTCTTGCATTCTTCTCCAGTACGCCGCCTTGCGGAGTATGTCCGGAATGCTAGCCGATGGTAGCTGACATCTGTCGGCTATAGCATTGCGGACAAGAAAACAAGAAAAACACGACTTGAAAATGCTGTTTCTCTTGGTCGGATGACAAAGCCGACAAGGGAAATGGCTTTTAGAAATGGGCTTTCCGTCTGCTTTAGTTCCTTGTCAGGACCATTTTAGTAGGCCAGCCACCTCCACGTCTTTGGTTGTTTTACAAGCCATTCTAAGACGGAGTTGCTTGTTCTGTGTTCAGGGAAAGTTGACTGACATCTTAGAAACGGAGTCGTATTGAATTCCAGAACCGAAAGAGAAATATACGTAAGTGCTTGAATTCATCGTAGTGGCAGTAGTAGTGAAGACAGACCAGTACTAGGCTACAGATGTGATGTGACTGAGTGACATTGATCACTATTGTCATATTTTAAGGGAACAATCTTCAACAAAACAAGGACCAACATGCATCTACGCGTACAACTGAACAGTGGATGAGGGCTTGTATTGCGGTGTGTCTCAAGCTTTCAGTGTTTTCTAAAGGGAAGTAATTTTTTCGTACATTTATCTGAACTGTGCATATATATCGTATAATGCTGACGTTTTTGCTGCGGATTTCTACCCGAACAATTCGCAGACAAGTCTATCACTCAATGAGGAATGAAAGCACCGGTACATATTGCAAGAACGCACCAAAGTTATGCAAGAGTGGCTCCTTTAAGAAAGTTTGTCAACCATGATGAAATAGTTTTTTATCACATTCTGTTATCTTGTTGACATGAGCATATTGGGTTGGCAGGCAGGTGTGTGAACAGCAGGATACGGTAGTACCAAAACAATGATAATTAAAGCAAACAGGTTCACCAGCATTCTTTGTGACCAATGTTTGGCAGCATGTGGGTCCCGAAGTCAACCCGAGTGATGTGAGCCCTTGTTTGAACGCTGCGAAAGTAGTCGTCACATCCGAGAACAGGTTAGAAAAAGAGAGAGAGGATTTATTAGGAGGCAGAGAGGCCTGTCTGGGCAAGTGCGCACGCTACTCAGGGGATCAGGATAGGGGAAAAAATAGAGATGAAGGATGATGATAGGTGATGACGGGTACAGGAAAAGGCGGTGCTGTTAACTGTATCCACTTACCACATTATCCTACAGCTTAGAACTGCGCTAGTAGCAGTTTTCGACACTGTTTGGACGCACATTTCTCATAAAATGACATTTAACTGCTAAATCAAACAGGTTCAAGATGTTGTAGATGATTTGAAATATTGAACTTGCGGGAAGTACATCTGTGAGCGTAATACTCCTGTAATTTCTAAGCGAAGAGCCTGACGCTGATCAGAACATACGCCTTCCCATTCCCCCGACAGACATCAACCCTAATCCTCGTCAAGAAAGTGCAGACATTCCCTTTCGCAGCACATTTGCGTCCCGGTGCATTCTACAGGGGTTTACTTAAAACTAAAGGTTCATCAGTGCCAGCATCGTACAGACAAACTTTAGAGGCAATGGAAGCGAGCCTGCCTGTCAACGCTGTGGTCAGAGCACAAAAGCTCAACCAAGCTATAGACTTGTAATGTAGTACTACTTATGCATGGTAACACACCCGAAACGTACTAAATACTAGGCCGAGTGATGGTTTTACTGCCAGGAAGAAGTGGCATAGTGCACGCTTGCAAAGTTTGTCGCAAAAACTCCGCACTCTCGAAGCACCCGATTAGTATTGGCGCGCCCCCGAGGGTTAGCGAAACGGCCATGAAAGGGGAATCCAGAAGCGGCTGGACGTATCGCAAAAACAAGAACGTTGACGGGTGCACGCACACGTGGTTGGCGGCAGTTCGCATTGAGCATCACCTATAAACAGATGGCCCTCTCATACATCTGGGGAAAAGGTGATTTCACCACAGGGGGGCAAGGGTTCTTGTCCTGCCTCACGAAAAATTTTTGCACCGAAAACAGCTCTTTTTTTTATCTACTCTTTCCTCTGCATCTTCTTTTCGTTTTCTTCGTTATTTATCTCTCATAGTACTCGTGATCTCGCCCAATCAAAGATGTTGCATCCCAGACCGGATTTATCAGTGGGCGTATTATTGAAAAGCAGAAAACGAGACAGAAAAAAAGCGGCAGACAAGACGAAGAATAGAGTGCGCCCCAGTCCACTATGGGGACAATTTTTGGGTGTGATACATGGGAAACCTGGACCATAAAATATCTTCTGAATAACGCCAGCCCAAGCGCTGTATTATAGACAACAAAGAAACGTTTAATGGAAATAAAGAACAGTGGAACGTCCGTTGCGACATCTGCCGGCTTAGTTTTCATTGGACCCTCTCTTTCTGAAAACCAACCAGCTTGCTCAACAAATGTATTTAAAGAAGGACGCTTGACATCGCCACAGCAGCATGCAGTGAGTCTACATGTCATTCGCCAAAGCGAACAGGCCAGCTGGCCAAAAAAAAGGAGTCCCTGCCACGTGCTGCTGTCGCGGTATTCCATGAGTTTGGCATTACAAAAAAAATACATGTGGTTCAACACGAAACGGGCTCATTTGAACGTCTGCCGGACACACAAATAACAAAAAGTGTTCATTTTTTTTTTTAGTTTCCCAGTGATAGTCGTGAATCTCAGTTTACACAAGTATGGATAACCTACCTTTCCCATCGTCGTTTCTTAGTCCGGTATATTAGGAACTCTTGCAGAAACCAGAAATTTACAGCTCGGTAAGCAGTGTCTCTTTCGAGCAGCTCACTTGGAATATTTAGAGAGGAGATACCTAAAAGAGTACACAACATCAAACAAAATCATGTGCTTGCAAATTTGAAAACACAAAGAAACAGTGAAACTTATAAACAAGTGTCCACGCGTAATGCTGCATAACCAAGCATAATACGTCAAAAACCCACTCAGAGAGCGACCACGTGTTAAACATTTTCAGCTAGATGAACAAGAGAACTGAATTTGGGAAAGAATGTGGTGGCGTCGACACTTTTGTCTTCTTCGTGCATGCACATGGTGACGACGTGTGCGAGTTTTGCCAGCATGTATTTATCAGCTTTATGCATGGGTCAACCTCTTGCATATCACTGTTTTACTGCACGTTACACGCACTTGGTAAAATTCAAGCAGGGAATTAGCATTGGAAGCCCAGTGGAATACGAATTCCGAGGATGGGATATAAAAATATCGAGCACGAAGCACATGCTGCGCAACTTCTGCACTAATGAGAGTATCGCACAAAGCGCCATAAGAATTGTTCTTGTATTTGCCGACAAGAAGTGTTCTCGCAGCATATCCAGTAAGGGTGCTCTCTGTAAAGACCACCTCCTGTCACTTCGTCTCATAGGAACCACCAACTGAACACGCAATAGGAAACGAAGCTGCATAGACTGAAGAAATAAAATGGTTGCAAGACTTTTCATTTTGTTAAGTAGCTGCCACGAAGCGATGACCAGGAAGAACACATAATACGGAAAAATGTTCGAGCCACAAAAGGTGTCATCTGCATCCACGCACTTGCTTTAGCGACCACGTGACCACAATAATTACAACGCAAACAGAAAAACGCTGAAAGTGTTTATTCATACTTTACTTGTGTATTCTTTAGTGAGTATGTCTTGTGTCAATTACCATAAAAACCTCCCACATCATGCCGTCTTATGCTGTCTCATGCCTGTTGCCCCCCCCCATGCCTTATGAAGGGTGTTTCCATCGTTCGATCGCTTTTTCTTGCTACAGGTATTGTAATTATCCTTGGCATTCGCTCTTTCCGATCGTGCATACTTAACCAATTTTATTCATGCATAACTGTTTCACCGTGGTAATATCCTTAGTGCAAAAAAAACTATGAACTTTTGAAGAAGCTTGTTGCTTTTCCTAAATGTGTCACAACAACTTTCCAGCTGTCACTGTTAATCCAACTAGGCAATTGTTTATAATCACATAACTCTCGACATCCCGCCACGAGCGTGAACATTGTCAGCTGCTAAGAAATGCCATGTGAAGTCAACAACAGCCATAGCACTTGAGGAAAACGTGGAAAGTGAATAAACTATATTCAAGAACAACAACTTTGTTTCAGAGGTATCATATTGCCAGTAGCATTGATTTATACTATCGCTTGTTGCAAAAAAAATTAACAGCATTTCCACGGAGTGAATGACAGAGAATGGGACGAAGCATTCGTCCGTCCATTCGTTCTCGCTTCCGTCCATCCATGCGTCCGTCTGTGTGACCGTCCACGCATCCATCCGCCCGTCCGTGCGTGCGTCTGTTCGTGCGTCCATCCCTGTGTTCGTCTATGCATCCGCCCCTGCATTCGTTCATGCGTCCATCCATGCATCTGTCTGTGTGTCCGTCATCCATCTATTCAACACTCCAAGTGCCGCCATCCCGCATCTTTCCATCATTATTTCTACATATAGAAGCACCGCCATCCAGCAGACATACCAAGACTAAAGGAGAAGCAGTGCGGCTGAGCTAGAGAAGCGGCACGCGCGCACCTTCTTACGGCCTGCGGTTTGTGTCTAGTTCCCACCTTTCGCCACCTGCAACCTAAAACTAGCCAAACCATGTTAAGACTTAGGAGATGACGCCCAGTGAATTCCGTGTGGCAACCAGATAGTGCTCAATGTGCTTCCTTCTGACACTAGTTTTTTTTAGTAAGCACAGAATTCAATGCAAATTTAATTGCAGATTACGTCACCGATAGTCGTCGCTGTAGGTTATTTTATCAAAGGCAACTATCTTTTCATTTATGAATAACGTGCACGGGTTTCATCGTGAATTCAAATGAGTGCACGCGTGCCGCTTCTCTAGTCCGGCTGTGGAGGTGGCTGCTGCTGCTGCTGCTGCTACTACTACTACTACTACTACTACTACTACTACTACTACTACTACCACTACCACTACCACCACTACTACTACTACTACTACTACTACTACTACAAACATCGCAGACCCACATTTAGGAGGTTGCCCCTAAAAGTGCTTTGCTACACTCTAAGGCAAAATTATCCCAAAAAGGAGTAACGGAGCCCAATAGGCGCGTGATTAACGGATAGACCGTTGAGGAGCAACCACAGAGGGAAGCGTGGCGCGCGAAACCAAGGAATGAACCTCCCGGGCATTGCAGGCAGTGCGAAAAACGTCGCCAAGGTGACCAGGCCTCCCTCTCCTCCTCTGCTGGCTCAGTTTTTCCCCGTATTTTGCCGGCGGCAGTTCGCGTTGCATCGTGCTCGGAGTGCTCGACTACGGCCGCCTGGATTCGACGATCTAAGAATTATGACGTGGTGCTTCTGTGTACGCTTGGATGAGCGTGGGCTGCTGCTTTTGATTTTCGCTGCACCCATGAACTCTGGAGCAAGTCTCGACACGTCACCAAGCCGCGCTGTATATCTCTGGCTTCAAGGTAGTCACGACCACGGAGGAAGGAAAGGTAGGAGAGGCCCTGACGTCACTCGTTGTGAAGCCCCTATGAAGCCGGAAGGCGGCCATATTGACTGGGCGAATTCTCCTCTCTTGTTTACATCCGAGTGTAAAGCAGAAGGTACAACTCTATCTCCAGCTCGGAAAGCACGTGAGCGGCGCAGCGCGCGTGTCGTGACGATCCGAAACTAATGGAACGGGGCTCAACACTCTGGGCCCGCGCGACACCTTCGGCGAAGTGATTTCGTCCCAGTATTAACAGCGAGTAACAACAGCTAGCTCACCGACAATGAAGCAAGTACAAGAAAACGCGCACTAGATGCACTGACAATGGTCAGTGTTTTCACATCATTCATTCAGCAACTGTACAGAGAACACGATCGGTCGTGCGCCTTCTACGGTTGTATTCCGCCACGCGGCTGACGCAGCGTCCAGCAACTGCGTCCGTGTTCCGCGTGAAACTCACCGGCGTCAGCATTCTGCGACCGTGGTGACTTTGAGCACGGTGCAAGTGACACTTGAACGCGGTTGCTGTTACGTTGAGATTACATGCAATGCTTGGGGAGAGTATACGAAGCGGAAGAGAACAGGTGTTTTAATACGCACATGCAAGTTGTTACTGTGCACACACAACATAAAATACGTATGTGCACATGGTCCTCATTGCGTCTTGCTGGGCTCAACAGCGTCGTCCGTTGTCACAAGCAGGAGCACTGCCCAGCCGTCACTGACCTGCAAGGCATTGGTCGTCATTCCGGTTCGTCATGGTGCCCAAAGCAATTTCGCTGAACACTAATTGCTTCATCTGCGTCATCCGCCGAGCGACATATGAATGTGCACTCGTTCTACACACTGTTGAAGCCCCGTGATGGACAAAAGGATTTGCTAACGTTGCTAAGAGTACAGTAACTCCCAGGAAAACACTGCGTAAAAGATAACGTGGTGCAGAGCACGGATATTGTCCGTCACGGCTCAGCACGAGACCTGCACACATGCCACCGCCAGCCACACGCCACTCACTGCTAGACCAGCTCCAATGCGCAACATGTAACTATAGCAACGCCTTCATTGTGCCCAGTGAATATAGCCGCCATGATGTCACTTCATCCACACTATTTATGCCGCGCGCCGCCTGGGCGTGCCCTCTCCTACCTTTCCTTCCTCCTTGGTCACAAAAACACACGACAGCAACAGTTGGGAAGGCCAATATGGCGTCCGAGAAAACAAAAGGCCTACCGGATATATACTTCAGTCCGACTCAGGGCAGAAAACAGCGCTGGATTTTAAGGCAAGTAGGTTATCAATCTTTATTCTACTCTGCTTGTCGCGTGTGCGATATGGATCGCACTTGCCGGCAACGGGCTCGGTCGTGTTGTATATAGCACGCACGAAATGCATCGCGAAGGTCAGCTTCGGCGTCTGCTGTTCGTCTGTGCTTTGCGACTGCCTGGAAATTTGCCGTTATTGCCGTACGCTCGCTCGTCGAGTGCTCGCCTGTCTTCGCCGCTGCGATGAGCTCCGGGCTGACAATATTGGGCTGAAACCTCGTCGCTGTGTTGGGAGTCGTCGAAAACACATTGTGGGTTCTCGTAAAGAGCTTGGTTGTAGTATGTCGGGCGCTGTAAGTGCACCTGCACGGGCTGGCGGGGCTTTCGCTAGCGTGGGAACTCACTGAAAATTGGTCGCCATTACAGTTGGCTTTCCCGTAAGTCGGTCGCAAGCAGCTCGGCGCCACCTTTTGGCCACGGCGCGGACTCACGTTTGCGCGCTGCACTCGCTCGAGTTTGTGAAAAAGGGCCGCATTACCGTCGATTTCTTCGGCGCTAGCTCCAAACCAGCTTGGCGCTGTTCGTGGCGCTGGCCAAGCGTATGCTCGCTCTCCTGTTCGAAGTTCGCCGGCGGCAGACACTCCCCGTGCAGCGCCGTGCTTGGTCTCGCATTCGCTTGCTCGAGTTGAACGACGTCAGTCGCTTAGGACCCGCCGACTTGTTAGCGGCGCGGTGGTTCGCGCAGTTGTGGCTGCAGCCGCCGCTCCAAAGCTGTCGGGCTACAGGGATCGAAATGAGTCTTTGATGATGTGTGACATCACTGTGAAATTATTAGCATGTAATATCTCACGTATGTTTTCATTTCACTTTGCACGTATTTCTCATGTGCATTTGTATTCATCCTCTGTCACGTGTGGCTCACTATTTTACATACTTATTTTGCAGCCGTGGGCACACACCTTGCTGAAAACTGTGTCACTGGCGTCTGCGCTGCCTGTCGTCCATCTCTTTTGTCAGAGCAGCTTCAGAAGGACTGTGTGAGATGTTAAGGTAAAGTTATTTGTGTGCCATATTTAAACGCTTGTTTTTATATTAACGTGCACGTACTTGTCATATGCGTGCATCTTCATCTTCTGTCACGTGTGTCTATTTTTACTATAGTATTGTACGTGCAGCCGTGGGAACACAACAGGCAGAAGGCTGAACTCGCTGGCAATGCCTGTCATCAATCGCTTCCGTCGGAGGAGCTCCCCAAGGAGTGAACAAGGTTTGAAAACAACATTGGACTTGTACACTTCACCATGTATTCACTTAAATGAATGGACAAACTTCATGTGTATGCAGAAAAAAAATTGATGTCTCATTTTTGTCTTTCATTGTTGCCGTGACTGCGAAAGCCGTTACACATAGGTGGCTGACTACTTTTTTGCGTGTTCTTTTCTGCGCAATTTGTTGCTCACTGCGGAGAAAAACAGGCGAAAAAAGTATTAGGCCTGGCGGAAAATAAACAAAAAAACATTGTGTAAACTGGGGAAAAAAAGCCCATCCGATTGGAGCATTTGATTGGGCATGTAGCGCGGTCTACGCGCTACATACCCGGCCCATGTCTATTTTCTCTTCTTGATTTCAAATATGATATCCTTAATCCCCGTTCCTTCCCTAATCAACTCTGCTCTCTTTATATCTTTTAAAGTTACACCTAGGGATTTTCTTTCCATTGCTCGCTGCGTCATCCTCAGTTTAAGCTGAACCTCCTTTTAAGTCTCCAGGTTATTGCTTCATAGCAAAGTACCTTTACAGAGACCTGTACAGTAGCCGGGACAACTCTGACCCTAATACTATAAGAACAAGCAGTAACCCAGATGACACCCCACCAGTAATAATAGAAGTCAGAGAAGCCTTGGAGAGCATGCAAAGAGGTAAAACTGCTAGTGAGGACCAGGTAACATCAGATCTCCTGAAAGATGGAGGACATATTGTGTTAGAAAAACTGCCACCCTGTTCACGAGGAGCCTCCTGACCAGAAGAGTACCAGAGTCTTGGAAGAATGCTAACACCATCTTAATACATAGGAAATGAGATGACAAGGACTTAAGAATTACAGGCCGATCAGCTTGCTCGCCGTAGTATACAAACTGTTTACAAAGGTAATCGCTAACAGAGTAAAGTAAACATTAGAATTCAATCTACCAAAGGAACAAGTAGGATTTCGAACAGGCTACTCAACAATCGACCACATTCATACTATCAATCAGGTAATAGAGAAACGCGCAGAATATAGCCAATCACTATACATAGCCTTCATTGATTACGAGAAGGCGTTTGTTTCAGTAGCAATATCAGCAGTCATGCTGACACACCGGCATCAGGGTGTCTGTGAAGTATATATAAACATCCTGAAAGAAATATACAGGCGATCAAATGCTACCATATTGCTTCATAAAAAAAGCAACAGAATACCAATCAAGAAGGGTGTAAGGCAGGGGGATACAATCTCTCCAATGCTTTTTACCGCTTGCTTACAGGAGGTTTTCCGAGTCCTAGAATCGGAACAGTTAGGCAAAAGAGTTAATGGAGAGTACCTTAGTAACCTGCGCTTCCCCGATGACATTGCATTGCTGAGTAACTCAGGGGACGCATTGCAACTCATGATTACGGAGTTAGACAAGGAGAGCAGAAAGGTGGGTCTTAAAATTAATCTGCAGCTGAGAGTAATAAGTGTCAAATCTGATTTTATTTGCGTTGGGAAGGCGTTATGTGAAGGTGAAGGGTAGTTAGGATTCACGAAGGGAAATGTGCACACGACAGTATAGTGCCATCAATATCGATCGTTTTGTGTACTATCACGGCCGCGATGGATAGGAGACACCAGTAGAGTGCACCACGTCTGCTATCTAGCGCTGCCGTGGCCTATGCTGTGAATTCAGAAGTGCTGCAAAAACACGTCTTTGTCCTCAACCAACAGTTTTCTGCCTGTCAGCATATTATTGTTAGGGCCTCTAATGCTACTTATTTGAGTAAATGGTTAACCTTAATGGGCAAAGAAAGTCTTTTATGTAACAAATTTTTCCAAAGAAAACGAATTGATAAGAGATCTCAAATGCGTTCTACGGGAAAACATAGAAAATGACAGCTGTAAAAACGTCGCGTTACAAAATATATAAAACCAATAGACGTCATTATACATTACGCATGGGCTCAAAAAAAACATAAAAGATACGAGACCTCATAGAGCCCACCTAGATGGCGCTTTACTTAACGAACACCTGCGAAGAACACAAAACAAATGCAACTGGACGCGTTCGATGTGAATTTACCAAATTACTTTCACCCGCATTTGTGAGCCGGGTGAACTCACGTACTGAGTCCGTGAAAAGCTCTGCCTCACTGTTTTTAGACGAATAGAATGAATTTATAACAGAATGGCTATTTTCACAATGAATGACAACAAAAAACACACTGTGGCGAAATTAAAGTGCTACAGAACTTAAAATACCAGATATTAACAGCTAGATTGCTGTAGGGGATATAAAATTGCCATCAGCCAAATCTAGCTGTAGACGCGACAACTGGAATAGTCCCATATATACGACCGGAAGTAGAACCTGAAATGCATGGCTTCCGAGGGCAGAATGGCTCGCAGTACTAGAACGTTCTATACATTGGCACGTCTCGGGATTACGCCAGCTGCCCATCTTTCTGGATTTTGGGCACTCTTCGAAAGTGCTTGGCTAATGCCTACCTACAACATGCCGGGGAAACCTGCTTTAAGTGTGATCATAAACAAGCTCACGGGAGACCATATCCTGAGTCACCCACAATGTTCGAACAAATGCTCGTTGCTCGCCGTTTTATCTCCAATTACGAGAAAAGGGGGGCGGGGTGGGTGTTGGCTGCACCCCATTTGAGCATCGGGGATATTAGTAGAAACGTCTCCTCGCTTCCTGTATTTTTGTGTGCTTATATTTCATCTGAGCTCTTTTAGCAGTTTTCTTCTTCTTGCCTATAAAAGTAATACATAACATCATGTGCTGGTCAATCACTTTACGATAGTTTGTCTCTCTGTCTTTACCTCTAAACAGCACTGGCACTTCAAAAAAATGGGAAAAAAAGTACATAGGTATGCCACATAGCAAGAACACAATGTAAGACGAATGATAAAAAACAGAGAGAGCACTGATTGAGCACGAGGGCATGATCTAAGGACTATGCGATGACTAACTCATACCAGCCCTATCATTATGACTACATGGCATTCCCGATCCTGAATATCTCTCCAGAAAATCTACACGTTAAGGTTAAGGAGCTTGCTACTTTTGCTCGCGGCTTGTCGAATGACCATGGCCGGTACGTGCACCAATGTTGCTGTGGTTGGCGCTAAAGATTGCCTCTCCGGTTATTTCAGCAATGCTCAATAGATGGCGCGCCACCATCCAAGGCGTCAGCTTTCGAAGTGCCCCGTGCACTCGCCTCCTCAAAGTGCTTTGAAAAAAGGGAAGTGATGTGAAAATTGTGGTGTCGCAACTGTCTTTCTTTCTCTGTCTCTCTCGCTCAGGAGGTCACCTCAAGAATACCACACGGGGGATAGGTAGTGGCGGAGAGAAAAGAATCTGAAAGAGACAGGAGCAGCGAAGGATGTCAGTGGTGTTTCGTCGGGCTGCGCGCGAACACCCTCCGCCTCCAAGCAGGGAGAACAATAAAAAACCATCAGGCTAGCTTGCAGTGTAAGAACCGTCACTTCGTAGGCATGGCAACACGTTATAGGTTCATTCGATGAGTGTTACGCGCTGGTACAGACATCTTTCCAAGCTCACTAACCTGTCTACTACAGTTGCCGTGTCTACAAACCGTTTAAATGCGCCGGATAGCTCCACGTCTGCCATTTATGACCGTTCGGCATTTTACTCACGGCAGCGGCGAGTGTGGCATAAAGGGCCAGGTGGTTTACGTGCCGATCAACGTGTGCAACACTGAATAGTGCCTGCCACGGAACGTGCCCAACAACACTGCCTTCGACCGACACATCATGCGTTGGATCGTTAACAAGCCTTCCTACAGAAAAGGTCTCAAGGCTTCCTACAGAAAAGGTCTCACTAAGAAACGTCCCGTGCACCTCCTAGCAAGCACTTCTAACGTCATTCACCTCAAGGATATGGCGATTATTCTTATTTCTTTTTAACCTGAACTTTACATTTTGATGGGGCGCTCTTAATTCGATAGCTGGGCACTCTCGATGGCTTTCTGTCGTCAGCGTATCTATCGTGTCAAATATAAATTTCGAACAGATGACTACGAGGGTGTTGACACAGTTTCTTCAGAAAACCTAACTAATTGACAAGTTTTAACAGGTCTAGTGTGGTTGAAGACATTCTATTTCATTATCACGCATCCCCTCAAAAGAAGTATAGACCAGCTAAGAACAGTTATTCTTGGTTAGCCACCCTTTTTACCTATGCTTTTCCCTCTCTCATAAATAGCTACCGCACACCACCAGGCGTGTAGTCACAGCACGCTTTCAGAACCAAGGCCGCACCTCAAGTCTGAGAAATCACCACATTCTTTTCTTGTGGGGCAAGTTGTTCTATTGAGCACAAAGAATAGGTTCATTGATATGGGGCATTTAGCGGCCCAAAACCACTACATGGTTATGAGAGACGCCGTATTGGAGGGCTCCGGAAATTTCGACCACCTGGCGTACCCTAATGTGCACTCAAATCTGAGCACAGGGGCCTACAACATTTCCACCTCCATCAGAAATGCAGCCGCTGCAGCCGGGATTTGATCCCACGACCTGCTGGTCAGCAACCGAGTACCTTAGCCACTAGACCACCGAGGCGGGGGGGGGGAGAACAAAGAAGGACGAGGCAGATTTTTCTCTTGTCATGCATATTGTAACGAGTTCAAGTTAATAAACACCAAAAACTAGTTTATTATTAGCAAACTTGTTTCCTAAAAACTGGGTGCGAAATTTGATGAGTCCGCTAGAGCATTACAAACAAAAACTGTATATCTGCTAACGCGTCGTCTTCGTCTTTGCAGATGAAACTCACACTGAGTCATGCCCGTGCACGAGGGGCCCAAGTCACATGGCCAGAAGCACGAGCGGCCGCGAGACTGTGGATGCTGATCATTCATAATATCAAACAACGTAGTTAGTCTCTGTGGCATTAGTCTTCCTTTGAAAAAGGCATCACTCCGATGCGTGATAGAAAGATGAAAAAAAGGGAGCCTTTCCCTTGTCTATGACAATATGGTTCATGCGGACAACCTGTACGACTTCCGCACTATTTCCCGTTTTGAACGGATGTGTTCATGGGCGATGACATTGTAGTTTAGGTCGCTAATTCATCCTAGAACCTTATACGGACCGATGTATCTACGAACGAGCTTTTCTAATAGGCCGCGGCGTTGGATTTGTGCCCTTATCCACACTCGCTTATATGGAATGTACTGAACTTTTTTTTTTGCGGCGCAGGTTGCACTAGCTTGCATCCTTGTGTTGGTGTTGGTGTATTCAGTGCCGTGGCAATCTACATGCTTCTTCGTTCCATTACAGAAAGCTGTCAACTTCACAAGACTCGCAATTGTCGTTGTCGGCGTCAAGTGTCATAGTGGCAGTGCGGCTGTAGACCAGCTGAAATGGTAATACGCGAATGGTCTTTTGAATGGCCATATTGTAGACGAAAGTTGCGTATGGCAAGATTTGATAGGATATATGGGGTTTAACGTCCCAAAACCACCATTTGATTATGAGAGAAGCCGTAGTAGAGAACTCCGGAAACTTCGACCACCTGGGGTCCTTTATCATGCACCCAAATCTGAGC
Source organism: Rhipicephalus microplus (assembly GCF_043290135.1). Lineage (NCBI taxonomy): Eukaryota > Metazoa > Arthropoda > Arachnida > Ixodida > Ixodidae > Rhipicephalus > Rhipicephalus microplus. The sequence goes on along the minus strand of NC_134700.1, from coordinate 186,959,379 downwards.
ACACGGGTCTACAACATTTCAGCCTCCATCGGAAATGCAGCCGCCACAGCCGCGATTTGAACCCGCAACCTGTGGGTCAGCAGCCGAGTGCCTTAGCCACTAGACCACCGCGAAGGGCCAAGGCAAGATTTCGTCCCACAGTTTGTGCTGAATGTCAACGTACATCAAGTGCATGTTAATGATGGTGTAGTTCAGGCGTTCCAACAACCCGTTAGTTTGGATATGGTAGTTTGAATGGTCTTCCAGTGACTGGTGTTATCATTGTCAATAACGACTACATAAATCAGTCGTGAAAGCTGCTCTTCAATCGGTAATCACGACGACTGGGGCTCCATGGCGAAAAACAATGTTCTGAACAAAAAACTTCGTGACCTCTGTTGCCGTTCGTCGCTCAGGACAGCCGGTTTCAGCATCTCATGTCAACTAGTCAGTATCAACTATGATTCATTTTTTTTCTCAGGCAAACATAAAAATGATCAGAGAAGGTCCACTCCAACCTGTTGAAATGGAGTCATAGGAGGCTCTATCGGCTGGTGAAGGCCGGCCATCTTTGCGGGTGGTATTTTGCGCTTTTAACACTCTCGGTATGTCTTCACCTAACGCTTCGGGAACGTTAGCAACTTAGGCCAGTAATAATTCTGATGAATTCTGGTGAATGTTCGGCTCACTCCCATGTGACCTGCAGGCACTTTATCTTGACAGGCTTCCGAGAATTACGGTTTAATAGATAATGCTACCACGTGTAAAAACTTCTCTTTGCAGTGTTCGAAATTCATCTCGTAGAGTCCATTAGCTCGGAGGCAGAATGAGGATAAGCCTCTCTGAAATACACGAAGAACTTTTTCGTCATGTCCGTGTGCTCAGATTTGGGTGCACGTTAAAGAACCCGAGGTGGTCGGAACTTCCGGAGCCGTTCACTACGGCGTCTCTCATAATCATATGGTGGTTTTGGGACGTTAGATCACCCATATCAATCAAACTTGTTCGTCATGCTCTTCGAGGTACTCTATCAATGGGAGCTTTCATATCAGCCCGTTGATGTGCGGCAATTTTCGAAGTTTCTAACACACAAACCAGTGGGAAGTCCTCCTCTTATGAATGAGCCGAGTCGACTGGTGAGCCCGATAAGCAGTCAGCAGCATCATTTTTTCTACTACACTTATATATGACCGTACTATCGTATTGTTGGAGCCTCCAACTCCACCTCGCAAGCTGTCACGATGGATTTTTTCAGCTTGCCAACCAACAGTTAAGTGAGTGGTCGTCTCTCACGGCACGAAACGGCCTGCCGTAAGACATACATATGACCTGAACTTTCTGATCACCCATGTGACTGGCAAGTACTCTTTTTCGGTTGCCAAATGCTATCAGAATTTGAAAGAATGCGGTTAGTATATGCTACCGCTTTCTCTTCTGTATTTTGCCATTGCACCAGGACCGCACCTAGGCCAAATTGCTGGAATCTGTATTAACTTCTGTACCTGCGGTTTCGTCGAAGTGGCCAGGATAGGTGGGGCTTGCAAACGTTTCATTAGTTCGTTGAAAGCGTGCTCTTGTTCGGTGCGCCGAATAAATGGACGTCCTCTTTTCTGAGTCTTTTTAGAGTATTCAATGTTGAAAATGCCTTACTAACTTATACAATGAAGTCTTGGTCAATCCCCTGAGTGTATATAAGCCATATGTAAGGTATCATTGTCATATTATTTATCATGTTTGAACTACAACGCTGTCTTCATTATTTTTGTAGCACCTCATCCTTTTCATAGCAGTATTAGATGTTTTAAATGTTCTTGGGGAATGGGTACTGAGCATGAGAAAAAAAGTCTGACCAATTCGGGCACAACTCGACTGTAATAAGACGTCAGAAGCCAATTTTTCAAATCAAGAATATAACCCAAACAAAAGCTACCTAGAGTTTCAGTGCACACACTGTCATATCGTACAATGATCTCATAGAAGTTACGACGGCGTACAAGTTTCCATTGTTTCCTTCTTCAACAGTAGGCAGGCAGACCAACGAGGCTTAGCCAATACGCGCTGTAAAAAACAGTTCGTTTGCTGACTAACATGAAAATGACAAAGCCGTAACCCAAAGCTAACAATCTAGTCGAGTATGTTCACCATACCAAATGAAAGTACCCCAGAACGAGAGTACGGAGGTCAGAGAAAAAAGACAGAGGATGGTTGTGATAATATAGGCAGTAGGAAGAGACAGAGTGGTGTGGACAAGAAATAATACAGCGTGCCAGGTCTGCACATTTAATAGGTCTGCGTTTACGGACAACGGCAACAAAAGACCACAATCTCATGCTCCAGGAAGCACCCGATTTTTCTCTCCGACTAGACCAAAGCTTTCTAGCCAAGCCGGCGTTGTTGGCGAGCAATGGCTTCTTTGAAAAATTGCCGTGCTCTTGCTACAGCCCACATCACATCCGCTAAAGGACAATTCAGACAAGGAAGAGATGTGCGCATGTGAGATAGAAAGTAAGCGAGAGCACTGTGAATGGAAAGTACAGGGACCCAAGTTTGCGTGACAAACTGCGTAAATAGCATACCAATAAAAAATACAGCAAAAACGCAAGCAAGAAAGTGGCGGGGAAAACCGGAACTAAGGTTTTTGGCGCCAGCAACCAAGTGAGAGAAGCTAGTAAGCAACTATAGCGGAATGGTGAGGAGGCAATGACTGCCAGAGTTGCTTGGTTACACTTTGTTGCTTGCTTTTGAATCATTTCGCATGGACAGTGACGAATTGCTGGCATTGTGGCCGCAGGACATGGGCCTTATAAGTTGTTGCTTCGTTTGTGTGAGTGTTGTGGCGCATGCATTGTGTTCGTTTGTTCACCTACTCATGGTTGATCTTTAAGTGTCTCATTAGCGGTAAACACTTCAGTGCTGTATTTTGAAAAGTTCATTGCTATAGCTGTTATGTATGGCATCTTTTTGTTGATATCAAAGTCTATAAGATTGAATAGGCACAGCACAGCAGTGGTATATAATTCCTGTTTCTGTAAACCTCCACTAAAGCAATCATGAGTCATAAGGATAGTTAGAAACTTGCGCACAGCACCAAAAGGAGAAGGACGATTAGACGCAGTGACAATGCATTTGAGGTACCTTTAACATTTAGTTATGTGATGAAATTTTATTTTACTTCTAACATTTTTTCAATGAGTCTGTGACAGCTATACATAACCGTAACTAAGTTCAGTGCATAAAAATAGGCACATTTACTATATAGACGGTTTCATGGTTCCAAGTGTTGTACCCCAAAAAGCTTCTGGTCACCTCACTTACCAGCTCTTCTCATAGAAAGTGGAAGCGCGTTCTACACTTCTTTTCAAAGGTAAGCAAAGTCTCTCTTTTGTTTTTCACATAAAAGAAACGTGCGTAAAGTACAAGAGAATCGGTTAGAATTCCTTGTAGCACAAAACAACATTTATTTCATTATTTTTTGTCAAATATGTTGGAGAATAGCTGATTTCTGGCACTCTGCCTTTCACAAACAATACATGAGATAATTACTTCAAGGCAGCTGTTTAAATAGCTGCTTCGGCAGTCCATCGACCGTTCATACTAGATATGCAAAGCAGCATCAAATTACCAAATTTTATATTCCCATAAGAAAGGGATGACAAGGGCTTCAATAAATACAGGCCAGTCATCTTGCTTTCCGTACAAGCTTTTTACAAGCTTTTACAAAGGTAGTTTATACCAGAATTAGGACAACATCAGAATTGAATCAACCAAATGATCAAGCAGGAGTTCGTAAAGGCTACTCAACCATTCAGCACATTCATATCATCAATCAGGTGACAGGTAAATGCTCCGAATACACCCAAGCACTCTACGTAGCCTTCATAGATTAGAAGAAGACGTTTGATTCAGTACAGATACCATCAGTCATGTAGACAATGCGGAATGGTGGCGTAGGACAAGCATGTATAAACAACCCGGAAGAATTCCACAGAGGATCAACTACCGCCATAGTGCTCCATAAAGAAAGCGACAGAATCACCATTGAGAAAGGGTGTAAGACAAGAAAATACAATCTCCCCAATGCTATTGACGCGTGCTTACAGGAGGTTTTCAGAGGCGTAGAATGGAAAGAGTTAAGGATAATAGTGCGAGGCCTGTGCAGAACGTGTAGCACAGTCACAGCGGAAGCAGCAAAAGCGTCCCTTCCGAGCCTTTTCTAAATCCTCTTAGAGCAACTGCTACAAGCACACTTGCTGGACACCCACTACGCGGTAAATAATAATAATTTGTGTGTAGTAGGCCAGCATTCTCTATGCTATTCTTGGTCATTCTCTGGAGAAGCGCGCTAACGGCTACACACTTTCTAAGAATTTTGTCCAACTTTTTATGCACTAGCTGATGACGGTTGATAATTATGCCTGTATGCGCCACAGTTATAATCCAGAACAAGTTTTCTAATGGGTTACAGCATTGTACGACCCACTCGTTACGCGAATCACATTGTGTGCCACCTGGTTGTTCTGGCGATGTTTTCAAACACTTTGTTACTCATATTAACGCGATTCCTTTCCCGACATCAAGCCTGTCTCAGTCCAGTTTAGACACGAGATCCAAGCACAGGCGTGGCTCAGTGGTAGAATACTGGGCTTGCACGCAGCGGACCTAGATTCGAATTCCATTGCGTCATCGTTCTTTATTAACTCCGTTTTTTCTATTCTATTCCATACTTATACACCAGCAGTGACAGCGGAAAACTTCGACGTCACACGTAAATCGTGCTGTTAGGACAGTTTTCACTGTTATAGTAATAGAGAGTACCTTAGTAACACCCCCCCCCCCCCTCATCGCTGATAACATCTCATTGCTGAGTAACCTAGGGGATGAAGTGCAACTCAGTGATACAGAATAACACAAGGAGGGCAGAAATATGGGCCTTAAAATCAATCTGTACAAAATGAAAGTAATGTACAACAACATCGGAAGAGGTTAGCGCTTCGAGATAGGTAACAGTTCATTTGAAGTGATAAAAGAGTACGTCTACTTAGGACATGAGGTTACCGTGGAGCCGAACCACAAGATTGAAGTAACTAGAAGCATAATAATGGGTTGGACCATAATCGCCAAGCATTCTAATATCATGATTGGTCGGTTACGACTAACCCTCTAGAGAATGTTCTATAATGGCTGCATCTTGCGGTATTTACCCAGGAGCAGAAACCTGGAGGCTTACAAAGACGGTTCAGCTGAAATTCAGGACTACGCAGCGAGCGATGAAAATGAAAATTTTAGTGGTAGCCTTAAGAGAAAGTAACAGAGCAGAGTGGATCAGGCTACAAACTTGGGTTAAGGATATCATAAAGGTGCACATTGGCTAGTTGGAACATACTCATCTTGATCATCACACAAAGAACAAAAACATAAGAAAGTGCACAACACAAGCGCTGTCTAACAACTGAAAGTTTGATAGAGAAAACATATCATATATATGCAAACATGAAGCCATAGAACACCTGAGATCTGTTATATTTCCTACGCCTTCATGTTTGCATACATATGACACGTTCTACTAAACTTTCTAATAAACATTTAGTTGTCGGACAGCGCTTGTGTCATGCACTTTCTTGTGTTTTTGTTGTTTTTGTGCGTGAATCGAGACGAGTGAAGGATATCATAGTTGAAATCAAGAAGAAGAAATAGACAATGGTGTAGCACGTAGCGCGTAGACAGGATAACCACTGGTGATTTAAGACAACTGGAACAGTAGGCAAGCGGTGGAGAGGACCCAGAAAGTTAGGTGGATAGATGAGATATAGGAGTTTGCAGGTATAAAGTGGCAGCTACAGGCACAGTACCGAGTTCACTGGAGGAACATGAGAGATGCTTTAGTACTGCAGTGGGCACAGCCAGACTTGTGATGATGATGATGACGGTAATGACGATGGCGTACTAATGTACAAAACTGCTGTTTGTAGAGAGGCATGCAGAAAGCAAGAACAAAAAGAAATCGGCAGATCCCACGTCCTGCGGGAATTGATGATATGCGAAGCACGAATGAGAAAAGTTCATATGTGACTTTATTATCAGCACAACATTACGAGGCGAATTTAAATTATACCTACGTTACTTCCATGGACTGATTATCATGTATGAATATGTCATTCACCTTTCACGTGATACCAAATTTGTTATCTCTTGAAGTGACATTTGGAGGTAGCGAAACGGCCGCGAGCACGCTATGAGCTTAGCATCAAGTCAAGACTTACATCACACGCATGTCACAATTATCATGTTTGGGCGTGTCATGAACCTCCGTCGTCTATCCACGTCAAGCGATACCAAATTTGGTATATGTGGAGCTAGCGAAACGGCCACAAGCACGCTGTGAACGCAGCATGTAGTCATGTTTTGCATTACACGCATATCAATATTATCATATTTAGACGTGGCAATTACCTTAGTCGTCCATTCACGTCTTCTCATACCAAATTTGGTACAAGTGGAGCTAGCGAGAGAGCCGCGAGCACGCTATGAGCGTGCCTGGAGCACGCTATCAGCCTGGCAATTCACGGGCGGCTGTGCCAGCGCTAGACATATGCCTTGTTCAGCTTAGGAACTGAGCACTGCTCTCGGTGAGTCAAACAGGCGCACATCACCCGGCCATGACGAAGTAACCTGTGAAGCCATTGCAAAGCTACCTTACACGTCCCGCCTACTACTCCTAGAATAATATAATTTTTCGTCGATGTCTGGAGTGGTCCCCACTGAGTGTAAGCTGGCGAAAATAGTGCCCATTTTGAAACCTGGTAAGTAGCCTACAAGCTACACCTCTTTCCGGCCTGTCGCCCTACTGAGTTGCATTGGCAAACTCATGGAGCGAATGATTGACAAATGATTGCATGGTTCCTAGAAAGCCGCAACAAATTTCCGCAAGAAATGAGTGGGTTTCGCCAAGGCAAGTCGTCTATCGACAATGTCATCGCACTTGTCTCTTCCCTTGAAAAGAACCGCTACGCAGGTCGAATCCTGACAGCCGTATTTCTTGACATCAAGGCAGCTTTCCACTAAGACTTTCACCGTGGCGTTCTCGCAGCCATGGACGATCTTCACCTAGGAGGGAATCTATACACATGAACTGAGAACTATCTAAAAGAGCGAAAAATATACATAAGCCTTCCTAATAGTCCGACACAGTTCTGTACAGTAGAGAAGGGTGTACCCCTGGGTGCCGTGCTGAGCCTGCACCTTCCAAAAAAAATCTCACCCTAATACACATAGCAAAGTCACTTTCTCGAGGAGTACACATCACGATTTACGCCGATGACATCTGTATCTGGAACGATTCAAGGTCACGTTACATCACCAAACAGCCACTACAAAAAGCTCTAGAGAACATCTCCACATATCTAGCAGCCCGAGACATGCACTTTTCAACAGAAACGAGCACAGTCATTGCTTTCACGAGAAAGAGAATGAGCAAATATGCACTACTCCTAGGTGGAGGGCCGCTGACCTATATACTGTCTCAAAGATTTTTGGGAATCATCATCGACAGAAGTCTTTCCTGGTCTCCTCATGGCAAGAAACTTCGAACTAGAATAGTAGCAGCAACCCAACTTTTCAAATTTATGGCTTGAACACGATGAGGATGTAGATGCCGCTCAATGGTATACTGCTTGAGAAAGCATACATTGAAGGAACATTATGCTATTGCCTACCCGTGCTTCACCGATTATCCACAGTAAATAAGAGAATTTTGGAAGCCGCACGCAACAGCTGCCGGCGAACATGTCTAGGGCTCCCGAAGAGCTTATCAGCATTGGGAAGTGTAGCGGAAGCAGAATGTCTTCCACTGGATGTCATCTCCATCCAAGAAACCGTGCGTACCCATCTTCGACATGTATTACAGAGGTAAAAAGCATTTGCTGTACCAAGTTCACCTAACGCACAGCAATTGTGCGTTCAGCCAAGCTGCACGAATGTTTCAATTCTCCCCTGTTAGTCCGCGACATAAAATAATGCCTGCAACATTTCTTCCCTCGGCACTTTCGCCACTAACTATAAATTAAGTTGTAGCTGGCATCAATGGGGCAAAGAGACGAATGTCACAGGCTGCGGTGTTGCAGACAACTCTCCTCTTTTTAGCCGAGAACTATGCTCAGCACTCGCATATTTTTACCGACGCCTCAAACACTCAGGAGACTTCCGCTTGTGGACTTTATGTACCTTCTACAAAACATAGGCTATCCTGTCGACTGCAACGGAAGACATCCTCGGCAGCAGCAGAACTTCATGGCATCAAAGAAGCTGTCCTTTACATTTTGCGCCAAACGCCGCACCGATGAGTAATTTTCACCGACTTCAAGGAATCACTACAGATGTTGTTCAACCCCCCAAATAAAACTAATTATCACCCCGTTTCATTCGACATAGCATACCTACATCACCTTGCTGTTACCGCAGAGAACTTTATCACATTTCTGTGGATACTGGAGCATTGTGGCATTTCCGCCAAAGAAAAGGCAGATGAAGCAGCACGCAAAGGTCTCCGACACCACTATTTCAGACGAACCTATTTCACTAAGTTATATGCTGCTCAGACGGCTAAAAAACTTGCAGTTAAAGAAAATAAGAGACGCTGGAATCTTCCGACACACCATTATGCTTTCGTTCACTCAATCGACTCCTATATGAGAACAAGACTCCCATTCAAAATTCCTCGACATCTGAAAACGTTATACCATCGTCTACGTCTAAACAGTGTCTATGTTAACAGCCTACGATTCCGCTTCGCTCAGTCAGCGAGTCCGTATTGCAACAACTGTGGCTCCTTCGAAACTGTGAAACATATATTGTTTAAGTGTTGAGCGTATGCTGATGAGCCTGCGCTTTATGAACATTGCATGCATTCTATAACCAAGAAACCCTTCTCTCTTGGCTGTGTGTTGGGACCTTATGCTTGCCCCGATTTACAGAGGCGTGCCATGAAACTTTTGTTTGCGTACGTGGACAGCATCGGTCAGTTAGACAAGCTGTAGCTGTAGCTTGCCACAACAAAAACACTACTAACGCGTGTCCTTATTCATTAGTCAAACAGATGGCCATTTTCTTTCTTTTTTATTCTATCTTCTACATATTTTGTCTTTTTGTCTCTCTCTCTCTCTTCTTACTCGTACTTTCAATCCTCAATCCCCGTCCCCACGCAGAGTAGCAAGTCAGCGAATTTCATATGGCAGCTAAATTCTCTGTTTTTCAATAAAGAGTTCTCTCTCATTCTCATGTTTTACATATAAGCCACATGTCACAATTATCATGCTTGGACGTGTCATTTACCTTCTACGTCTATTCACGTTACCTAATACCAAATATGGTAGAAGTGGAGCAAGCAAAACGCCGGCGAGCGCGCTGTGAGCGTAGCATATAGTCATGTTTTACATGACACGCATGCCATGGTTATCATGTTTGGACGTCTCATTTACATTCGTCCTTGATTCCCGTCACGTAATGACAAATTTCGTTTTTGTGAAGCTAACGAAAGGATTACGAGTGCATCATTAGCGTAGTATATTGTCTTGTTTTTACATGATACTCATGTCATGAATAATATGTTTTCACCAGTCATGTATTTTCGGCATCTATTGACGTCACGTAACACCAAATTTGTTATCTGTAAAGCTAGTGGAACAGCCTCGAGAGCGTCATGAGCGTGACATGTAGTCATGTTCTTACATGACAACCGCTTCATGATTATTATTATTGCACCTGTGATGTACCATCGTCATTAGTACACGTCTCGTAATACCCAATTTGGTATACGTGATGCTAGCGAGATGACCGCGAGCAAAGCATCAGCGAGGCATGTTGTCATGACAGTCCACAAAACTTGCGAATAGCTCACTGTTATAAGCGATCTCGGTCTGTGTCAACATAGAAATAGCAGCAGCACGTGCTGCTGCCCAAGAAACTTCCAGTTGCTTCAATTATCGTGCCCCAACGCTGAAACAGATAACGCGTTTTTTTTTAGTTGTGCCAGAATAAGAAAAAAACTCTTTTTCCGCTTTCTGGTAAACGCAAGGCGCTGAAACTTAATTACCAACTCCAAATAGAATTCCTTGCTTAGAAGGGAATGTATTTTAATCATTTGGCGAGACAAAGGCGAGAAAATTGTTTGAATAAGCGGGTTACTCGCTAAAGCAATCGTTCTCCGCCAATGCCTCTAGGCTACGCTGGTGCATAGAACCGAAAGACATCCAGCATGTTTGCAACTAGTGAAAGGGTTGGTTGGTTGGTTCCTCAACACCTTGGCACAACCCACCTATGGGGATAGGCCATGAATGGGATGGTACCTTGCGTTTTAAATAATTCACTCTTTTGAAAGGGAGGGTTGGAATAATTAGGTAATATAGGTAATAATATAAAGGTGCTAAATTTCTAGAAAAACAAAAACCTTGAAAAGAAAAACATGATAAACACACAAAAACGAGAAACAAGTTTTATACATAAAATAACTGGTTATTTATTTTTAGCATTTTAATCTTTTAGATTCTCGTAAGAAATTTGTAACAGCGGTAAAAAGGCTCTTGTGTGTGAATCCAAATGCGACTGCGCAAAATGAAGCTAAACCTCTATGGCCTGGTATCCAAACTAGTCGCACGAGTCGCACCTGTTTAGGAATGAGCGAGTAGGAAGTTTCTAAGGTACGAGAAAATGTTGGTGAGTTTAAGGCAGTAAAGACCGAGAGACAGTCTGTTAGAACAATCACCGCTGATAGATCTTGCAGCACTTTACGCAACGCTAGGACTATTGCCAGAAGCTCAGCTTGGTAAATTGGGGGAAAGTTGGGTAACAGAATTGAGAAAGCCCAATCTGGAGAGAGTGATACGATTCCTACGCCAGCCTTTTCTTCATAAACAGAAGCGTCAGTCGCTGTCACAATGGATGTTTCTAGATAGGCCAAATGATCTTCCAAAATGCCGTTTATATACTGATATGGTAATTGTTTTTTGCATTCTTGGGATATATATCGTCAAATTCAATCCTAATTGCATCTACAGTGTTGAGCACAAGTATTTCCCAAAGGTTAACTCTTGAGGACTCCAAAAGTTTCTGTGTAAATATTACTTGAGGGCACCGTGATTTAGACCGTTGGTGGTTAAAGAATGAGATCTGCTGGTTAATGAGCACACACTGTGACCTCCGCTAAGGTGATGCATAGATTTTAAGGAATGTACGTACTGTTAAAATATGAAATCTTTTGATAAGAGAAGGCAGGCGGGATTCTTCATATACGATATTGTTCGCAACATATTTAGGTAGCCCTAAGCATAAGTGTAAAGATTCGCGTTCTAACAGAATCAGTGGTCGAACTTTGTAGGCCGGAGTGCCAGAAAACAAAACACAGCCGAATGCTAATATCGGTCGAATGTACACGCAATATATCATGACGAGCAAGTCCCTACGCCAACCGCCACGATAACTACTAAGCCTGCGCAGCATCTCTACAGCACGTGCTCCTTAGCAGCCATGTTCTCTATGTGGGGACTCCAGCTAAGTGTTCCGGTGTAGGTTAACCCCATGTACCTAATTGACTCGACTGGATGTATGGCGTCTTGTCGGTACATTAGTGAAATTCGCACTGGGGCATTTTGTGCGAAAACTATAATTTTACTTTTGTTTGTATAGAGGCATAGATTGATAACCTTGAGCCAGGTTTCCGTCTATTCATGTATGTCTGCAGAATCAGATACAGTGTGTGAATGTCCGCTGACGCAGCAAAAAATTGCGATATCATCGGCCTACACATAGACCTGTACATCTTGCTGTATGGGAATGGTACATAGTATTGCATTAAATAATAAGGGCGATAGTACTGACCCTAGCTGTATACCTCTCGTTTGCCTATATATTGAAGAGATGACACAAGATTGCGAGCAGTAAAATTTTCTATCACCTAAAAAAGCATCGATCCAGGCCACAAATATTGAGGTAGTCCTAAGTTCTGAAGTGAATCTAACAGCTTCACGTGCTCTACGCTATTATAGGCTTTTGTGATATCTATAATTACCAAAGTGGAGTATTGTTTCTGATATCGAGCATGTTCAATTCTGCTTTCGAGATCCACGTGCTCACACCAACTGGAGCAACCACATCTGAATCCAGTTTGACATGGGCTCAGTGTCACTTTTTCTGACATCCATTGATCTATACGTTTACATAAAAATTTTCAAAGAGCTTTACCATTTCGATGTAAGTGCAATGGGCCTGATATTATCTAAGGTAAGCCCAGCGCCTTGCTTTTTTGGGGGCGAAGCTCCTTAAAGCGGCACCCGTTCGTCTCTTGTAGTAGTAGTTGTGGTCGTAGTGTGTAACTAGTCTTAAGTTTTGACCTGCAACGTGGTGCCGGTGGGAGATTTCTCCTGTGCGTTGTCAAAAAACAAAAAAAAATCGCAGCGTGCGCGTTAACTAAAAGCCCAATTCTCCTGTCTCCCATTCCCCATTAGCCTCAATTGACATGTACATTGAGCACTATCTGACAAGAAAGGGTTGCTATGTTATACTCGCTGGGCGTAAGTTCCTTATTTTTAGAGAGGTTTAGCGAGCGTTGGGCCGCAGTGCCATGAATAATACAGTGAACTAGTATATACCATGAACTCGAGGTGGTTAAAGGTGGGAAGTAGACACAAAGCGCAAGCAGTAAGAAAGTGTGCGTGTGCCACCTCTCGTTTAGTCTTTGGAATGTCCGCTGGATGGCGATGCTTCTATATGGGGAGTGTATAATGAAAAGATGCGAGATGGTGCTGGAATGTTGAATAGATGGACGAACGGACACACATACATATGCTTGGACAGACGCACGGATGACTGCACGGACGGATGGACGCATGAATGGACGCAGGGGCGAATGCATGGACGAACGCAAGGACGGAGAGACAGATGGCTGTGAGGACGCACGAACAGACGCACGCATGGAGGGGTGGATGGATGCATGGATGGTCACACAGCGGACGCATGGACGTACGGAAGCAAGAACGAATGAATGAACGGATGCTTCACCCAACTCTCCATCATTCAACCCGTGGATATGCTGCCATTTTTTTATTTATTTAACTTTACAGTACTTGGGACGCGCTAGAAAGTTCCGCCTTTTAACACGTACCTCAAACGCTAAGCAGCGTCTGCGTCTACATGAAACGCTGATAGCGTGCCATCGGCACTTTCCACAGCGTTATGAAACGCGCGCCGAATCAGACCACTTTGGGTAGGGCTACATGTACAGGGGCTCCGCCCCCCCCCCTTTAGCCTTTCGTTTAATACCAAGAAAAGTTGTCACCGAGTACAATGTAACACGTGTGACAGTGCACATCTTACAGAAAACAAGAATTGACAGCCTGGCGGCTTCCCCTCACCAAACAATGCATGTCAGCACATGCTTTAGAAAAGACAAAAGTCAGCAAGCAGTGAGGTAGCTTTCCATTGCCAAATAAACGCCTGCGGCGGTGCATTGTTTACAAGAGACAAAAACTGACACACGCTGTACGGAAACCAAAGGCTAACAATGGGGTAGCTTACCCTCACTAATCTGGTACGTATGGCGATGCACGATTTACAACAAAAAAAAAACGAACACTCAATGTGTGAAGGCTTCTCCTTACTCATAGACCTCGTGTGACAGTGCACAGTTTACAGGAGACAAAAATTAAGTGGTAGCTTTTTTTCGTTGGACTGTACAGTGGACCAAATTTGGACTGTCCATGGCGAAAAAACTACCAGTTAGTTTTTGTCTTCTGTAAAGCGTGCACCACCACACGTTTTGTATGCGTGAGGGGAAGCGACTACACATTTAGCGTTCGATTTAAGGGCGAAGCTCCTGAAGGTGTGGGTCCATCCATCCCTGGTACGTATGTTGTTGTTGTTGTTGTTGTTGTTGTTGTTGTTGTTGTTGTTGTTGTTGTTGTGGTTGTTGTTGTTCTCCTATTGTTAGTGGCGCATACCCACTGTGGGGGATTGGCCAAGAATCGAGTGGTTTCAAAATTTACTGTTCAGATTTGGAATGATGGAGGTTTAACAGAAAGATTACCGATAGCCTAGGAAATGGTGGTGCTTAATGTGATGCATTCAAATATTTACATAAACGACTTTATTCTTAGAATATAGCAATAATCTGATTTTATACGTATATAATTATGTGTACCTGTTAGGATAATGAAACTGGCTAATTAGTAAACCTATTAGTTTCACCAATATAGTCCCGGACGGCCGCGTATACTGTCGCATTAGAGAAACCAGAAATGGAAGCTTCAAAAGACAACATCACAGGCAGAGATAACTTCATACCAATACCACGTAAAGGTATTTCTAATAGGGTTTTTCGTAATGTGTTAAACCGCCTGCAGGTCAAAAAGAAAAGGTCTATTGTTTCCAGTTCATCACAGAATGCACACAGTGGGGAAGGTGCCTGAACAGACCTATGTTTATAAAAATTTAGATTTGGTACCCGGCAATGCAGCCTTGTGATAGATACTTCTTGTTTTCGAGTGCGGCAAAAGTTTCTTCGCCAGGGATATATTAAATGGCGAACTTCTGTAGAGTTTGTTAGTGCTGAACCTTTAAAGACTTGCATAAGCGCACGTCTGCGAAATCGAGCAGCAGTCACATAAGGGAATGATAAACAGAGCGCTACAATTGGTTCGCTGATTGACGACTTAGCTAAGGAATCGGCTATTTCATTTAGAAACAAACCTGTATGTTCAGGCACTTAAACTAATCATACTTTTCTCAAATGCGCAGGTACCAGTGCACGGAACGCCTTTGTTACATGATTATCAGCACCAACAGAAAGTGCCACACAGAGAGATAGGGAATCTGTTATTACGACAGCTGATGTAATTGTTGTACCTAACTTCCGTAAGGCGAGCACCACTGCCAGAAACTTAGCCACAAAAACGGGTATGAAAGCGGGTAGTCGAAGGGAATAAATCCAATTTAAAATCGGGCTGAAAATACCAACCTCTGACTTTTCGTCGTATAGCGATGCATCTTTAGCAATAATAACGTTCGTTGTAATACGGCGCAGATGATCTTGTAGTAAACGATCCAAATCATTATGGGGAAGTAATGTGGCAATATTAGGAAAAATGTCGTCGAATTGAATTTCCACCGGGGCTAAATTATCACGACTCGGCATGATGTCGCATATACGTACGTTTAGAGTCTGCAGTAAATTTTGCACCAGTTAAATTTGTGGCGTGTGAAATCGCAGCCATCTAGCAGCAAAAAATGGTTCCGTGGTGGAAATAAAGGCTGTTTCTGAATGTCGTAATGGTGCTTCATAAATTCTTAAGAATGTCTGAACAGTCAGAAGGCGAGTTGTACAAGAAAGCGGAGGGAACCTCGATTCGAGATACAACACATTGTTGGCAACTGTTTTGGGAAGGCCAAAGCATAAGCACAAAGCTTCTCTTTCCAGAAGAATTAGAGGCCGCAACTTGTAAGCTGGAACTCTAGAAAAAAGTACACAACCAAATTCCAAAATGGGACGAACGTACATACGATATATCATTACCAATGTGTCCCTTCTCATACCTATGCGGTAGTTGCTTAGCATACGTAATATGCAAATGGCCCGCACACCTTTTCCGGTGATATATTCGATATGAGGTCACCAGTTAAGCGATGTGTGATAAATTACTCCAAAACATTTAACAGATTCCACCTGTGGTATATCCTCATGATGGTAAGACAGAGAGATGTTTACAGGGTATTGCAGCGGGAAAACAATGACGGCACATTTACTCGGATTAAGTAAAAAACTGTTGCCATCAAGCTAGCTCTGCAATATATTAAGGTAAGTCTGCAGCCGTTCATATAAGGTCTGAATGTTATCTGCCATTGCAAAAATTGCGATATCGTCTGCATAAACATAAGTTGTTATATCCTGTTTACGTGGAATGGTGCTCATTAGTAAATTAAATAGCACCGGGGAAAGCACCGAGCCTTGATGTACTCCCCTCGTTTGAGTATGACTAGATGATGAAAACCCATCTTAAAAACAATAACATTTCCTGTCTGCAAGAAAATTGTGCACCCACGCTACTATGTATGATGAAAAATCAAGGTATTCTAATCGATGTATCAAAATACAGTGCTCCACGGTATCATATGCTTTAGCGATGTCTAAGGTAACTAAAGCTGCATATTTTTTTATGTAGCCGAGCTAATTGAAGCCGGCTCTCTAAATCAACGTGGGAATTCCAAATTAAACAACCAGCATGAACCCAGTTTGACAGGGACTTAGAATTGACCTCATGGTAATAAGTTCGTTCATTCGTATATTGATGATTCTTTGAACCAATTTCACTAAGTTTGATGTCAGTGCGATTGGCCTTATGTTATCCAACGTGTATGCATCATTTTCATTTTTTATCAACAATGCAATTTTGACAAGTTTCCATTCTGGAGGTATCCATGCGTTCCCTAACGAATAATTCACTAGTTCTAGCAAAAGATTAGGCGATTCCTGGAGTAAACATTTCAACATAAAGTTCGTAATCCCATCTGGTCCGGGAGCCGTCCTTGGTAAGCATGATACTGTCTGACTCAATTCAGCTAAAGAAACTTCTGGAAATTCATGCAAGTTTACCAGAACGGACTGAAAAGCCAAAAAATTAGCGGTGAAGCAGCGTTCTAAACCTTGCGCTATGTCTTCTAGAGAGGTGTACATTTCTTCCGGCGTCAAGACACATGACTGCAACGTTAAACGTGCTGGCAGTACTTTTCTTGTCCGAAGATAAGCGAACGAAACACGCTTATTTTTAGATTTAGAAAGTTAATCAAAATGTCTACTGTCATATTTTTCTTTCGCGCGGTTCACTGTACGCTTGATTACGCCAGCAAGGAATTGATAGTCCTTCCAGTTTTTTGAGCTCTGATTAGGAAGAGGTTTTTTCCAAGCAGCTTTTCGTCTTCTATAATCGCGCGTACACTTATCATTCCACCAACGGAAGGGGGGGGGGATCGTTTATTGGATGGAATAGAAAATTCGGAATTTTTTCTAGATCCCTCCAGCATTGAACCAATTGTAGATGCAATCTCCTTAGTACTGGCATTTCCAAGCTTAGAAATGGCTGAACGGAGGCAGGTTTGAAATTTGCTATGGTTGACTATGGAGGCATTTGCTATGGAGGCAGGTTTGAATTTGCTATGGTTGATTTGCTATGATTTGCTATGGTGCGTTTTGGATGATCTAAAGCTATTGTTGGACAAGTAATGTCAAAAACTACAGGTAGATGGTCGCTGTTAGTTGCCGAATCTAGAACAGCCCTTGACAAAACCTTGATTGCATTGGAGCAAATCGTTAAAGCTGATACTGAGCTAGTTTGACCTCGGACGAATCTTACATGACCTTTATTCAGACAGGAGAGGTTGTGATCAATAGTCCATTCCCACAGTCGCCTACCACAAGAATCTGTCCTTTTACCCCAAGACAAATGATGTGAATGAAAGTCTCATGTGAGTACAATGTCCTTTCTACATGCTACCAAAACGCTGTCAAGATAACGCGTACTTTGCACACCAGAGGGGAAGTATCAATTTACAATTAAAAAGGTGGTGTCCGGGGAGATACAAGTCTAATGCTAATATTTCACAATCCAAGTCTAACATTCTGAAAGAAGTTTTCGCCCTATGGCATAATTTACTTGATACAAGGATCATTAAACCACCACCACGTGATGGGCGATCTAATCGAACAGAACGAAAACCTGCAAGATGGAAATTTTATCTGGTGTGAGCCAAGTTTCTTGTAGAATTATAATATCAAGATTAAAACTATTTCAAAAGTAATGTAAGTCGGTTGAGGCTGAGATAATAGAACGGCAGTTCCACTGTAGTACCCTCAACTGACTTATGGTGTCTAGCGCACCGCAGAGGCGCGTGTCGCGCCCTTGTTAGCATCTTCACGCGAAATAGCTAATTCATTCCGTTTAGATTTGGGCTTGAGATCGGTGAAGATAAGGTATCTGGTACGTTTATTAGTTCGTATATCGAGTTCCATATCTGTAGCAGTACTTGTGCTCGGCTGAGGCGAATGTCGGTCCAAGTGCACCTGTGTTCCTGACTGCTTAGCCTTGCCTGCAGATGCAGAAAGTTCGTCCACTACATTGCGTAGCTGTGTGGCATCGCTGGTAATGTCTAATACTTCAGGTTCTGTACTATTCTGTACTGTTTGTCCAGTCTGACTATGTACCTGACCACCCATAGTTGTACTTTTGCCAACTGCCCACTACCTCGTCCTTGCAAACATCCCACTACACCCCATCACCGATCCACCAGCTCACCACCAACTATAAATCAAATACTGTTGGGAAGTAGCTCAAATGAAATGCAAGATGGTCGCGTACATGTATCCAGGTGCGCATTTAAGAACCATTGATTGTCCCACTGTGTCCATCCTTGTTTGTACGTGACCGCCTTTAGTTTCACCGTTGCAACCTACCCACTTCTTCGTCCATGCAATGATCCCACTACGCCCCATCACCCATTCACCACTTGACCGACTGTAAAGCTGTTGTAATGAAGGGAGAACAGAAGCGACTTATATCTACCACTTACTAATAATAAAATTCCTGGTATTAATATATACATAGTTTGTCACATCTTGGATCATGTAGTGGGCAATATTCGCGGACGATTCTCGGTTTAGCGACTAAACCCTCCAGTGCTTCGTCCCACTGAACATCATTCACTCCGTGGATATGTGCGATTTTTTAATAATGGAATCACTTTTGTCATTCTCCAACCGTGTGGAATCCAAGAGCTTTTAAGTAAGTGATTATTATTTAGAGTAGGTCAAGTTGGTATATTTTATGTACTGATTTTATCACTGACGTCGTTATGCCATCAGGAGCAGAATGGGGTAGTGTTCTGACTACGTTTGCTAGTTCTGCAGGTGTGACTTCTTCAAAATCCTTAGCCCTATGGGGGCACTAGGCTTGGTGTGAGAGAATTGTCGTAAAGCGACTTTTTAGGCCCTGAGCTATATCTTCTAGAAAGGTCTTCAGTTCAACTGGTGATGATACTACAGATTCTATATTTCTTAGTACCGGAAGAACTTTCTTATTTCTCAGAAAGCGAAAAAGTGATTTTCTATTGACCAGCTTTGAGAGGAACTCACATCGGTCATTGTTAAATTTGTCCTCTGCAATAGCGATGGTTCTCTTAGAAATAGCGGTCACGTACTTATAATCACTCCAGTTCCTGGGACACTGGTTGAAAATTATTTTTTTGCAGCTTTTTTTTAATCTATAAGTCTGCGAACAGTCTGCATTCCACCAAGGGTTGGTAGACGGTTTAGAACATTTAATGGTGTATTGGGTCTCGATGGAACAAGGGTAGCGCGTGGTTTATTTATGTTACATGCAGCGTGCTGCACGCGAGCAAGCGAACGCTGGTTCCAATTTGAGATTACATGTTTGAACTTTTTTTTTTCTTCAGTTTTTTTTTCATTGTGCTTTTTTATACCTATAGATACACCTATTCAGGACATGACAGTGATGGTTATAGGTAGAGTGCACCGAGAGTATCTATATGAATCATATCACAATAAAAACTAGAAAGGTGTGGACCGTGTAGGAATGTATGTTTCAACTCCACTAGCGAAACACCTGGTTAGCGGCGAAGCATACAGTGCGCGCTTGTATTTGCCGCATTGAAATTGCTGCTGATGGCCCATTAGGAGTTAGATACAGAAGCAAAAAAGAAGGCCCTGACAGAGGAAGTTCGCTTTATTGTTCTGAGAGTGTGTTCTTCTATGAGGCACCTGTGTGCCCAGCCGTAACAACGCATGTAGGGAAGGGTGTTACAGCTTCGGTAACGTCCTCAGATCTGTGGATAATATGCGTTTCTTCACTTACATTAGACCAGCAACAAGCACCGTCGCCTGGCAGATAAGCTTCACGAAGTGGCGTCTCAAATGTATGGCTTCATCATAGCGATTCCCACTAGTGTCTTAGGTTTTAGATAAAAAACTTGAGTTCACGGGCACATTTCATCACGGATTCTGGCACGGCTGCTATACAAAACGTTGCGCTTTAGGCAATGATGAAGATAATATAACTTATATATGTTTAGCATGGACCGGTGGGTAATGGTGAGACTTACCCTATTTTTGTGGCAGAAACAAGTGCATGTTGATTCGTGACGATGACACAACACGCCGACAATGCGAGACCCTCAGGTATTTCGAGCCTGAAATGAAATCGGAGATGAAACCCGCAATAAAGGACTTCCCCAAAAAAAGGTGACGAATCAAGGTGCACTATGAGCAAGACCGCTGAAAAGAGCCTTTTAAAGGATTTGGTTGACAAAACTCCTGGGTTTACTTTTAGGCTCTAGAAGCACCTATAAATTATGACTGCAATGTTAATGTGACATATAGATCAAATTATCAGCTGCGTA
The DNA here is from genome assembly GCF_043290135.1 of Rhipicephalus microplus. Taxonomy (NCBI): domain Eukaryota; kingdom Metazoa; phylum Arthropoda; class Arachnida; order Ixodida; family Ixodidae; genus Rhipicephalus; species Rhipicephalus microplus. The sequence continues at coordinate 186,938,952 of NC_134700.1, read as the reverse complement.
TTTTCTTTCTGCTGTCAGGATAACGATCGTTTACGAGCACAATCTCAGCATTGCAGGTGGTTGAAGACTAGCGTAAAGACATCGAGCGAGTAGTCGCCACAACTACACGTTGGAAAAAAAGAATATGACTCCATATCTACCAAGTGATTGATGATCGAGCAGCTTGCTTTGAAGGTTAAATCTGGTAAAGCGTGAATCTTCTGTGCATCCTCTAGACCATCCTACAAAGACGTGCTCTATCAGGACAAGGAAAGTTTTAGGACGTTCAACTTCAACAAATTATTATTATTATTATTATTATTATTATTATTATTATTATTATTATTATTATTATTATTATTATTATTATTATTATTATTATTATTATTATTATTATTATTATTATTATTATTATTATTATTATTATTGCAGCGCCTCCTCCCACCTCTAGTACGTCAATATATGACCAAATTTTCCGCCCCCACTCTCATGTGATAAGAAGTGGCTGCCCCCACCCCTTGCGAAACACGTGGAACTAGAGGAGACCACACTGCAGCCACCTTGGGTGTCGTCCGCTCCACCACATTTGCTTCTTCGATGTTCATGTTGGGTAGCAGTATCAAAGCGCAATGAGTGATGTCCGTCGAAAGAGAGATGATTGATTGATTGATTGATCGATATGTAGGGTTTAACGTCCCAAAACCACCATATGATTATGAGAGACGCCATAGTGGAGGGCTCCAGAAGTTTTGACCACCTGGGGTTCTTTAACGTGCACCCAAATCTGAGCACATGGGCCTACAACATTTCCACCTCCATTGTAAATGCCACCGCCGCAGCCGGGATATGAACCCGCGACCTGCGGGTCAGCAGCTGAGTACCTTAGCCACTAGACCACCGCGGCGGGGCCGTCGAAAGAGAGAGGCGGCGCACGAGCGAGCATTATACGTCATTAACACCTTCCGATTTCTCGAATAGCACGGATAGACTTGCCTCACTAAATGCTATTCTAGAGTTAAACGTTGCCAAGTTTAGGTTCCAAAGACGGCCTGTCCGGACCCTGAGCTCAGCTGAGGACTGAGCTTCAAGCGTTAATTGACGTATCAATACGGGAGGTAGCGGCCCGATACTGCACAAAGGTGGCCAATCTTTCTCAGGTGAGGGAGTGCGTTACCGCTGATGTTCACTGCTTGAGCCGCATCCTAGGCTTCTTTAGTGAAAATCCATTATAACCCGGAGAACTTTTTTTTAATCTGCTAAGAAGTTGCGTGGCACGCGAACTCAAACATTAGACCTCTAGCCCGCAATGCTGATACTTTAACCGCTACGCCATCGTGTCTTGTTAACGAGAGCAATCATTTTTTTTCTGCAAATACCAACACATCCTCTTCTGCTTCGCACAGGACAATATGCGATATATCACAATGCTGTGTTGGTACAGCTTCATGCCATAACTTCAGTAGGAGCCTATATTTTTCTTTGCTAAAATTATGAAAATTTCTAGTGTTCACAATAAGGAAGAACCAACTTGAATGATGATGACATATGTTGTTTAATGGCGCAAGGGCCATTGATGGCCAAAGAGCGCCAGGAAATGATATTGGATGGGAGCAATGGTTATGGTAAATGGCTGTAAAAGGGCCTAAAATTCTGCGCTCTAAAGATGCGTAAGACATATTTTATTAAAATCATGAAAGTGAAGCGAAGCATGCCTGGTGAGAATGAGTCTTTAGTTATCATGACATCATAAAATAAGAGCGTTATATTAGCACCGATTTCTCGCCAGCGCCCTTGGTCCCAAGGGCCGGGAGACAGGTGCTCTTTTGGATGTAGCGTCCGCAGCAGCAGCCTCTTTTCAGAGGCCATGCTACCGATCACTTGAGTAGATAACATGGAAAGTATTTACTTCCTATGAATGCATTCAATACATATTTAAAAAGAGGTTCGGGACCAATAAACATAGCTGGGTGAAGTGGTATGTGTTCCTTGTACGCTAGTGGAAAATGTTTTTTTCTGTAAGCCACTAGCTCAGAGCATTCAAGGAGTATGTGAAGTACTATAAGTGAACGGCAACATCTGTGACAGCTGGGTGGGTCACCACCGGACAAAAGGTGTGTGTGCGTCCTATTCTACACGCCGTACAGAGACTGACCTCTGTACGGCGTGTTTTCGACGTGGGTGGCCAGTTACCGAGGTATGGTTTAATCAAGTGTAACTTGTTACGAGTTTGTTGATCCCAACACTTCTGCCAGTAAGCCCCGAGCTTTTTCCGTATGTTTGGTTTTAGCTCCATTATAGGGACAGCAACTGAGGAGTTGGCAGAGCTTCCGTTAATTGACCTGGCGAGCTGGTCGGCCAAAACATTTCCTTCGATCTCGCAATGTCCTGGCACCCAGCTCACGACGATATGTTGCTTGGAAGTATAGGCCGCGCAGAGTATTGAATAGAGGGATATTATTATAGGGTTTCTGTGTTTTTTAAGATTTTTCAATGCTTTTACGACACTCAGGGAGTCTGTGTATTTAACCACCCTTGGCGTATTCAATTCTTTGATGTGTTTAACGGCTACGAATAACGCGTAAGCCTCGGCTGTAAAAATGCTTGGGATGGTGGACAGAACGCCGGCATCCGAAAAGGATGGGCTGACCGCCGCATAGGACACGCCAGTATGGGACTTGGATGCATCAGTATAATATTCTGGACAGTCATATTTATGTTGAAGCTCTAAGAAATACATCCGAATGTGTATGGGGGAGGCATGCTTTGTGACAGCTACGAAAGATGTGTCACAGTCTATAACCTGCCACTACCATGGCGGGAGCCGCAGAGCAGGGGTGCTGAGGTGGTATTCAAGCAATGGGACATCTGTTTCTTCAGCTAGGTCTCTAACACGCAGCGAGAAAGGGCGTGCCATTGCGGGTCGATTGTAAAAAATTTGAGAGCAAGAACCAACTTGAAGGTTTTTTGTTAGAGAACAGACATAATCATCTGACTATATTAAAGGATAAAACAAAAGTGGCCTTGTTAAGCAAGACACGATCGAATCGCAAACCTGACGTTGGCGAAGAGTTAAAGGACAAGAAAGTCGAGGGAGGGTACAAGATATTTAATGGCTAGTCCACGAAGCATACACCTTTTCGACATATTGTGCTGCAATCATGTGATTTGAGAAGCTGTGATACGCTACACCATAGTGCCATTCTTTCGGGCGACTAGATTATCCTCCCATATTGGTTATGAGTGATCTGGAAGGCAGTCGGCATATATTGGTTAAAGCTGTTCTCTCTAGCGTGTATAGTATAGAAAAGCTACTAAAAAACCTTTGCATAGAGAGCACGATGTTTGTTTTGTTGTTATTCTGTGGAAGAGTTTTATTTTTCAACTGATATGTTAGCCGAAGAGGACTTTTTAAAGTTGACATGAATAAAATAAACATAAATGACGCTTGTCTCTGATGCTCGTCGCGAATCGTCCTACAATTCTTTACTATCTCTGCGCAATGTTAATGTTTCGAGCAACGTCTCTGGAGCGTGACGAAGAGTTGGTGTACAAGAAAATGAATCAGAAAAAAAAGGTCGACTGCTGAGAAGGTGGAAATGACGTTCTCCTGACGAAAGGCCGTAATCTGTAGTGACTCCGGCAAGAGATATAGGATTCTTCGATGTATATAACAGGGATAAACGAGTTTCGTTTTTTGGGGGGGTGGGGGACGCGGGATCACTACGTCACTGTCGTATCGGTGCCCTTTTTGGAAGTGGGCCAACGAAGCACTCTGCAGCAAACTGCCGTACATCTCAAGAATGGTTGTAACTTCGAGCATTCTAAGCAGTGTTAGAAAAAGAAATCGTTTGTCTCCAAGAATGGACAAGCAACATCAACCCCTTCTTGTTTCAGCGATATACGGTAGATAGAAGGCTAAGACACGAACAACTCTGGCTAAAAGTTATGGTGCCTCGCCATGTCACCTTGTTATGTGTGAGACAGGTTGGCACTCGGTTAAAAAACGTCAAGGTCGCGTTTCTTGGACTGTTAGCAACAGGAGATAGCACCCTCGCGTTTTCGTGTGATTAATGTGATAGGAAAGAAATGGGAACAAATTATGTGTATTTCCTTCGGCTCTAAGAGCACCTGCTAAAATGTGCAAATATGAAATGCAAGCAAACAGTTAATTGACTTTACCGTTTACATTCAACGTTAAGCTTTCGCGTTTATTAAAATTTTCATAGATTTCAAAATGAAGGGCGAAGCAATGCACATGAGCATCATGTATTTTTTGCATTCACATTGTTCTGTGACTGCACCAAACCGCAGCGTTCAAGCGTACAATGGTATTTTTTTTCTCCCTACAACATCATCATCGTTCAATGCAGTTAATCTTATATGCAAGATTTTCTAACCAACAAGCGATGTCATTTGGAAACGCCGAAAATGGGGCAGCGCTTTACACAGAAAAGGTAAGTCAATGCGCTGATTCATGAAAATTAGGATACAATCGCACATTACGCCCTTATTAAAATATATTACGGCATATTCACGCTATGAATTATGAAGAGTGGGGTGAAGCGTCAGTCTCTCTTTATGTTCATCCATCCATCCATCCATCCGTCCATCTGTTCATACGTCCGTCCGTCCATCCGTTCGTGTGCCCGTCCATCCGTCCATCCGTTCGTCAGGCCGTTCGTGTGTCCTTCCATCCGACAGTCCGTTCGTGTGTGCGTCCGTCTGTCAGTCCGTTCGTGTGTCCATCTGTTCATCCGTCCCTCTGTCCATCCGTTCGTGTGTCCGTTCGTGTGTCCGTTCGTGTGTCCGTCCATCCGTCTATCCGTCCGTCTGTCCATCCGTCTTTCTGTCCGTTCGTGTGTCCGTCCATCTGTCCGTCTGTCCGTCCGTCTATCTGTCCGTTCGTGTGTGCGTCCATCCGTCCGTCTGTCCGTTTGTCTGTTCATCAGTTCGTTCGTCTGTCTGTCTGTCTGTCTGTCTGTTATATTGCTACGTAGCTATCGCATGAAGGGTGAGCCATTCTGTGTACGTAACAATATGTTTATGGTGCGGGCTTAGGATTAGTTCTTCATACCTCACAATAAAGGATGCCTGTCTGTCTATCCGTTCATTTGAGTAACAGACGGACAGACACACAAATATTTCACCCCACTTATGATCACTTACACCATGCTTATGCTGTGAATTTTATATCACAACAGCGCCTTCTATCCTCATTATTCCTCAACTATATTATAATCACTATTGTCATCTAGAATTGTTATTTCCAAGGATAGATAGACACAAGCCATCTAGTGTGCAAATCCTAAAACTAACTAGAATGGCTACTACTACAGCATTTTATCAGGAGGGAACGAGCCACACCCTCAGCAGCTTCGCCCCTAAAATGAGCAACGCAAAGTGAATTAGAGTTGCGCAGCTACGTTCCGACTTTAGTCTTTCCATACGAAGTAATAGCGGTACGTATAACTTTGGAAAATTCATGGTACAGGTATATCAATGTTGCTATGTGTATCCATGACATAGTCAGGCATACAAACTATATACCATGCTTTTCCAACGCTCCTGTTAATCAGAGGAAGATGGGTGGTCTTGGCAGAATTCTTCGTATGAGTGAAGAACCTTTACTTTACTATCATCGTGTTTCATTCTTAATACGACTTGATGTAGCCTCATGAGACCGCATAAAATTGATTGCTGCCATGCTTACCTTGCAAAAATAATCCCTCTTTTTGTTTAGCAACACCACTATTTTTGCTTTTCACTTCATGGCTGCAAATTATACTGACAAGCCTATCATTGCACAGTCTGCCTAAAAGAGGTATAGGAAAAAAACTAGCTTGCCTCAGTATTTGAAAGAGGTATGTACATCATAGAATACAGTTCGTGTTTCAGGTCCATGTTCAGTTTAAAGCGAGAATAATGGGGATTCGCGATTTTAACGCTGTTCAGGACACTTTCCCCAATCTCGATTTGAGTGGCTAACTTCAGGGGCGTTTTTAACGCACTGACACTTCATTATTTTTCTCTCTGTCTTCCGCTCTTTCTCTTAAGTGCACCACCCCTGTAGACATCTACGCAATGAACAGTACAATCTTAGTTCCATATTAGAGCTCAATACGATCAGAGCACACCGAAGGAAACTTCACGTTCAAAGGGCCATACATCAGGAGCTGGCAAAGGCAAAAGCAAAGAGAACATGGAGAGGATAAGGCTTGGTAGGTGAAAGATTCTCCCGTTTACATGGTTTTTTCTTTCTGTTATATGCATTGCGCATTAAAAATATGAGCCTGACAATGACCTTCAGAGAGGAATGTCTTTTGTCTTGCATTAAGACATTAGTGGTCTCCATTCAACAAACTTCAGCTCTCATTTCTATATAATGTGTTATTATTATTATTATTTGATTCGCATACACAGATACACAAGGACACAGAAGAAAGAGGGAGAGAGCAAGCTGGCAACTGCCACCCTGAGGGGCACAAGGCCTGCTCACTCTTTCGGGAGAAAAGAAGAAACAAAGGAAACCAAGATTAGTGGGGAGAAAGAGGAAAGAAGATGATGAAGGGGAAAAATGACGAAGACTGACGAGTATGGGTAAAAAACACAAATAAAAAGAATAAGAAATGAAAAGAGCAAAAAAGAAAGAAAAAAAGATCATCTTTAAACGGGTGGCCAGGTCCGTTCGGTTCATAATTGTAAGGAGAGCTCGGTGGGCCTGGTCGCGTCGGCAAGCACTACCACTCGGAAAGAGGTAGTAGTCTAAAATCGCACACTTGAGTCCCAGGAATTTATATTCCTTTATCAACAAAGACCGCTGCGTAGCAAATGTGAGCCAGTGCACTAAGAGATGCTCAAGTGTTTCGCAGGAGCCACAAGCTGCACCCAATGGGCTGTCCACATGCCCTTGAAGGTGTAATCGTTCACGCACCAGCACAGAGCCCACTTTCTGTTTGTACAACAGCGCTCGGGAGCTACGAGGCAAGCCACGGCCACGAACACCGGGTGAAAACGCTCCATTTGCCACACCCTGGTCTAGGGGCTGCTCTAGGGGGTGTCGGCGTATAAGCGTACGAGCGTTGACCATCGTACATAGAATTCCCGGACAGTCACAACCATCATGGTTGCATGATGATGCAAGGTGATCCGCTTCTTCATTGCCTGCAATACCCACGTGCGAAGGTACCCACTGTGCAGCTAGGCATACCCCACGTGACAAAATGTTGTTAATGGATACCATGATGCTGCTGAGAGTTAGGCGATTGGTCTCCTTGCTGGTGAGTCTGCTAAGGGCACCACGAGAGTCAGTGAGGATGACAACCTTCAATACTGGTAACCCTTCTTGTACGTACGTAAGGGTTACATCAATCACTGCTAGCTCGGCCGTCACCGACGATGAGGAGTGCGGTATTTTAAACAACTGCCTGATAGCGGTTGAAGGGTAGAAGAAAGCTGCAGAAGCGTTCAGGCCATCGATACGTACAGAAGCGTCTGTAAATACTTTTGCATAGCCATCGAAGTTTTCAAATAAGTGTGAATGGGCTAAGTGGTATAGTTCCGAAACAGGTTGGTCGCAATTTTTGCGTATTCTCGGAATTGACAGATGGGTAGGGAAGGCACTTGTCCTGTGCTTTGTTGATGTTAGCAACTGAATAGTTTCGCCGGAATCGACAGTAATGTCATTGAACAAAGCCGCCATTTTACCCATCAGAGAATGTGGGTGCTGTAACAGCCTGTTAAGGAGTGTCTTGCCATGTGGGGCTTGGTTCAGATGCTCCATATGATGTACCGCTCTCTGGTCAGCTTGCAGCCTTTGCGGCAACTGGTGTGCTTCAATCAGTAGTGAGATGGATTGTGCTTCACGAGGTAAACCAAACAGTACTCGGAGGGCAACACTATGATCCCATTCGAGCTGAGACATAAAGCAGGCGGTACATTCAAGGCTGGCAAAGCATACATCAGGCAAGAGAGAACAGCTGATTGGTAAACCTGTAGCGCCATCCTCTGATCAATGCCCTCACCCCTAGCAGTCAAGGCGGCTACATACTTGAACAGGGACAGCGATTTTCGCCTCACAGTTTTAACAATGGGGCTCCAAGAAAGGCGATTATCGATGATTACACCCACGTAGCAATATTGGTGTACCCACTGTATCTGTGTGTCTTCGAGGTAAAGCCTGCGAAGGCTCCGACGAGCGCGTTGCCTTGGATTATACGCGATCGCAGCTGACTTCGCAGGTGAAACCTGCAGTCCAACTTCCACCAAGTATTCTGAAGTTGCATTCAGAGCTCGCTGCAATGTACCACGAAGACGTGGACCATGGTGTGATGGACCACTGACCCAGAGTGCAATTTCATCAGCATAAATTGCTATGCTTACAGGAAAGTCACATTCATGCGGTAATCAGCCTGAAAGTCCAGCAAGTACGCTGTTATAGAGAAGCGGTGACAAGACGCTGCCTTGCGGGACGCCACACTTCACAGCGTGAGGTTGACTCTGTACTTATCCAATTCGCACTTCCATTCTGCGCTGAGATAAAAAATCACGGAGAAAGAGTAACAGGCGACCTGAATTTCCTTCATTCATCAGTGCACAAATAATCGCCTAATGTGGCACCGAGTCAAGCGCTTGCTGTATGTCGAGAAATAGAAAATACGCTGAATGTCGGTGTGCTAGTGCAGATTCAAACAATGATACAAGATCTGCTATGCTGTCGACGGCTGAACGGTGGCGACAAAATTCACTCATGACATCAGGGAAGAAAGTGAGCTCCTGTAATCTGGCGTCCAGACGAAACAGCCCCATACGTTCCATCAGCTTCATAGCATTAGAAGTTAGTGATATTCGCTGGTATGACTTCAGGAGTTGTGCAGGGCAACCAGGATTTAAACTGGGCCTCACCACAGACAATTTCCATTCATAATGAATCATACTAGCTTGCCACACTTCGTTGTATTTGTCCAGGATACTTTGATGAAAGACCTCATCAAGGTTTCGCAAGGCTTGGTACGTAACACCATCTTCACCTGGGGCAGTGCGACGGTAACAGAGGCTAAGTGCATGACGCAGCTCGGTCAAGGCAAAATCTGCCTCATCCATCTCACATGGAGGTCCATATGAAAATGTTACGAAACGATGACTGGCGTTGTCTTTTGACAAAGTACAGGTGAAAATATTTGCAAAATCTTGCGCAAAAATTTTCGGAGACCATTCAGTCGTGACGCACAATGCTGTAGCTAAATTCTTGCAGACCTCAGGTGTTCGGAGAGCCTTCAAAGTGCACCATACACTCCCAAAACCACTCGCCATATGCAACGAGCTACACAATGCAGCCCAGCTTCTTCGACGAAGTTGTTTTGTGTGCCGCCTAATGGCTGCATCTAAGCGGTTACAAAGTGTCCAATCAAAGTTTATTTTGGAACGATGTGCCCTCCTGTAAGCACGTCGTCAACAAGCACGTAGTGTGAAGAGCTTTAGGTCAGGGTTTGGCTTGTCTATGCTTCACAGTCGTCGTACTGTAGCTTGCTGCAGACATTCACTCACTAGTTTGAACAGGTTATCAAGTGATTGCACCCCGCAACTTGCTGACGGAACTTGTCCCAATTTGTCACTGTGTATGCAGCACTCTGGCCGCTAGGAGAATTCTCTGGAACCAGCCAATTGAGCAGATGATCTGAACCCCATGGGTCAGCTTCGCTTGACCAAGTAAGACGCACACCTCTCGTCGATATGGCAAGATCAATGGTGGATTGTTCATTTCCTCTGCCGACAAATGTGGATGAGCAGTCGTTAAGGGTCTGCAGATTATGTTCAACAATAAGCTCATTGATTTCAATTCCACGATTGTCTTTAGAGTGACAACACCAACGAGGACAATGGGCATTGAAATTTCCACGCAACAGGAATGACGAGCCACACCGGGATAGCAGGCACTCCAGCATTGTGATGTAGGAAGATTGCGTTGTCCGAATATATATGCTTGCCACAGTCGTAGTTGTGCTGCTGAGATTATTAGCAACTGCTAGACATTCAAAGTTGGCGTCGCAGAGGTCACTTGCGTAGATCAGTGCAAAATTAACATCAGTTCGTATGTACAACGACGCTTTCGAAGCATTTCATGGATGCGTGGTGTCTGTACACTGGAAAGATGCATACGCCATTACTCTGCATTGGGTATTTCTGTGAACGCCCACGTAACCCGGAAGTCTGAGCTCGTCATTTCTCACATTGGTTTCTTGGAGAGCTATAACATTCGGTGGACTCTTCATTGCAAAAAGCCTAAGAACGAGATCAGAATGGAGCGGTCGTAGAAACCTGACTATCCACTGCAGCACATAGGGACGGGGATTGCAACAGGTGTTAATGTTGCTTTTAGTGAGGACTGTCGAGAACTGGAACGAGAACCTCCAAGAGCTGTTGTGAGTCTAATGCTGCTGGCGTTTGACGACCAGCTATGAGAGATCTGACGACGTTAGCAAGCACATTAAGCATGGTTACATGTTGGGCATCATCGTTGCCTGGAGCCATTTCTGGGGCCCTGTTTACAGTATTTTCTACTGCAGACATGGCCGAGGTGCAGGTTGGTTCCGAAACTTTTTGTGGCGTGACCTTTGAGAAGGTTGTGTCCGACGGCTTTCATAGTAACGCTGGCCATGATGTTGCCGAAATGCTGAAATTGCGCCTCCCTTCGTTGCTTCGATTCCCTACGACTGTACTGTTCTTCAGACGTACAGGTGCATCTTTAGTTGTGCCGTTGTAGCTACTTAACGGGTGCTATGGCTAGGCGTCTCTTCTCATGATGCTGTCTTTTTAGCTTTTTCTTTCAGGACCTTCCATTTATTTTTAAGCTTGGGACAATCTTTGTCCGTTGCCAAGTGTTCGCCATTACAGGTATGGCAGGGAGATGTCGCACTGTTGCAAAGTTTTACGTTTTGATTCGCGCCACATTTAGCACAGACCACAACGCTAGTGCAGAAACCCTGTACATGTCCAAGCTTGAAACATTTGTGGCATTGTAGAGGCTTTGGTATGAAAGGTCGGACCGGGTACCGCACTAGTCCGGCCTTTATGTGACTAGGTAGCTTTTTGAACCCGAAAGGAATCTTCACACACTCCGAAGATCCAAGCCTTCGAGCGCTGATGACTGCATGGTGGCGTGCAGACTATAATACTTTTCAAACATCATCTACATGTTCTAGGTCTTCATCTAATATAACCCCAGCTGTTACATTAGCGCCCTGTAGAAAAAAAGCCCACACGTTGACGTTGCATAGCTGAGATAGACCTAGCAGGGTTTGCATCATCTTCTCATCTGTTGTGTCTACGGCAATGATATTTTTCCTGGGATTCACTCGAACTTTTTGAATCAGACCAGGGGCAAGTTTGAAGAAAAAGTCATTAAGCTTCTGTTTGGAGATAGCGTTCAGGCTATCTCCAAGCAGGTCGTAGTCACGATGCTGTTGCATATTATGGTCTTTTCACTTGGTGACGATGCCGCCAATTTCCGTCTTGGCCGTCGATGTTTAGTAGGTAGAAATGCATCCGAGTCATCGAAGTAGCACCAGACTCGGAATCGGCAGCTTCTGATGTCACTGAAGAGCTGAGCCGCTTCCTTGCAGTGGCAGGTCGACCCATGCTACTAGGCAGGTCCACCACCATCTCCTCCATAGCGAAACTTGCTAAAAGGGTCCCTCCCCCCCCCCTCCCCAGCAGAGCAGAGGTCTTGAGGACCAGTACAGGGCGTGCTGGGTGCCAAAGATGCACGACGACACAAATAAAAAGGAAAAATTTCACCAGCCAAGAAAACTGACTACCGGACGACAAAACTTCCCATGTGTTTTACAAGAGGTTTTACGAAACTACCATTCATTTGTTTCCATGTAGAAGACTTCAAGTTGCTCTTTAGTCATGTGGATCTCGTTTTGTTCTACACACAATACGTCCCCTTTATAGGCTACCTTCCGCACTGATTCCCCTGTCCTGAAAAGGGCCTTGCACTCATTTCCTTTGTAGTTAAAATATGTTTGACCAATCATATTTTTTGTAGTTAAATATGTTTGACCAATCATAAACAAATTAGTTGACCTCCCCTACAATTCTCTCATAGTCATTACGTGTATTCGGAACTTAAATCCCAATATATCATTGTTATTGTTATTATACAATTTCTAACTCTCTAATACACTTTCAAACTTCTCTAGACAACTGCCAAAGTTTGTAATGAAGGGGTTTAAGAAGGATTAACAGCCGAAGATCACTCTTTAGTATTTTTGGCTAATCACCCAAATAACTCGTAGAATTTGCTACGATGTCGTCCGAGCGCCACAATCTCTTGGTTCATGTGTCAAGATAACGGCGCTGATTTTTGGCTTATGTACGCTTGAAGGCCGTCAAAAAGGGAATCTGAAAGTTCATGTCTAACATAAAACACCATGCTTATAGGCTAGTAATTTCTCGGAGAACGATGAATTATACTGGAGTGTGCAAACAGCGCACTGTTAGATAACCTGCTCACTTTTAAAATGCATGTGAGGACAATAAATATTTACAACTACAATTGCAAAACAAATACCATGCAAATTGCCTCCCGTTTGTTTACGTAATAATATAGCTAATACACACTCCATCTAGCCTGCAGTGCCATATCATCCAGGAAACTATATAAATACGAGTATTCAACGAGATGTAGTTGAGTTGTATATTTAATGCTTATCATGTAGCCCGTGAAAATAAAAAGTTGGGAACTTGACTAAACATGTATCAAAGCTTCATAAACAAAACCGATGGGCTAACATTCCACACAATTGTTATTAACAATCCACACAATTGTTTGTTTTGCTAGTCCTTTCTGATATTGACTTCATTTTTATACCCATGATGTTATGTAAATAGTGTACAGGTGCTATTTAGTATTTCCGTTGCGTGTTTGAAACAGTAAATTATTTCTAGAGCAACAAATGTTTTTCGCAATTTGTCTTTAATGGAGAAGAACGCTAACTTGAATGAAATGACATTTGCGTTGCAAATGCAGATGGATTTCGAATAACCTGAGAAGGAACAAATCGGAAACAAAGTAGCCACCCTACAGTCCCACCGGGAATTCACCGCTGCGAAAAAAAAAGCTGGCCAACAAAGTCTCATCAGAAGTCGGACAACAAAGACGTTTGTTGCTTCTCTCCCAGAGGGTTCAGCAAAGCGCAGTCCCGGTATATTCGTGGTGCTTTGCTTCTCGAATCCAATTGCGGCTACAAGGCCGCCAACATTTCTTTTCGGTTCTACGGGTCATCCCGCTTGTCGTTTGCTATTGGTAAGCAGAAATGCAGCTTTGAGAATGCCGTTGATTTTCTTGGAACGAGAGATACTATATATATACACTCGCCCCCTGACAAGCTCATTCGTCTGCTTGTATCGTTACCATTGTTTCACATTGCGCGGCCACTCTTGTGGTGCAACTTGCGTGCCTCTGTTGATCTTGGCTTTGCAAAACGTGCACGGTAACTGTGATTAAGGCAAGAATTCCACCATGCCAGTACTCAATTTTTCAGTTTCATAACTGTGCTTTTAGAAATAGATCTGACCACAAGCGATGTTAAGCTTGCTTTTTACAGATAAATCATCTATGCAAAATCCTTCATAGATGGGGCCAAACACGTTCAATCCTTGAATTTACGGTCCATAGTTCCGATGTATCATGGGAATCGGTGTTAGGCGAAGCAGGCGTTGGGAAGCTGATTTTGGTATAATTTCATTCGGCGAAATGTTAATAAATAAGGTCAAAAACTTGTACGAAAGCTGTACGCGGAGACGTGTCTTGAACTGTCGCATATGTTTTACATAACCCGTTATTTCCAGTTGCGTAACAATACGAACAAAACATGGGTATTACGAATACCAGAAGCGGTAATCTGCTATGTAGCGCTCGTACTTGCGGGGAAGGTAGGGCTGGCTAGTGCTGTACGTAAAGGGTGTTTTGCCTGAAAAGCACCGAGCAGTCAAAAATTAAAAATGAGTGCCACGCTTCTCCAGCTAGCGCAGTATTGTTATTAGCTGAACGTAGCACGTCAGAATATATGTTTTATCCACCAAGCACGATAATGAACAAAGATGGCTTAATGAACTTTTAAAATAGATATTCTAAAGAAAAAAATTGGTTCAAGTTTTGTAGCTCTTATTCAGAAATAACAAAAAATTTTTAGTTACGGTAAATTCATAACGCTGGTTAATTTTTTCCCGGGCCTGTGCAGAGTCCGCGAAATTAAAAAAATACCACTTCATTTCCGCTCTATGTGCGGCGCTTCGAGTGCCCTCAAATTCAAGTTGAATGAATTAGCGAAGGCTTCTCACGCACGAAGATCGCTTGAACAGGCCATAAGTGACTACGCTGGACATTAAACGATGGTTTGATGGTACCATTTAAAGAAATGAGGAAGAAGGGGGCGAAAGAAAGAAACGAAGACAATAAACTTCGATGGAAAAGCTGCCACGCACATTGCGATAAGATACCGGAGGCAGGATTCGTCTCTGGTCTCCTATCGCAATGCACGTGACAGCCGCTTTTTTGTTGAAGTTTATTGCCTTTGTTTCTTACTATCACCCCATTACCTTTTTTTAAAGTACCATCCAACTATCACTTAATGCCTATCGTAGTCACAAATAGCGTGTTCAAGTGACCTTCGTGCGTGAGAAACCTTCGCTAATTAATTCAACTCAACTTTGAGGGCACTCAAAACGCCACGCGTCAAACCGCAATCACATCGTATTTTTTAAAACTTCGCGCACTTTAAACGAACCCTGAAAATATATAACCAGCATTGTTATCTTACTGTTACTTGAAAACTTTGTTACTTCTGGATAAGAGCTACAAGTCCTGTATCAAAATGTTTCTCTAGATTTAATATTTAAATAGTTCATCAAGCACTCTTTGTTTATTACCGTACTTGGCGCATCAAAAAAATATTCTTACGTGCTACATACAGCTAAGAAGAATACTGCGCTAGCTGGAGACGCATAGCAGTCATTTTTAATTTTTTATATTTATTGCTTGGTGCTTTCAAGCTGAAACATCCAGTATGTAATCGTGGCCCAACATTAGTGGAAAGCGCTAAAGTATGCCACTAACGTTAACCCGACGTGCCATCTCTATGATAGGAGCACGTATGTAATGTTCTAAAAATCAGATATCCAGCATTGAAACTCTAAGTAACAATTCACCAACGTTACGCTTGCATATGGTATTTTCTCAAAGGACTTTAAAAGCCTGGCATGGCTCTGCGGTAGAATACTTGATTTCCACTTTTTGGGACCCTACCAAGATTGCAATCGTTGGGTCAGAGCTGCCAATTTTAAATTGTGTTAATGCATTCACATTTAAATTACCAAAGTATCTATTTCTAATTCATAGGTAAATAGACAGTCAGTCAGGTGTGGCCCATACCCGCTTACGTCATGTATGGAACATACTCGTACACGGGTACGCGCCACACAAGACTGCAGAGAAGTGTTTGGGTGAGGTAGGCAAAAGAGAAAGAGAGATATATATATATATAAATAGAGAAGAAAGGCAGGGAGGCTAATCAAGCTTTGCTTGGTTGGCTACCCTAAACATGGGGTGGGGAGAGAATAATAGAAAGGAAAGAGATACAAAAGTTTTCACATTAGTCAAGTCATGACCCACCAGACATACACGTTCAACTCTATTATCCTCCCTACACATTTTGGTTTACGCGGAGGTAATTTGCGGATTTTGAATACCTTCTACCGCAAACGAGAAAACCGCAAGTGGACATGGAGGAGCCCTAATGGCGAAAATAAGAACAAAATAGACTTCATAATGAATGCACACCTAGGAATCGTGCAGGATGTGGAAGTGGTTGGCAAGGTATGATGCAGTGACCATAGAATGGCACGGTCTCGAATTCGCCTAGACTTGGAGAAGGAACGACAGAAACTGATACGCAAAAAGCCAATCAATGAGCTAGCACTGAGAGGGAAAGTACAGGAGTTCAGAGTGTCGCTGCAGAACAGGTACTCGGCTCTTAGTGAGGAAACCAACCTTAGCGTAGATACAATGAATGATAATCTGACGAGTATCATTACGGAGTGTGCAGTGGAAGTTGGAGGCAGGGTAGTTAAACAGGACACTGGCAAGCTTTCCCAGGAAACGAAGAACCTAATTAAGAAGCGTCAAAGCATGAAAGTGTCAAGTACAACAGACAAAATAGAACTGGCAGAGATTTCGAAACTGATTAATAGACGTAAAGTATGCGATGTAAGAAGGTATAACATGGAGAGAATTGAACACGCTCTGAAAAACCCAGGAAGCGTCAAAGCAGTGAAGAGGAAACTTGGGATAGGCAAAAGTCGGATGTATGCACTAAGGGACAAAGAAGGCTAAATAACTACCAATATGGATAGGAGAGTTAAAATAGCGGAGGAGTTTTACAGAGATCTGTACAGTAGCCGAGACAACCACGACCTTAATACTATAAGAACTAGCAGTAACCCAGATGACACCCCACCAGTAATGATAGAAGAAGTCAGAAAAGCTTTGGAGAGCATGCAAAGAGGCAAAGCTGCTGGTGAGGATCAGGTAACATCAGATCTGCTTAAAGATGGAGGACAGATTGTGTTAGAAAAAGTAGCCACCCTGTTTACGAGGTGTCTCCTGACGGGAAGAGTACCAGAGTCTTGGAAGAACGCTAACATCATCTTAATACATAAGAAAGGAGATGACAAGAACTTGAAGAATTACAGGCCGATCAGCTTGCTCTCTGTTGTATACAAGCTATTTACAAAGGTAATTGCTAACAGAGTAAAGAAAACATTAGAATGCAATCAACCAAAGGAACAAGCAGGATTTCGAACAGGCTACTCAGCAATTGACCACATTCATACTATCAATCAGGTAATAGAGAAATGCTCAGAGTATAACCAACCACTATACATAGCCTTCATAGATTACGATAAGGCGTTTGATTCAGTAGAAATATCAGCCGTCATGCAGACACTGCGGAATCAGGGCGCAGATGAAGTATATATAAACATTCTGGAAGAAATCTACAGGGGATCAACTGCTACCATAGTGCTTCATAAAGAAAGCAACAGAATACCAATCAAGGGTGTAAGGCAGGGGGACACAATCTCCCCAATGCTATTTACCGCGTGCTTACAGGAGGTTTCCAGAAGCCTAGAATGAGAACAGTTAGGGATAAGAGTTAATGGAGAATACCTTAGTAACCTGCGCTTCGCCGATGACATTGCATTGCTGAGTAACTCAGGGGACGAATCGCAACTCATGATTACGGAGTTAGACAAGGAGAGCAGAAAGGTTGGTCTTAAAATTAATCTGCAGAAAACGAAAGTAATGTACAACAACCTCGAAAAGGAGCAGCGCTTCGAGATAGGTAATAGTGCACTTGAAGTTGTAAAAGACTATGTCTACTTAGGGCAGGTAATAACCGCAGAGCCTAACCACTAGATTGAAGTAACCAGAAGAATAAGAATGGGGTGGAGCACATTCGGCAAGCACTCTCAAATTATTACACGTAGACTGCCACTATCCCTCAAGAGGAAGGTATATAACAGCTGTATATTGCCGGTACTTAGCTACGGAGCAGAAACCTGGACACTTGCAAAGAGGGTTCAGCTTAAATTGAGGACGACGCAGCGAGCAATGGAAAGGAAAATGGTAGGTGTAACCTTAAGAGACAATAGAGCAGAATGGATTAGGGGACAAACGGGGGTTAAGGATATCATAGTTGAAATAAAGAAGAGGAAATGGACATGGGCCGGGTGTAGCGCGTAGACAGGATAACCGCTGGTCATTAAGGGTAACTAACTGGATTCCCAGAGAAGGGAAGAGAGTTAGAGGGAGACAGAAGGTTAGGTGGGCAGACGAGATTAAAAAGTTTGCGGGTATAAATTGGCAGCAGCAAGCACAGGACCGGGTTAACTGGCGGAACATGGGAGAGGCCTTTGTCCTGCAACAGACGTAGCCAGGCTGATGATGATGATGATGAAGGTAAAGAGGTGTTCACGAGAGTGCACCGTGGCGTAGGCAGACGGATAGATAGATAGGTAGATAAATAGATATATAAAAGGTGTTCACGAAAGTGCACCGAGACGTGGACAGACGGGTGTACGGACGGACGAATGGACAGACAGACAGACAGACAGACAGAGAGACAGATAGATAGATAGATAGATTCAAAGCTGAAAAATGACATAATTTTGTCGAATGCAGCAGAAACCTTCACCAGCGTTTAATAAAGTAGATTTGATTTATTGATATGTGGGGTGTAACGTCCCAAAACCACCATATTATTATGAGAGACGCCGTAGTGGAGGGCTCCGAAAATTTCTATCACCTGGGGTTCTGTAACGTGCACCCAAATCTGAGCACGTGGTCTTACAACATTTCCGCCTCCATCGTAAATGCAGCCGCCGCAGCCGGGATCCGATCCCGCAACCTGCGGGCCAGCAGCCAAGTACCATAGCCACTAGACCACCGTGGCTGCTCAGCATTTAAGAAAGTGTTGGTCGCTGCAATATCGCATAGTCTTATGATTTAGCGTTTCGTTTATTACTCAATAGTTTCATATGCGTCCTGGAATAAAAGAAGGGAAAGCGGAAATTGGCTGGCACTATAGGATATGTTCAAACAGATAAGTACATCTATTGGACCACAGCCCAGAGTAAACGTTGGTGGACACCAGGGATTTCACTGCCGAGGCTTAGCCCTAAATCAAAGAAGGAGCTGTTTTACGGCCGTCCGTATACCACGAATTTCGAACGTGATATAGGAAGTGGCCATGGACTAATTCCGGGATATAGCTATGGTACAAAACGGCATTACCATAGTTTTTTTTTTTTGGCAGCGGGAATCTCCCTTCGTTTTGCTATTTCATTCTTTCTGTGGCGTCCTGCTGCTCGCAACCTTGACAGTAAAGCTCCCGCACAATAACTTTCTCAGTAAATGTGCTAGTATTGTTTAAAATTGGGAGAATAAAACTGATTCAAAAGTTAGAAAAAAAAGCATGCGACATTTGCGGGCACTGGCACTTCTGTCACAGCAGAAGCTTGGTTTCCAGAGTTTCACCTATTACAATATTATCTGAATTGTTCATAGTAGTTTTTTTTTGATAAGGCATTACCTATATACCGCCTTTTATGCCTCTTTTTTTCTTATTCAAAATAATGATCCTTCATCTTTTACTACTTTGCTTACGTCTCCACTCTGGTAGTCCTACTATCCTGATACGGAACACGACTACGAAAGTGACGGTGGCACTGGCACCGAAACAACGTTGAAGGTTTCCACACAATTGCTATTGCAATAAGTAAATAGAACACGAGAAAGCCAATAAAAAGGTTGACTTCAATTATAAACACGATAAATCGCAATGCCGAAATAAAAGCCTTTAAAAAGAAGCACGACATCGTGCTAATATCAGTGAGTGGGCGGGATTCTGAACTGTGAACTGACTCTTCGATCAACAATTTTCCTGATACCTGATAGACAGTTCTTCACTTGTACCGAAACCCCCAAGTCATGTTATAAGATTAAAAAGAAACGCTGTGCAGATTTGTATTCAGAATGAAACGCCAATAGAAGCAAAACAAGAAGACACTCATTTATTTCACTGAGTTTTTTCTACTATCGCACTTGCTATCGGAAGGGGACCAGATGATAGCATATATGAAAGCAATTATCCGCAAGTGAAAAAAGAAAAAAAAACACCAACAACACGTTGACGTTTGATATGTTTAGTTCACGATAAAGATTTGCGTGCCTGACATGTTTAAATGCGTTACCTGATTTGAAATTAGCCAATAACCGTTTCGAACACAACCTATTGAAATATTATGCAAATAATTGAGAAAGCTTACAGCAAGTCAAGAAAATTTCCCATGAAGAGAGAGCATTTTCGATAACGGTATTTTCTGACATGGAAGAACACATGCTTAATCTTGTTGGTAATCAATAGCAAGAGTTAAGCATGCAAAGGGAACAATAAATTTAAAGGGACTACTTCGTTCACATTGGTCGCTTTAGCTACCTCTTCTCTCCACGAGCAAGAAAAGTTGTAATGCTTTATACCCGAATGTATATGCTTTATACCCGAGGGGCACGGCAGCAGGCTTCGGGTGCAGACCGCTAACCCTTCTGCTCTCATTGTGCAGTTGTTCATCGGACTGTTAGTGATACCGACGAGCGACGGTCATTCATCGGAGCCCGGACATCATGATGCTACCCGATGATGTAGGCCTGCATGTGTCAAGGATTCCGGCTATCAACGATGCATATGATACCACCACTCCACGCATGGGCACTTTGGTGGCCAGTACAGACGCTGACTTCAATAGTTCCCTGTCAACGCATTGACCTACGTGGAGTAGAAAAGGGGCACGTCAAGACAGCTCAACCCAGGGGTACGGCAGCAGGCTTGAAATTTAGACCGCTAACCCTTTTGTTTTCATTAGGGAGATTTGGAATACCGTTTGCAAGTGCTGTGGGCAT
This sequence comes from Rhipicephalus microplus, assembly GCF_043290135.1. NCBI lineage: Eukaryota > Metazoa > Arthropoda > Arachnida > Ixodida > Ixodidae > Rhipicephalus > Rhipicephalus microplus. The sequence goes on along the minus strand of NC_134700.1, from coordinate 186,918,455 downwards.
TGCGGGCGAAGCGGGCGCGATAAGAGCTTCAGAATAGCGTTTGCCCTGCTGCGAACCGCAACGCATGATCGCAGCGACACTGTAGCCTCTAAACCAGCGCTTGCGGGCCTCATGCGGGCCGCCATCACCGCACGCATTATCGGATTTTCTGCGTGCGGTCCGCGAACGCGAACGCCGACTCGCATTTCGATGCATCCACAGTAGCAGCGACCGCACCACAAGGGCTTGCGGTGCGCTATTTTAAAATTCCCTATTGTACAAGTAAGAAAACGTTAAGGCAAGTGCCTTCGCTCAAATAACGCATTCCTGGTTGTGCTACCGTGCCCAAGGCTGGCCACTGTCCCAACAACGCAGCCATAATGAAACAGCTGCAAAATATTTCCGAAGACTTGAAAGAAATAAAAAAAAATTGATTGGTCTCAATCAATGCTAAACTGCAAGACTTAGTAGGACCTCATGAAAAACTGTCGTGCTATGTAGAAATGATGAAGAATATGCAGAAAAGGATTAACAATATAGAGCTGGAGGTCGACGACCTAGAAAATCACCCACGTAGCTCAAATCTCGTAATTTACTGCATCCCTGAAAATTATAAAAAAGATAGTAATGTGTTACAATCCGTTGTAAACGACAAAATTGTCAAGAATGTTCTTAATAGTGAGCCTGTGTTTATTGATAGAATACATAGTTTCAGTAGATCTAGAGCCAACGGTAATAGGCTCGTTAACCTAAAGCTCACACACTTCACTGAAAAAGCGAAATTACTCAAACAGTGCTTCAGGCTGAAGGGATCTGATTTTTCTGTGAGTGAATACTTCTCGAAAAAGGTGATGTGGGGAGACCGCTTTGGAGCTTTGCCAAACCCAAGAAAGAAGCCGACGAAAAAATGTCTCTCGCATACGATAAACTGTGGATTAAGGACGTGCAGTTTCTTTGGGATGCCTCAAAGGAAGAAGTGGTTTTGGCCACGCCTCTGCGTTTACTAAGTTCCCAAGAAGAAAAACCAGAGCAGTGAACAAAGGTCGGCACGCTCACGTTTCCAGCCACACCGGAAATGACTTTTGGTAATTTAAGTGCCCGGAGCCTACTGAACAAAGTGGACGCTCTTGAGCCCTTGATAATCAGACTTGAGCCAGACATCGTAGCAGTCACAGAGACCTGGCTCACAGAAGTCGTAAACAATGACCAGCTAATTCCACCTGAATATATGGTCATACGAAAAGACAGACCAACATGGGGAGGAGGGTGGCGTCACCGTAATAATCAACAAAAAAATTTCATTCAAACTACTGCCTCGAATTGATGACGTTGAGGCAGTATTTTGTAGGATAGCTTCTGGTTCTCACACTATCACTGCCGGTTGTGTTTATCATAGCGCCACAGCCAATAGTGACGTCATCCACAAACAACATAATTATCTACAATGCCACGTATAAAAAAACTCATCCTGCTTGGGGACTTCAACTTACCAGAGATAAACTGGAAATTTTAGGTTTTTCTAACCCCCTTTTCAGAATTAATCTGTAACATGATGCTCCACTTCAACATGCGGCAGATAGTGGATCAACCTACGCGCCCTACAGATTCCACGTCAAACATTCTAGATTGAGTTTTTGTCAGTGAACACTTTGATCAAAAAAATTTTGACTTCCAAATACTGGATGGCATATCCGACCTCTATCTAATATATTTTTCTGTGCCAACACAGGGTTCCTTCACAACTACGCAACTACACAAGCCTTCCTTAATTTCTAAAAAACAGATGACACAAGCATAGTTGACTACTTTATGTTCCAGTACTGTTCGTTTGAAGAAATCTAAGCCGACACTTTTACCTCCGTTTACGTTCTCTGGAACAAGTTTAAGTGAATGGTACTTTTCTTTATTCGTAACTACGGGCCGTCAAAAACAAAACTAGTGGTTTTAATCCATGAAGTGCTTTCAATAATATACACGCTAAGCGCAAAGTTAAGATGCTTAGAAAATCATTACAATTACGACCTTCACTTCTCACAAAGACTAGTATGAACACTGCAATTACCGACATGAAATAAAAAATTAGATTTGCCAAAAATAACTACTTCTCAAACGCTTTCCCAAAGTTTTCAAGCACCGCCTCTCGAAAATTGTGGGACCTCATAAATCCAAAGAAGTGGGATGAAAACACTGCATCGTACGAAGATAACCTTAGCCTGGCACACTTGTTTAATGATTACTTCCAGTCTGTCTTCACCTCTGAAAACAGAAAGGACCCTTTCTATCGAACTATGCATTCGTGAACCAGTACAAGTCCTCTCAGTAGACACACAGCTGCAAAATTTGTACACTAGAAAGAGGATGGGAACAGACAACATGCAGAATACTTTTTTGAAGCGATATGCCGTGTGGCTATCTAACTATCTGAGCATTATATTCAATAAATCGTTGGCCTTGTGCTCTGTTCCTGGGGAGTGGAGGATAGCCAAAGTCATCCCTGTGCCCAAATCTGGAAGCAAGTCTGATGCTTCAAACCATAGGCCCATTCTCCCTACATGTACAGTAGGCAAGCTTCTAGAGCGCATAGTATTAAAAGATATAACCGCATACATTGAACACCATAGCATTTCATTGCCATGTCAGCATGGTTTTCGTAGAGAGTGGTCAACAGTGACACAATTAGTTGAAATAGTGCATGACATATCGCTGGCTATTGACAACCAAAGACAAATAGACCTAGTACTGCTAGATTTTACCAAGGCATTTGACTGCGTGTCCCATAGAAAGCTAGTCTTGAACCTTTCTTCCGTTTTGGGTGACAGTGCTATTGTTCATGGGATCCCGGACTACTTAACAGATCGTCAACAGTTTGTGCGAATTCATGATGCAGCATCCTCATCAGAACCCGTTACATCAGCGGTACCACGGAGCAGTGTTCTCGCACCTATGTTATTCCTTTGTACATAAATAATTTACCATCCACACGCAATGTAACATTCCAACTCTTTGCAGATGACTGTATCTTATATCGCGAAATAAGTTCATCATGAGATCAAGAGACACTTAACGAAGCCCTAAGCCATGTTAATCACTGGTGCTAGGAATGACAAATGAAGATTAAAATTAAAAAAAAATCTGCAGTACTCTCAGTAACTCGCAAAAAATCAAATCTGTCTGCAACTACACAATCAACGACATTGCAATTCCACAGGTGAAAGGACACAAATAGCTCGACGGACACTGCCACACGATCTCAGGTGCGAAACCAACATAAAAAACATCCCTTCATCAGCCCTAAAAAAGTTTTTTTTTCTTAGACATTGACTGCGACTCCCACTGGTATCTGAAACAGAACTACTGGCCTACACTACACTAATTCAACCAATGGTGGAATATGCCATAATTGCGTGGTTTCCTCATACCAAAACACTTCTATGTCAACTAGAAGACATACAATGGAAAGCGATTCGCATTGTGTTCAACAAATACAACAGTACGGATTCTCTCCCAGAACTGCTTAAGCAAGCTTGATTACTAACCACAGAATGCAGAGTTAAACTATCAAGACTAAAGTTTCTCTTCCGATGTGTCAATGGTGACAATAAGAATGATAAAACCAAGTTCATCTCATCAAACACTCCAACGATAACACTCCCAAACGTTTACTGAAAACTCAACCAACACAAACTGCCTAAAATACTTTTATTTTGTTCGTGCAATAAGGGAATGGAATAAACTAAATAAATCTATCACTAATACAAAGCCTGTAAACGCGTTTGTGACTTCATTACAAAACACTCTCCTGACCATGTAATTGCAATAGCCCTTCCATTTGTTATGTTTGTACTTTTTGTATTGCAGATTTGCTGTTGTAGTCTTCTCAATGCATCTACGCAATACAAGCATGACACTATTTTTACTCCTCAACTTATGCTTACGCGTATTGCTTATGATGCGATGTACTTTAAATTTCTTTACTTGATCAACACTGGTTAGCTGCGTACGTTATTTGGATGGTACGCAGAGTAACAAGTACTAAGGAGCTATGTACCATTTCTTTTTCTTGTTGTTTCTTTATTACTATTATATGTGACACTCTGTTTCTCCTGTAATAATATCGAATGGAATAGGCAGTATTGTAAAATAAATAAATACATAAATAAATAAAGTTCCTTAGAAGTGTCGCTGCAGGTTTAGTAGTGAGACGGCACATGAATCTTTTCGAGCAATATTTGCCTTAAATATGCGGCTTTATGCAAAATATTTGGTGTACTAGAACACTATACATAATACGTTTGCTTCGAATGATTGATTACGCATACCGCTATGTAAGTTGCCTAATTGAACGATATTCATAAGAACTGTTACTAAATCAAAAAACAATAGCTCCTGCCTTTCTTTTCTGCGTCCTTGTAAACTTTTGAGCGTGAATGATTTATTGATTGATATGTAGCGTTTAATGTCCCGAAACCACGATATGATTGTGAGCGACGCCGAGTGGAGGGCTTTAGCAATTTTGACCACCTGGGATTCTTTAACATTCATCCAAATCTGAGCCCACGGGCCTAAAGAATTTTCGCCTCCATCGAAATTGCAGTCGCCGAAGCCGGTATTTGATACCACGACCTGCGGGTGAGCTGCCGGGTACCTTAGCCACTCGACCGCCACGGCAGGAAAGTTATAAAAGTACTTCACAAGAGCTCCACAATTGCAACACTTATTTAGGCTGATGCGAGCACCCATTCTTATGCTCTTGACACGATACTCTGGTTTTTTCATAATTGTCCAGCGCCTATGGGCTACTTCCAAAAGCGCATTTCTAATAAGTGGCAATGTATACCACCCTAAATCAGAGAAATAAGCTTACAATCGCAGCTCACTGTAATGCGAGTGGTTTTGGTTCCGATCTGCATCATGGCGCGGTTATGTTGCTGTTACCGATCTCTGTTGGGGCATGCCTTCCTTCCACTTCTCTTCCCTTTTCATCCGGGTTAACCAATTTTTACATGTTGCCCCATCTTATTCCCTTTCTTATATTCGCATACGTGAAGTTTCGAGCACCTTTATAAGCATATGGCTATTAACATTACCGCTAGGACTTGTTATTCTTAAGAATCAATAAAACTTTGGTAAGCTCTTTGGATTTAGTAGCTACGTTATAAATAACTGAGCATGCAATAGATGCCTAATGTACCACCTAATTACTGTGAAAACCTAATACACCTTTGCTATACCTATGTCATTGCTTCATTCAAATAGCAACAAACTGTCCTTGGCTATGTCTTCAGACATTTCTGCATTATACTTGACGCAACTATGGTGCGGCGGTTGCTGGGCTACCGCGAAAGAAGTCAGCTATGCCAGTGTAATATTGAAGCGTGTGGTCTAATTAACGATTGAGCACTTATTTGGTGTTAAGTGTATGTTTTTATAGTTTCAAATACAGGTTTTTAAATACAGAAAGGCAAAAATCATTCACACTCGCCAACTAACTGTGAATCAGCACCTCTTTATAACGCCATACTTGAACATAAATTGAACATTGAAAAGGCGCAAAACCATTTCAGAGAACAGACACATTGTGAGCTGTGACGTGATGACGGCCAACGTGGCAGGTCATTGTCCTTATAATTACCGAATAAAAGCTACGTGAAACCAGCAAAACAGAACATGAGCTACCCGGAAAACGTTCGGCTGTCTGGACCCTTCAATCACAGCTAATCTGGTTGTCAGATTGTATTAGGGGCTTTGGGGACGACCACCTCTCACTATAGCCACGCTGCCAAATATCCACAGTTCTTCCATTAGTTTCCCGGGCAGCCGACATAGAGGCGCCACACGTGGCGCCAAAACACAATGTGTAAAAGTTCTGGATCTGGAACAGAACTTTTCTTCGCCGCCAAGAGAGCTGCGAGAAAAGGGAACGAGAATGTCGCACAAGCTGATGCAATAGCCAAGCAGAAGTGACACCTACACGTTGTGAGACACCACTGCTTTTAAGGCCGGTGCCTACCCATTTGCCCACGCCCGAAGGATGGCCAATGGCTTTTAGGTTTGTCATCGTGTGCAACTGAGAGGAAGGAGCCAAATATATGGTGGGGTTACTTTACGGCAATATTTCTTCCTAATGCAGCAGGTCTCCGTGGATAGTCACTCAGGTAGAAAGAGAATAGAAACAAATAGAAACTAAAGATCACAGAGCGAGATGTGCTGACAGATCATTATAAAACCGTCGCTATCATTGTTCCACGGCTCGTACTAATGTATCTGCTTTCTATTTTTTTTACTCGCCTAAGCAACTTTGTGACTATATCATTTTTTTATGCTATTACGGTTGCAGTGGATGTGAATCGAATGCTCAAACAGAAAGAAGCAACCGTACCACGGCGCTAGGAGCCGTATTTCGCTATTACGTACGTTACCTGTCAGTGAAAAAAATGCGGTGTCATGAACTCATATTTTCTATCAACCGGAACGACGTTGCGCTTTAACTTGGTCGTAGAGACGAAGTCCCAGCTCACAAACTCCGAAAAGTCTCCCCCCTCTCACCCCGAAAACAAAAAATAAACAAAAGCTTCATAAAAAGTAAAGGAGCGGGAAATAGCTCTATAGATAAAAGATGCGAGATTTATTACACACGTAGTTACCGCGAAGCGCGTGCTAGCGGATATGACGGCAGTAAAAAAGTTATGGTTTCCTCATGCTTTTTATTTCCTTCTGCCTACACCGTTCCAAGCGTCCAGACCGAGACTATATACTGGAAATAAATAATAAATGACATCATATTCCAGAAGTCTTGCAAGCGATTTATTACTCAGAATTAACTGCGCACGAAAGTTGTCGGAGGCTACCGGCATGCTTGCGCGGAAGACGTATGACGCCATGTCCTAAACAGCTTATTTGCGCTGCCTATATTTCTATGTAACTTTGGTTTCAAGCATATTGGCTTTGCCCGATCGATCATTGTCCAGTATTGCACAATAAATAAGCATGTGTAGTTCTTCTAGGTTATTGAAGTACTGACGTCTTGGACTATAGGTTGGTAGCTCGCGAAGTGCATTAAATGAGCTTTGTCATTCGCAAATGATGACGGGCACGCTCAATTCGCAGCTTCGCAGCATATGCCTTGGAAAGCTTACGCAATCACTAAGCAGAATAAATATATATATTGGTTAGTGTCTTTCTAGCCGCAATGCATACCTGTTTTACGTTTCACTTTTTTAGCCCTAACTGCCAATAATACGCTTTAAACATTTGCAGTAATCTTTTTTAACAAAAAAGTATAGAACAGAGAAAAAAAAAGGCAGGACATGTAAGACTTAATTGCGCCAGGAACGTGAAAAGGGAGAAAATAACGGTCATGAGAGGCGAAGTGGCCAGGAGAAGGGCACGTATGTATGTTCGGGTGTAACCTGATTGCTTCCGTATCATTAGGCAGGTTGCACTGACCACAGATTCTGATAGAAGGCCTAGAATATTAGCGAACGTATCGGCGAAAAATTGAATTGCATACGAACATGAAGTAAAATGTAATTCAATTCTGGAATGGTGAAAAGGTAATGAAGTTTAAAAAGCTAGAGATGAGAAAGTTTTGCAGTAGTACGTATTTTTACGTAGACAAGTTTGTTTACGTTGAAACGCAGTTCATATGAAAATAGGGTAGCGTCATAGGCAAAAGGCAATGTCATTTTTGCAGTTTTTTTCTTTTTTGCTTGTTCTAATGTTTTCGCAGCATTTTTTTACGTTTGAAGGATATATGAAAAACTAACATCAGAACTCTATGTTATTCGAGGAAGCCATCTTGAAGTATTTACGTGAGAAGCCAGAATAAATACATACCCCACTGATGGCACATTGAAGTTAGCTGTTTTTTTAAATCTGATGGGCATGAGGGGTTTAACGTGCCAAATCTACCAAGTGATTGTGAGAGATGCCGTAGTAAAGGGCTGCGAAAATATCCACCTCCTGTTGTTTTCTCACGTGCACCCGAATCTGAGCATACGGGTTTGTAAAAGTTCTACGGAAAACAATATACACGCGAAGATCTCTAACTTTTATTTATATTCTTGTAGGCTGCCTAACTTAGAGCCGGCAGTTGTCAGCACACCATTATTGGTAGCTTTATTCTGAGCGTTCCTTGAATAAGAATCAAATAAATGCCTTCATGTAAACAGAATTGACATGGTGAAGTACGATGGAAGGAATTTCGTCATACAGATGACTACCGTGTTTCCCCTTACTAACAACCCGCTCAAAAACAAAGAACTCTCTGGCTTTAAGTGGTGAGTGGTGTTTTAATCTGCAATATCCTCATCATCATTAAATTCTATCATTATTGCCTTCTCGGCATTCGGCCTGCGAGTAAACTGTGTGTGTCGAGTGAATTTTGTGACATTAAAACCCAGCAAATATTTGATTGATATATGAGTCATGCTCTCCACGCAATGAAATGAAGATAGTACAGCACAACACATAAACACAAGAAAATGGAAGAAACACATCAACATAACTGAAGAAAACATCAGCAACAACTTTACCGCGTGCTATAGAATTGACGGTCACAGCTTTGCCTGCCTCGTCTCAATAACAATCTTCCGTATTACCTCTCAGTTCGTCCTTATATAAGCTACAACACTGTTCTTCCCTCCAGATCAACGACTTTGCACGTGTGCTTTTCCGCCACGATCTGCCACTGGAGCACTAAATAGAAGAACTGTTTGCCATTTGTTCTCCAAGACGACACTGCCACTGCCGAATTATCCAACGTGTGTGAGAAGGAACCCAGCTATGTGCGATATATACATGGTGTTCATTCTCCTGCGCACGCCACTCACCAACTCTTCACGAAGACACCGTGGACTGGACTGGTGACTTCTACCGGCAACCGTCGTTTATTATTAGTAGAGGGAAAAATTTATATTGTTGCTAAAAGGCAATGCCCCCCCCCCCCCCCCCGTGACTTTGGTGAAGCACCTATTTTATGGCGAGTAATCCTATCTTCAGTATTCTGTAAAATTTTCTTTTCAAAAGAATATCTCTATTTTCTGTTTTCTGCCGATATGTCATTGAATAAAAACAGCAGGCCTGCGCGCAGATCACAGCACAGTTACAGCGAACGCTGAAAGAGCGCCATTTCTAGAACCGGTTGAAATCTCTTATGGGGCCACTAATGAGTAGGGGGTACGCTTGGAAAGTACTCACTACTTTAATAATTGATTAGGTACCTGTTGACGATGAAGAATTATGATTGAACACTTTGCAAGTGATTGGAAGCTTCCAACGACCCACTCATTACGCAATTCGTATTGTGTGACGCCTGGTCACAGAATGCGCATGTTGTGACGCCTGGTTGTTATTTTACTCTTCTACCAGTTTACTTAGGCATGTTTACGCGGTTGCTTACTGATATAACACTTCAATAGGCGTTTTGTGCTTAGGGGTATTGAGCACGCCTGTGCTCGATACCCCTAAGCACAAAACGCCTATTGTGCTTAGCAATATTCCACCACAGGCGTGGCTCTGTGGTGGAATATTGCGCTGCCCCGTAGAGGATCCAGATTGCAACCCAGGGTGTTTCATCCTAGATATCTTCCTTATTTCATTTTTTTCTTAGGTTGAGTGATAACAGTTACCAACAGCTGTCTGACCCTTGTGATTGCATAATAGTCCTCACTGTAAATGGTGCTTTGTCACGCTCGTGTTGCAGCCATTCATCCGGGAATGAAGACTGCCGGTTTTCATGCGAAAACGTATTCAGTAAAGCTAGTAGAAGTTTTAAGGAGTTAGTAAGCCAATACTTCTGCATGACCTCAAAAGAATGTCTCGCTTGCGCGGGACGAACAGCAAATCTTGTTCTTGTTCACCTAATGTCCGTGGCGCATACTCGCTGTGGTGTATTCACAAAGAATTGAGTGGTTTTAAAAAAAGTGTGCAGATTTAGAATAATAAAGATATAATAGAAAGATTACCGATGATCTAAGAAATTGTGGTGCTTGATGTAATGCGCATATATATATATATATATATATATATATATATATATATATTTGTTTTTATATATATATATATATATATATATATATATAAACAAATTTATTCCTAAATAGAGCAATACTCTGATTTTTACACGTACAAAGATTACAGCGAAAGCTGGAAGAGTGGCATTTGTAAAGTACCCACCACGCCACTCTTATTTTTCGAATCGTCCACTATGAAACTATTCCTCTTTTTTCGGTGAAAAGAAGTGTCCACTACGAATTTGAAAGACAATATGTGCCCGTTGTTGATGCGGTGGGCATCAGAGGCTGCTGAGAATAAAAGTTTGACGCCTGGTTACAGGATTCGTATTGTCTGCCACCTGGCTGCTGCTTCTCTACTCTTATACACTTCGCCATATCACATCTATTAACGCTGTTTTTTCCCGACATAAGTAGTGTGTAGGATTTTTTTGTTTTTTCATTGGAGTTTAGACTACCGGCATGGCTGTGTGGTATAAAACTGGGTTGCTACTGAAAACGCCCAGGTCGGAATCCCACTTCATCCTGGGTATTTCTTTTTTTAATCGTGTTTTTTTTTATTCCGAGTGATAGCGGTTACGCACACCTCCTACTAGGGTAGTGAAAACAGCCCTTGTTGCGATCTCATAACAGCTATCGCAAAAAAAAAAAACATTTACGCTCACTCTCATGCCTTGAAAAATAACGAACCACGATAGATTTTGTTTCTTGGCCTGCGTGATTTGTGAAGAAATACCATGACGCGCAGTGTGAAAAAAAGGAATCTGCCGCCCGAAAATTCTGAGTTGTAGAAGGCAATGAAAGATCGTCATCTTAAGTTGCAGTCAGTCTTCTTCAACTTGAAAGTGTGTTTATGCCAAGAAATCTTTGAAAAATGTATAAGTGCATGAAAAGAAGTGCACGAGGGCATGAAAGTGGATAAAAGAAAGTGCATGAAAGCGTTCAAGGCAGTGCAAAACACACAAATCTATTTTGAGGCATTTGTGCAGGCGCACGGGAAGAAAGATGAGAAACACAAACGGGCGCAATCTAACAACTGGAGTATTGTTTTGAAAACGTTCACCTAATGAAACTCTCAGATATACACAATTATGTGAAAAAAACATAAACAGCGCATGTGGCACTACTTAAGATCACATGCTCAATCAATATAAAACAACAGGGATCTCTTCTCTTTCAAGAAAAGCAACCGAAGGGTGGCGAACACGCTTTTCTGTCAGCTTGTTCAAGTATTACGCTTTCATTATCTCTCTTAACGTTCATTTTGCATGCGTTTATTCTACAGTGATATTAATAAAACAAGGCGCGCATGCGCACTCATTCCAGTGCAGTTCTAAATGTGTAGTAGACAGACTTTTCAGACTCGACATGCTCCCTTAGCCTGGAGTTAATACACCTGCCAGGCTGCCCTACATATACATGACCACACGTCAAAGGTATACTGTATATCACATTGTTTTAACAGATAAGCCGTAGCTTGTGTTTATTCCTACAGTCTATCGGTACACTGCTCAGTTTATTTCATTTCTAATCAGCCAACGCGTGCACTCCCCCGATTTCATTTTTGGCCGAAAAGACCCCTTAGCCTCGCAACTTCAAGCCACCTTTCTTATTCTGTGAGATAGCCCATGCATGTATGGGACTGTTGGAACTTTCGAGCTTGAATCAATTTGTCTATTCATCGCAAAAATAGCTTCGTTTCCTGTTTAAGCTTCTTTCTTAGCCTGATACCTACAGCCAGAATCACAAACAACGGATACCCTGCATCCTGCAGCCGATGAACCTGTTCATGAAACGAGCTATGAGAAGTTTGAGTACAAAATTTTAGCAGTGCAGACCAAAAATAATTTGTGGTATTGTCATTCATGACCAGCTTTGAATGATCTGAAGCTAAATTCATGAGCTGTTTTCCCGCCCGAGGCGAAAAAGTTCAATACACGTGGTCTGCCAAGAACTCTAGCTTCAGATATAAAAAAGCAGCGTCTTTTCAACCGCTAGTTTAGAAGTGAAAGTTATTTCCTTTCCTATGGAGTCAAGAGCATCTAACCCCGTTTTCGTGAAATCTACTTCATGAACTTCGCACCCTAAAAACAAGTAGTCATCCCCATATCTGTAGACTTTCTAGACTACACCTTGTGAGCACACTGCCAAGTCTCGATCTATGTATGGATAGGTCAATAAGTACCGGGGCTACTTTCGATCCGATGTATTCCTTCTTTGCCTGAATGAAAGCGTTTTCGCAGAACCTTACGTGAATGTCCTCTAAATAAAAATGAAGTTGCTCAAGGAAAGACTCGACGAGCAACCCGCTCGTGTTGCGAAACGTCACTTCATCGTTATTTTCTGTGATGCCCTCTTCGACACAGTGTATCAAAGACACTTGCGGCAACAAGTAACACAAGTCTTGAGCAGCATCTAGGTTGATACCCCCGCTGTTTCTCCTGCTACATGATGGCCGTAAAATTGTAAGACTTTCAAAATTAACCAGCAAAAAAGTATCGTCTACGTCCACATACTTCAACAATTTTGGCAGATACCTCGCCGCAACAAGTTGCCACGCCCCCCGCCCCCCCCCCCCTTTTTTTTGACGGTCAGCCTAAATGCAATTTTTTATGGGTTTTTGCTGTGAAAGACGTTGTCAGTTTCATTTCTTTTGAGTTCATAACATCAGAAGCAAGTTTTTTTAGGTTACATTTCTGTAGTAGCTATACAGCCTTCTTTCTTACGCTTTCCACACTCCCTTCCCGTGCTTCAAAGTGTTGAGCGTTGAACTTGAGCATGAAATCTCAAGTTTTTGTCAATGAAATACCTAGATGCTAAAATAACATTGTGCCTACGCTTGTTTTTTACCAATGTTTTGGCCACCACGTCGACATATTCCAGAACACACCTCTCCTTTTCCTTCTCATGTAGACGCCACACAACGTCTCTTGTGAAGAATAGCTTGTCAACAAGGTCGAGTCTTGGCTCCACGCATAACTCTGGTCACAACCTCAGGACTACTTGTTAGTGTTCATTCACTCCAATATAGCATAGTAGTAGAAGGCTTTTTTTCGGCGGCTCCTTCTTTTTCTTGGGCAAGCTCCGACGCACATGCTTCCACCGGGCCGCGGTCAGATGTTTGCCTGTCTACAACAGTAGCGAAAAACTTTCGCGTTGAGACGCCCATCAAAACAGACGAACAGGCCGCTCTTAAACACGACACAATTAGAATATTGCTGATTGTCCTTTTCAGTCCAGCCGATGGAGGAAACCATTAAGACACAAGCGAAACTTCCTCTGAGCGCTGTCCCATTTTTAGGAACCAGCTCGGCATTAGCGACCAGCACACGCAGACCACGGTAAATGGCAACAGATCCAGTGGGATAGTTGAGTCAAATTCGGGCACAAAGAAACAGAGCCGAAAAAACTAGAAATAAATTGAAGAAAAACTGCAATTCGGCCAAGTTGGAACACAATCATCTTAAAGTATTTGCGCAGGCCCACGGGGAAAAAGGAGATAAATGCAAACGGGCGCATTCCAGTAATCGATTTGTTTTTTGAAAAAGTTCACTTGACAACTCTCACATCTGCGTCATCTGATGCAAAAAATCATGAACAGGGCACTTGGCACAACTTGTAACCACATGCTGAATGTACACAAGACAAGAGCGAAATTTCTTTTTCAAGCAAGGCAACCAATAGGTGGCAGACGCAGTTTTTTTGCTTGTCAATGTAACACGCTTCCATTACCTCTTGCGAAGTTCGGTTTTGATGCCTACGTTTTCAGGTGGTATTAATAAAACAAGGCGTCCATGCGCACTCATTGAAAGGAATGCTAAATGTGTGGATGTATTACCTGGTAGATGTATCAACACGACGCTAAGGTAACATATGTCAACCCTGAAAAGTTGCCCTACTACACAATTTTTAGCACTGCATTGCAACGAGTGCGCTTGCATGTCTCGTTTTATTAACACCAGCGTATAATATATGCATCAAAACCAAACTTTGAGAGCGGTAATTGAAGTCCATACATTGAAAAGCCGAAAGAAAAGTGTCTTAGCCACCCATCGGTTGCCTTGCACGAAAAATAAATTTTGTTCTTGTCTTCTGTTTATTCAACGTGGGATCACGAGTTGTGCAATGTATGTTGTTCATGTATTTTTTTACAAGATTGCACAGATGTTAGGGCTTTTAAGAGAATGTTTTTGAAAAATTGTCCCCGTATCTGCATGTTACACTGCAAATTTCATCTAAAGACAATAGTCTTGCGCCTGGAGAGAGTTAACAAAAGGTTTACTTGATTTTCTGCACAAGAAAATTGGTTAATGGTGTTCTGGAGGCGCTGCGTTAGAGTGCCTCGAGCGTGTAGCGAGGTGAACGAGTGCCTCAATTCACGTCACACGTGAGACATGAGCGCTATCGGGCAGTTATATTGGAAAAAGAAGCACGTGACGGAAAAAGAAGCATTCCACACCTTAACACTTCTGAGACGGGCGTACGCGCCCGTCTCAGAAGTTATAAGGTGTGGAATGCAAGGGGACGGGTAGGTGCCACCGCCGTGTCAATTCACAAAAGCATTGGAAACGCTTGTCTTCTCGTGGAAGCATTCCATGGTCAGCGCAGCGTGATAATTGCTATGGTCCTTAGAATTACTTATAGATGCCTTTTCCAGTAAAAGCCGCACAAAGAGAACATATACGTGTTGTTATGTTGCCTCAGATAGGCGCACTAATTGATTTTTAATTGACCTTCACCCAACTGTGAACGCTGAATCTTGAGCAATATTGGTGGGTGCTGCGGATGGGGTCGGCCGTTTGGAGTATCGTCTGGTGCCATTTAGAATATCCGATACCGGTAAGGGTCGACAAACAGACAAATGTACAGACAGACAGACCAAAATTTTTGCGTTGAAGGCCCCCAAGAAACACTATCGTCTTTAAAAATAAACCACTTGTTGATTGCATCTGTTTGGGTTTTTCATCCTCGTCCCCGTGGACCTGCGCAAATACGTCTAGATAAACGTGCTCTCACTAGGTCGAATCGCAGTTTCGCCCAAAATCTATTAATGTAATTAACACCACGATCACAGATTGCCTTCCAACGCCTACATTTCTGTGTGAATGAAGTAGGAAAAAGGGGAGGGAAGAAATAAGTGCAAGGACAAAGAGGTTAGCTAGTTCTTAGACCGAATCCAACCCTGTGCTGAGAAATAAAATAAGGGGAATATATTATGATAGAAAGGAGATGTTACAAACACTGAGAAAGTGAGAGATGATGAAATGTAGCTAAAGAGGAAAAAGCAAAATTAAAAAGAATGCGACACTAAAGTCTCTCTCTAAGGCCACTTCTTCGGAAAAAAATGTAACAAAGCTTCCAAAGACTTCTGGGCTGAGGATGGACTTGGCCAATGACGCAGAATCATTCGTTCCGACAAAAAGCGATCATCTAGTCTATCTAGAGTTTAGGGTACACTCGCACAGAAGATGGGTGATTGTTTCTTCGCAGTAGTAGCAATTGGCCGTAAAGGTGCTGGCCATTCCTACAAGAAAGGAGTGTAGGTTCGTGAAGGCCCCGCCACGCCACAAGCGGCACAGAAGAGTCGCCTCAGCTCGAGATATTCCTTAGGGAAGATGAAGCTTGACATTGGGGCTCAAGTTATGGAGGCTGGCGTTTGTGAAAAACATCGAGTTCCACTGTGCCAGTTTGAGGTCAAGTGCAAGCGAACGAAGCCTTGTACCTGCGTCGGTTTTTGAGCATGGGCTGGCTGTGCATTGCGTACCGTCATGTGCAGATCCAGAGACCTTATCTGCGTGGTCGTTGCCATATACATCGCACTGACCTGGTATCGACTGATACGCTACGCTGTCTTGTCTCTGAATTGCTTGATCGTGAAGAGGCCTTATATTGGCTACTAACTGTTCATTAGGTCTATGACATAACGGTGACATCGCACAATGAAAAGGTGCCTTTGGGTGCAAGAAAATGGGCCAATCTAATTGTGAAGGTTATTGAATTGTAAAGTCCACTGCTGCGCGTGTAGTTGCGAGTTGTTCAGTCATCGATGGCTTCAAATGCGATGTCTTGAATTTGATTTTGATGAACTCCGCGGAAATAACCACCACCACTGCTGAGCTTACTGAAGAAATAGAGCTATCTGTGCAAATGCGAAGGCCTCCGTTGTGCTCTTTGTGTAGGAACCGTGGTGTAGCCTGTTCCAGGCCTACATGCGAGGACTCTTTTTTTTTCGTTTGGATGCCAGAAATGCTAGGAAGAGCTAACGTGGTTTTTTGTCAGATACTGCCCAAGTATATATTCTGCGGTTCTGGCAAATAAATCTTGTTGTAAGTCAGTGCCGCTGTCTGTCTTCTTCTTTCTCTTGTCCCTCGTTATTGGCGCTGTTTTTTAAGTGAACTAAGAAGAGCTTTGAGGTGGTGTACGCACCACAATGGTAGCGGCGGCCGTGCTTCATGCGCGAAGTAGGATGGAAGCACAGCACTATTGTGAGCTAAAGTTGCTTACAACACTGAGTGGGGCCTTGAAGTTCGAAGTGAGGCGAGGCGATGCGTAAAACTTCAGTTATTTGTCTTAAGCGTATTCTCAAACATCAACGTGGATATATGTGTTGATTGGGTAATCACGCGCAATGACTACTGTCGCTGCTTAAATGCGCATCTCGGAAGGCCTAGGCCTCTTTGCAGTGATTGGGCTTGAAGCGTCTGGAGGACGCGCATGTTTGTTCTCCAGATCTCGCAAAGCACAACTAAGCTGTAGCGCATGAAACCGAGGAACAGAACATTGCAAAGATGACACATCGCTGGTGCAGATGCACCCCTCGTTATTCCGGCAAGAAATTTTAGTACGTGGGTGATCTAGTTACACTATTGCCAATGATGGATGAATGTATTCGGATGTGCCCTTTATATTGGCTGGTGGATTATGCTACTTAGCCATAAAGCTAAGTACAATAACTATGTCTTGAAGGACTGAATTTTATTCGCGCCTTGGTTGTAGCCACCTATCAGTTAGCCTCTTCCTGGGTACTTCTATTCATTTGAAGTCCATTTTGCCTTCATTATCCTTAAACGCCAGTTCTTTCAAATATTCCAAGCTATATTTTGTACTATAGGGTGGAGCCCTTCACAGAACATTATCAAATTTCAGCCGTTTTCTCTTCCTCTCCGCACGCACTACATAACGTGTCTATGCCTTCGTATTTCACTCAGAAGTCTTGGTCCGCTATGCTCCCGTTCTGGCCTCTAATAGCAGGGAACTACCCCGAAAATTGTCCTAGATTTTTTCTTTTGCAATTATCTCCTCGAAAGTTTGTTAGGTCTCCAGTGGTGATTTTGTCAGCATTCTAATCTTCCACATGTCCCTCTCTGTTTTATTCACCTTTTTCTTAACTGATGTTTCATTTTGGCTTTGTATTCTGCTGTTGTCTAAATACATGCTCGACAATTTTCGAGTTCCCTTCCTTCATTTAGTATTAACATTCTTCATATACAAGTAGCTGAAAAATTTTCTAGCCACAAGCTCCTCTCCGATTTTCCTCAATCGCTCCTCAAAGTCTACTACTACTTACTACTAGATTCCCTGCACTCGAACGATGTTCATCCCGCGCCCCCCTGTACCCCCTGAATTTGGGTACATATACACACAACGCCACCTCTTCAGCCATTCATAAACTAGAGGTGGCCTTATACTACAAACACAGGAGAGAATGACCCACAGCAATAGCAGTTTCGCCCCTAAAACGAGAAAGTTAACAGAGACATGCAGTTAAAGAGGAATAAATCGGTGAACACGTTGTTTTGTTTTAGGTGTTGTTTAAGGTAAAGAAAAGACGCTTCCATGAAAGGCCAGCTTGTGCTCAGCGTAACAAAAAGCAAAAAGTTTTAAGGATGGACTAAAAAGGAGGAGCACTCAAAGCTTATATATAGGAGGATGACACATCCAGAACAATAGACCGCATGCATCGATCACCTGCTGTCAGAGCTACTGCACTAACAACCAGAGAAAAGCGAAGCTTGAGGGCTCTTGTGTAAGGCTGTACATGAATAACAGTAAAGGAGGAAGAAAAATGAGGTGCAGGATGCTATGCCGCTGTTTTCTCGCGAGCTTCTTTGTCTGGTCGCCTCAAAGTACATATTTCATGTGGCTGCTCATTGACTACGCTTGTGTCGCTGCACCACTGTTCTACCATTCTAACACCAAGTGTGAATCTTACGAGTAACTGCAGAGGCCCAGTTTAATGGCTTCAGCAAGGCGTCGTCACTTCTGACTAAATGAGGCCTTGGTGGTGGGCTCACTCGGAATGCTGCTCTTAGCAGCTACATGAGCACAAATGCAAAAAAGAAAAAAGAGGTTATCACATGACAAAAAGTGAACGTGATACTGTGAAGCGGGAAAATTGACGCTACTTTGTTAGCATCCGGGGGCACACTGGAATCATTGTTCGCGATTTGATATATCGCCGCTGTTACACCTGAAGACTTTCTCGCTTGGAGCATTTTTTATATGTTAGGAACAACCTTGATCTGATATCTGATTTGCTGGCGTTGTTAGAGCAAGTGCTTTTTTGTTTTTGTTTACAATAACTTATTGCATCACAAGAAATAGCGGCCGCGATGACTTGTCTGCGTACTCCATCTAAACGAGCATAAGATTATTTGATGTCAGTGTACACTATGATATCAGTCATCGTTACACACCAGTGGAAGAAATTTCTGGAGCTCTCCACTATGACATGCCTCATAGTCATATTAGCGTCAGGAAAGACAAAATTCCAGCACCTATTATCCTTGCAAAGGAAGCCATCGGCAAGGAAGATTTATCAACGTTAAAAGCAACAGGCATTCAAGCAATGCAAAGACAAAAAAAAATCCAAGTACTATGTGTATCGTTTTTAAAGGATACTCTAATATATATTTTTGTGAAAATTATTTGTTACTTTCTATTATTCAGGTAATGTCTTACGAAATGTCAGCGTTGCTGCCTGCCAAATTTTCTGTAAAGAGGTGACAGCCTTACGTATTCTTCATGACCACACATTGAGAATAAAAAAAAATGACACGCAACGAAGGCCTACTGCTCTACGAAATCACCACAGCTTTTGTGTGGCTTTTGTAAAGTGAATTTCCCCTATGAACAGTCGTTATATCCAGGTGCCGTAAAAGTCCAGAATGTAAACTTTCGGTTGAGCTGTTACTTGATTGTAGATTAAAAAAAACGCTGGAAGCTACGGACCCAGAAAACAAGGCGAATGCATGAAGTTGAAACTTGAGTTCCAGCTTCATCTCAAAGCCTGTTTTTTCTGTGGCAATTGTCTCTTGCAGGTTAGGTGTCAAGGTGATTCTAACACGTTCAATTGCAACACCAATCCACGAAAACGAGCATCAGGCCAAATAGAAGAATAAGGTAGACACAAGGCGTAAACTTCATTGAAAAAAAACGCAATTATAAAATGTGATGGAGCAGGTCCAGTCACTGAAGTTACAAATTGCTAGTATTGACGTCACGAGTGTTTGTTCAGTGGTGCACTCCGCCAACCAAAGGTACGTTCTGAGTACAAAACAACTCGTGCGATAAGGCCTTGCACACCTGATTGAGTGCTGAGTAAAGCCCTTAAAACGTTCATGCTGCCGAGGATGTGTAGGAAGCTGCCGAGCTTATCACAAGAAACCACGCTCTGCTCACACGGCGCTATCGCGTCTTTGGCGAAATTAAAAAGCGAAAATCGGAGAGTGCTTTCTCTCTCTCCCTCGTTGTCCTCTTCTCTCGTATTTGAGGCACTGTGCTTAAGAATATTTTGTCCAGTTACTCTTTTTTATATATTTTTCTTGCCTGTGTGACAGCTGTAATAGACTTTAGTGTGCTTGATCTGGTACTCCAATCTATAAAAGCCTCTCACCACTCCTCCGTTGCAATTTTCACGCCCGATTCTCCTCTGCCACCGCCCTCCCCCTTTTTTCTGTCTCCAGTTCTTTCGTGGAGCAATGATATTATCTGGGCATGCATTGAGGTCACAGGAAAGTTTAACCAAATTTATAGTGTGTTCACCAGTATGTGCGCCTTATTTATTTACATTGACCTCTTTCTCTACTGAAACTGCACTGAGATGCTTATAAACTTAAAATGATGAATTATATATTAATAATAACGATCGAGTATCAACAACAGAAGTTATGCTTCTATGCCAAACGTAAGAATCTCACCAATTTCACCTGTTTAGCTATGATGCACCAACAGCGCAATGATAAGATGACGATAATCATTGACAGAAAACAAGAAACACATGAGCATTATTCGTAACTACTAGGGGGCTTTAGAATACCATACGCAGAGAATGCAGGCGCTATGGGCGTAGCGTTGCGGGCGTCTCTTGACGGCAGCCCGGACGAGGTTCGCGCATGACACATGCCCAACGCAAACGCAAAGCTTTACGTGCACTGTGTTAAAGCTCCCTAATATTATAGGTGTTGCTGTACCGGTTTAATTAGCCTTACACTGAAGCATAGTCAATGTTTTCAGCAGCTAGTGATTCTTCCGCCGTGAAGTTGCATGATGCAGGACTGACACGAACTGACAGGTCTCAAGTCATGAGCAATAAGAACAGAAAGCTAAACCATTATAATCACTACTTAGAACCGCCCATCTCTTTTTCAGGGGATTTATTTCTTCATTGCACTGACTTTTCGGCCTCGGGTTGAGTGCTTGCTTTCCTGTCCTTTCTATCCACGATGTACATGTGCAGTGCTCGACTTCGCATCCCCACCAAAGTCTTACAACAGGAGATGTGGGCGCAGAAAGAAAAAATAGTGTGACAATTTTTTACTTGGTACACTGAAAGGCAGGTATGAAAGAAATCACGTAAATGTGAAGTTAAAGAAGGCAGAGAATAAGAAACTTTGTTTAACGCAGGCAAGGTGGCCTTGCTTTATCTGAGCAGTTGTGTGAACAAAAAAAATTATGCACTATATCATTGAGGACTATCAACCTGATTAGGGTATATGACAGCTGATGATGTCAATGACCTTCAGTCTTATTTTGAATACAGAGGTTTCATGCAGATTGTTTTAAATGCGAAGAATTTCTAAGCGAACTCCAGCGACTTTGAGCGTATCTATCTATCTGTCTGTCTATCTATCTATCTATCTATCTATCTATCTATCTATCTATCTATCTATCTATCTATCTATCTATCTATCTATCTAGCCGCCTACGACTTGTAGCTCTCCTGGCCGTTTCGATAATG
The DNA here is from genome assembly GCF_043290135.1 of Rhipicephalus microplus. NCBI lineage: Eukaryota > Metazoa > Arthropoda > Arachnida > Ixodida > Ixodidae > Rhipicephalus > Rhipicephalus microplus. The sequence continues at coordinate 186,897,224 of NC_134700.1, read as the reverse complement.
GTATCGATACCAAACTTAGTATGGCATAACATTACTGTATGAAGAACATATTTGACTAGTCATAACATGAAAATCATGGTATGTCATGATTTACATTTCATGGTCTTGCAGCTCTTTCGGTGGATTTGTTCACATGGCATGTTGCAAAACTGGTACGCTATGGCATGATTGCATGGCAAACACAAGCGACGGACCCTAACATGAACATTTTGACATGCGTGTCCTGTAACAACACGAAAACTTGCCGAGCTCATGATGTGCTGGCGGCCACTTCGCTAGATTTACATGTACCAAACTCGGTATTACGCGACGTGAAGGGACGACATAGGCAAATGACACATTCAGACATGTTAATCACGACATGCGTGTCATGGGACAACATGACTGCATACCACACTGATGATGCGCTCGCAGCCGTTTCGCTAGCTTCACATATGCGAAATGTGGTATTACGTGAGAGAGATAGATAGAATAAGAATGAAAGAAAGACAGGAAGGTTAACCATCCATGGCTCAGCCTGGTAGGCTACATTGCACTGAGGAGGGGTTAAGGGGAATCAAAGTTAGAGACAGAGAAATAGAAGGAAAGAAATATCACTCATGCCGTCAACAAAACGGCAGTTATGTGCTTTACATAACAGGCGGTGAGCCACATCTGTGTCTTGATCAATTGAGCGCATTCGTTGCATTACTTGTATGCGCAGTCCCATGCACCCAAAATCGTACCGTTGGTAAAGCCATGATAGCGCCACTTGCGTTCTCAAGCCGCGGACTTCTGAAGGCTTGCGAGAACTGGAGTGATAGTGTCAAGCAGTTGCAACATACTTTGAGCTGTCCGGATCGGTACTACGTGGCGCCAATGAATGACGAAGGTATGTGACTGGTGCAAACATGATAATCATGAGATGCGTTTTCATGACGACATGCCACACTCAATGCGCCAATACATTTCGACGTGACGCCGTGAGCGTGCTCGCCGGTGTTCATTTCGTCACGTCCCGCCGGCGTTGCCACGCCAGGCGCCGAGCCTGCCATATCCTCGCAGGCGCGCACCGTGCTGCGTTGCATTAACGCATACGCGTTTTAGCGTGTACCGCGCCCCTGTGTCGCGAAAAGAGGGAGACGTGGTGTTGTCTGGGTAACGCATTGGTGCGAAACGCAGCATGTCGCATTTCGCACCGGTTGCCATCCGGGCCGCGCCGACGGACGCTGGTCGCGCCTGGCGTCAGACTATAGAGTGCTTCCATTTTGCTCACGTAGCTGTTATATTCAGTTTCGGTTTTAGATGCGGAGCATCTAATACTCGAGGCTTGTAGTGCGACGCCGTCCGCAAGCTTCCTCCTCCTTCTTCCACCATCTGTGCATCCCTTCCTCCTCTACACACCGCGCGCGCTTCACTCCTCCTCCATCTGTGCACCCTTCCTCCTCTACACACCGCGTGCGCTTCTCCTCTTCACGAACATTCGCTAGCTGTATAATGTAGCGCGCATGCGCCGTCACGCTTCGAGAACATCGGCAGCTGACGCGCGCGCATGCGCCGTCGCGCTTCGAGAACCTCGGCAGCTGACGCGCGCGCATGCGCCGTTGCGCTTCTCCCCCTTTTCGAACATTCGACAGCTGACAGTGCATGCGCCGTCGCGCTGTATATATACTCAAGGTCGGTGCAGCCCAGCGTTCAATAACGCGCCAATGGCGAGCACTGCGTTGCTACCGTCTGTGGCGTCGACGTCATGACGATGTACCTCGCGCCAAACCCCTCTCGTGCCGCCGTACAAAAGTACGTCGACGAGGCCGTGCAAGATTACAGAAAACAACAACCGCAACATCGACCGTTCATGCTAGTTGGCGACTCCAACGTCGACGTCATCAAGGACGATTGGATAGTCGAATACATGGCGTCGCGACACTCGCTGAAATGCGCAACGCACGATGACTGCAAACACCACCAGCCGACCACCATTCGCGGAACCTGTATCTACCACGTCTTTGCAAATTTTGACCTACGACCGCTGCAACCCGATCCACTCACTCTTCACTTTACCGACCAAAAAGCCATCGTGCTCAAAGTTCGTCGCAATAAATAAACACCGCCCTTTCGCATACGTGTCGTACGTGTTCACTCATTTAACACCCCTCCTACAACCACGTTAACCAATTTAGCCAGCAACCCAAGTAAGTCGCAATTTAACACCCCATTTCACAACCACGTTAACCAATTTAGCCATCGAGCCAAGTAAGTCGCACTTTAACACCCCGTTAACCAATTATATGCTCCGCATCCTCCTCAGTGTTCCCCCGAGGGAAGCTGCGGGCAATTTTTTTTACTTTGTGTTCTTTCACCCCCAGGGGGCGCGTCTGTCCTTTATGTATATATTCGATGTGTTGCGTACAATAAACGTCTTTTTGTACGGTGGTGCTGCCAGTGCTTCTTACGTCTTTCGCAAACATCACATTGGCGACGAGGGTGGGACAAACACGTCAAGCTACCTTCAGCATCGAGTGTCGTCCGGGTCCGCCCCGCCATGAGTTTCTCCGGCCTTGCTCCGCCGCCGCCGTTCCTCCCGACGCCCGGCCGGCCGTCACTTTCATGGGAGGAGTGGAAGCAGACCTTAACAGTCTACCTTCTAGCGTCCGGAGCAGCTGAGTTCCCACCAGCGCGACGCAAGGCCATTCTTCTGCATTGTTTGGGGGCGGAAGGGCAGCGTGTTTACCGGACTTTACCTGCAGGGTCAAATGCCGCAGCATCAGCAAGCGCCGCAGCACCGGAAGTACAAGAGAAGCCTCCCGCGGCCGGTACTGACGAGTACGAGGCTGCACTCATCGCCTTACGGCAGCAGTTTTCCACGTCGCGTAACGTCGTCGTCGAGCGTCATCGTTTCCACCGCCGCAGCCAACACGCAGGCGAGTCCGTTCATGACTTTGTTGCTGCTTTACGGGAGCTCGTTTCGCATTGTTCGTTCGCTTCACAAGATGATGCTCTGCGCGACCGATTCGTTGCCGGCGTTGTTTCCAACCGCGTAAGTGAACGGTTGCTGCTCGAGGGTTCCTCCCTTTCGTTCGAGAGCGCAGTGCGGATCGCTCTTCAGTTTGAGCAAGCAGCTGAAGAGCTGAAGGAATTTTCTGCTTCGGTCGAGCCTGTTTCTGTACGGCGTCGTTCCCAGTATTCGCATTCTTCGCGAAACTTCAATTTCCAGCCAAAAGCGCATTTTCAGCAAAACTCTCCAAGCGCGAGCGGTTCGCGTGCGCCGCAGGGGCCCCGCCCCCCTCGGCGAGACAGAGATAGCCGGTCCGTTTCACCACACTGTTTCCGATGCGGCTCGCGGAATCACCGCGCATCAGCGTCACAGTGCCCTGCGCAGGGAAAGAAGTGTTTGTTTTGCGGTATCAAGGGCCACTTTCAGAAAGTATGCAACCGCAAGCGTCAAATGCAAGGCAGGATTCGTGAAGTTGGCATCGATGACGATGCTTTGTCAGGGGGACGTTCTGAGCAAGTTTTGACTGTGCAGCATCCCGCTCCCAGCGCAATTTGCATACAAGTACGCGTAGCGGATGTCAAGTTGTCATTCCTTGTTGACTCAGGGTCGTCTGTTTCAATCCTATCAGAGCAAGAATTTCACCAACATTTTCAAAGCGGTTTGCTCCTCCCAGCTCCGCATGTCACTTTGACTTTTCGAAGTGGCCAATTTCCGTGCTAGGCTGTTTCCAGGCAGACGTTCAGTTTAAAGGGTGCTCTGCACCACTTCTTTTCTACATCGTTCGCAAAGGAACTTGTCTGATAGGCCTTGACGGCATGAAGGCCCTAAATCTTCGAATACAGGGCTCCACTTTTGAGTGCCTGCACACGTCCGTTGCCCCGCCGCCGCGTGTTAATGACCCGACATCTTGTCACATTCCGATGCAGTCAATAGAGCAACCCAGGCAAGCAAACCTTCCGTCAGCCTTGGAACACGACTTCGGTTCACTTTTCAGTCCCGAGTTGAATCTTGCTAAGCGGTTCACGCCTCGTGTCAAGATTCGGCAAGGCGTGCAGCCGGTATCTTCGAAGCTGCGCCGCCTTTCATATTCACTTCGGGAACCAGTGTCAAATGAACTTCACAGGTTGCTGCGCCTTGACATCATTGAACGCATCGATGCTTCTGATTGGGTTTCGCCCATTGTTGTCGTTGACAAAAAAGACGGCACCATCAGAATTTGTGATGACCTCCGGGAGCCTAACAAGGCTATTGTACCAGACAGCTTCCCGTTGCCTCATACAGAGGAACTCCTTCATGCCTTGGTAGGCGCGACACACTTCTCAAAACTTGACTTGGCTTCTGCCTACCATCAGGTTCTTTTGCACCCCAACAGCAGGGACCTGACAGCCTTCATCACGCATGAAGGACTTTTTCGGTTCAAGAGAGTTTGCTTTGGGTTAGCTTCTGCCCCAGCGGCTTTTCAGAAGATGATGGCCACAATTCTGGATGGCTTCCCTGGTGTGTTGTTCTACATTGATGACGTGATAGTCTTTGGGAAAAGTGCAGAAGAACATCTTCTGAACTTAACAAAGGTCTTGCAGAAAGTTAAGTACGCAGGCCTGAAATTAAACGACAAATGCCTCTTCGACGTTCCAGAACTTTCTTTCCTAGGGCATAAGGTCACTGCACAAGGTATCTCGCCGCTTCCAGAGAAAGTAGACTCGGTAATTAACACTCCAGTGCCAACAGATGTTGCTGCCCTCCGTTCATTCCTGGGTCTTGTAGAATACTATTCCAAGTTTGTTTCCCGCTTGGCCCAGGTGGTCGAGTCTATGCGCGTTTTGCTTCACAAGAATGAGCCATTCATCTGGTCAGCCGAAGCAGACAGCAGTTTCCGGAGGGTCAAGGAAAGGCTTTCTTCAAGTACAGTTCTCTACATGTTCGATCCATCACTTCCCGTCATCGTGTCGACCGACGCTTCTGACTGTGGGCTGGGAGCCGTTCTGCAGCAGCAAAATGGCCATGAGCTCCGCACAGTGGCTTTCGCGTCTCGTACCTTGTCACCAGCGGAAAGAAAGTACTCGGTCGGCGAACGCGAAGCGTTGGCATGCATTTGGGCGTGCGAACGATGGCACACTTACCTTTGGGGTCGCCATTTCAAGATTCGAACGGACCATCAGGCGTTGGTATCGTTGCTGTCTTCGCAAGGACGTAGCAGAAGGTCACTTCAAATTGCACGCTGGAATGCGCGACTCCTATGCTACAATTTCACTGTCGAGTACTGCAAGGGGTCCACCAACACGGTGGCAGATGCTCTTTCTCGACTGCCAGCTCCTGCCGCGCAGGCACAGCTGGCCAAGGATGAAGAAATTGTGTCGTTGGTCGAGTCGGCTTGCGTGACGAAGGAAGAAATCAAGCAAGCCGTCCTCAACGATGGTTGTCTGCAAACGGTCAAGTCGTTCGTGCTCGGTTCTTGGCCACCACAAAAGTCCATGCCAGAGGAGGCAAAACCTTTCTACTCTGTGCGCGAAGAACTTTCTGTTGTTGACCTTCTACTGCATGCAGAACGCCTCGGTGTGTCCTCTCTCACGGCTTAGTTCATCGCCGTTGCCCACGAGGCACATCCGGGCATCACGCGCACAAAGGCGCGACTTCGTGAGCTATTCTGGTGGCCACCGATGGACAAGCAAGCTGAATCTGCCGTGAAAAACTGTCACATCTGCCTGGAGGCAGATAAGTCTGCCAAAACATCGCCAGCGCCATTGCAGCCTATTGACTGGCCTGTAAGGCCATGGCAGAAACTGGGCCTAGACATTGTTGGCCCATTGGAACATGCACCTCACAATAGCCAATTTGCTATAACACTGGTCGATTACCATTCCAAATGGCCAGATATATATTTCTGCAGCGAAGCGGCCACGAGCACCGTGAAAGACTTCTTAACCAGTGTTTTTGCCCGTGAAGGATACCCGGAAGAGATTGTTTGCAACAATGGGCCGCAGTTCACTTCACGTGAATTTGTAACCTTTCTTCAAAACCGAGCCATCAAGCTGTCTCATTCGTCTGTATATTACCCCCAGGCGAATGGGCAAGTCGAGAGGTTCAATCGAACTCTGAAGAACTTCATCCAGGTTTCACTCCTCGAAAGGAGACCTATCCCACAAGCAGTTACGGACTACCTCTCTATTTACCGCTGTACTCCACAGGCTACCACTGGAGTTGCCCCAGCAGTTCTGCTGAATGGGTGAATGCCCCGAACCAGATTGGATGTTGTGGGGTTTTCGGCACCAGCGGTTGCAAAAGACCCAGCAAAGGAACTGGCGCGACTGCGCCAAAGGGTCCGGCTTCAACAGCAAAGCAGTAAGGAGTACACGGACCGCAGGAGAGCTCCTAAGCAGCCAAAGATAGCTGTGGGTGATTTCGTTCGTATCAAGAAGCCGTCCGTTCGCTTCAAGGGGGATCGCTCCTTTTCCTCGCCAACTGAGGTGTTGGGGAGGAGGGGACCTGCCTCTTTCCGACTTGCAGACGGCCGCACATGGAACGCCTCCAAGCTTTCCCGGGTTTCTAAGAGGGGCACGAGTCCACCATACCAACGTTCGGTGCTACCTGCGCCACAGCTTCCGGTTCAAGTGCCGCAGCCTGCCCTGCTGCCGCCGCCTTCTCCCGGGTCGCATCCGCCGCCTCCCGGCGTACTGCAGTCTGCCGTACCGTAGTCGCCTGCTCCTGATCCGCAGCTGCCTGTACCGGAGCCTGCCATGCTGCAGCCGCCTTCTCCTGGGCCGCAATCGCGGTCTCCTGGCGTACTACAGAGCTCTACAAGCTCATTACCATCTCCGGCCGTGCAGCATCCCCATCGGCCGTCCCGAGAGCGCCGGCCACCGGTCTGGCTCAAGGACTATCAGACCCACTAGTTGCCTGTGTGTATAGCACAGTGTGTATGTAGTGTAAATATGTATGTGTATACAGCATGTAAAATGTACAGTGCATGCATAGGGGTTTCTTACTAACACTTACTAACAACTAATCACTACATATAAGGGAGGGAGTATGTTATATTCAGTTTCGGTTTTTACTTTGTGTTCTTTCACCCCCCCATTCAAACAGCTGCAGGCCTTCCTGGGACTAGCAGGCTGTTACAGAGGGTTCATACCTCAGTTTTCTCTCACTGCACGTCCACTCACAGAACTCCTTAAGAAAAACCAACGTTGGCGGTGGGAGCTGCAGCAAGAGGAAGCCTTTAGAGCACTTAAGCAGTCCCTGGCCGACGATGTCGTTGTAAACTTGCCGGACCTCAACAGACCATTCGTGGTGGAAACAGACGCCAGTGGAGTCGGCATTGCAGCGGTGCTTCTGCAGGCAGCCGAGAGTGATGCTCAACTGCATCCAATAAGCTTCATTAGCAGGGTCCTCACTGAGGCACAGCAGCGCTATACAGTGCAAGAATGGGAGTGGTGTGGTGTGGGCAGTGGACAAGTTCCGACCATACCTTGAATTCACCGAGTTTGAGATACACTGTGATCACTCCTCACTGTTCTGGATGTTCACCGCAGACCAGGCCTCACCACGTGTAAAGCGTTGGGTTTTGCGGCTGCAAGGTTTCAACTGCAGGACCAAGCACAGGCGGGGTCTTGCAAATGTGCCAGCCGACGCCTTGAGCAGAGCTCCCCTTCAGCACTAGGGAGTTCCAAGCCCGAGTCTACACAAGACGCCGTTCCCTAGGGCTGTTCCAGAGTCCAGCCCACAAATCAGCTTTGAGGCAGCTGCTGTAGCATCTGAAGTGGACGGCACTACTGTCTTGAATGATGCAGGGCTCCTGCCCAGGAACAAGAGCAGGACCCCATACTGTCAAAACTACGAACTGTGATGAAGGGAGGGAAGCTTCCGCCCACTGACAGTGATTAAACTTTGATGAAAGACCTGGCGGAGACGACCGAGATGGAAGAGAGTTGGTTGCTTGTACGGTACCAAGGGAACAGGAAAGTACCTTGGCTACCAAACCATCTCTGCAACTTGGTCCTGCGACTGTCCCATGACTACCCGATAAGCGGCCACTCCGGCTTTTTAAGACCCTCAAACGCTTTTCTCAGAATTTCGTGTGGCAGGGTATGCGCTCGGACATACCGAAGTTTGTGCGACGCTGCCAGGTTTGTTAGCGCACCAAAGCCCACCGCCAGAAGCCAGAAGGGCCACTGCCCCCATGGAACAGCTCAGCGTGGACACAATTGGGCCTTTGCCTATGACGCCTCGACGCCACAAGAACCTTCTCGTGGTGATTGACAAATTCACCAAGTTCATTGAACATTTCCCATTACGGGCAGCAAACAGCAAGAGTGTGGTGACCTGCATGATTGAGGTTTTTTGCAGACATGGCACACCTGTCTCCATTTCTAGTGATAATGGACAGCCGTTTGTAAGCAGGTTGTGGAAGGGCCTCCTTGAGCATTGGGGCATACAAGACCGACCCACTGTTCCGTACCCCTTGCCGGGCAAATGGTGTAGCGCCACAATGGCATTATCAAGCAGTTCCTTAGGGCTTATTGTTCCAACCACAAAGACTGGAACCAGCACATCCCTCAAATTGGCCTGGCCATGCACACGGCTGAAAGCGTTGTCACGGGCTACACGCCTGCCTTCCTCTGTTATGGCCGGGTGCTGAGAACCCCATGGACACAGACTGAGGCCAAAGACGACGCGGAGCCTCCTGCAGCAGCATACCGTGCCTTTGCTACTGAGGTCTCCAAGTGTCTGCAGGAGGTACTTGACTTTTCCGGGGCACACCAAAACCACATGTGGCGCGCCAAGAAGACTCGCCACGACCAGCACAGGCGGCCACTGACAATACAGGAGGGGGATCTTGTTCTGCTCGAAGGCCACTCCCTCAGCAATGCCACCAAAGGCTTCTGCTCAAAGCTTGCACCCCGGCGTTCCGGTCCCTTTCGGGCAGTGAGACGTGTAGGACAGAATGACTTTGTTCTAGTGGACCTCAAAACGGGTCGTCGCCACGGTGTGAGACACGCAGATCAGCTGACACTCAATCATGAAGCTGCAGGCGATGTGTAGTGGTGGCTTTCCATTTTGAGGGGGGGAGACCTGTGAAGGTGGTCGAGAGAGGGCGTTACGTGACGGCGTCATCATCATCATTGGGACTTGGCCACGAGAGGGCACTACGTGATGGCGTCATCGTCATGATTGGACTGGAGTTGTGGGGGTTGTGTGTGGGGGGAAGAGGGAGTTCGGGCTGGTTGGGAAGAGTGGCAAGACGTAGCGGTGTGTTGTGCGTGATTTAGGGTTAGCGCATGACAACGTGACGCGGTGCACGTGCTCGCCTTCGCTCATTACGTGGTGTCACACCTGCGTTGCCCCGCCAGGTGCCGGTCCTGGCACATACTCGCAGGCACTCGTCGCACTGCGTTGCTTTGACACATGCTCGTTTCAGCGTGTCCAGCATCCCTCCGTCACAAAAAGAGGGAGAGGCAGTGTTGTTAGGGTAGCGTGTCGACGATAAATGCAGCATGTCGCATTTCGCACCGGTTGCCATCGGGTCGCGTCGACGAACGCTGGTCGCGCCTGGCGTCACACTATAGAGTGCTCGCGTTTTGCTAACGTAGCGTCGCTGTGCCCAGCGTGCACGTGCGTCGACGCTACGTTGAAGTATTCCAAAAGGACTTGTTTTTGGGCTAGTTGGTGCATACTTGGTGCAGAAGACGGAGGCGCGAAAAACATAACGTGAAGCAGGAAGAGCAGGAAAGAAGACAGAACAGCGCCAACTACCAACTCTTTAATGACCGTCTAGGAAACGCACTGGAAAGAAGACAAAACCGCGCATGCGTGCACAGCCAACAAACATCGCACAGCGTCATGAACAAGGCACTAAGTTATCCAAAAAATGCATTTCTGTTGCGTACAATATAATAGATGTATCACTGATACAATCGGGCCCTTCTTTTTGATAAAATATGCTTCCAAGAGCTCTGTAGCGGTTTGTTTTTTGCTCCTACCAAGAAGTACCGTCCTTTCAAACAATGACACACATCCGCAGGCTTTACAGTGCGCTGGAAGATGCGCATGTTCACTTTTGCCTAAACTATTGGCATGCTCCCTCAGTCTGCCATTAATGCCCCGTTTGACCGATAAATAACTTGCCGCAGCCTAGGGGAGTCCCGTATACCACGCCTTGTGCACAGCGCCTAAAAAGTCTTGTGTGCTGCTTCTGGCAGCCCCTTTGCTCACCGCATGTGATACACGGGCACCATTGAGCAAGTTTGTTGGGCGCTGAAAAAACAACCGGAACACCATAACGGGAAGCCACCTTCTTGAGGTTATGGCTCACACGGTGTATATACGGGACCACCTCAGGCTTAACCTGCTCTCTCGCCTTCGGGCGCGCATTTGCATTAGACACTTTGCATTTCACCCTCTGCATCAAGGATTCCACCACGGAACTAATTACGGACTGAGGGTAGCCGGCCTTGGAAGTTCTTAGAAGTTGACGCATAAAGCTTGATTGCATAACATGCTCACACGATCCGCGTAGTGCCAACTCTAAGCAAAGTAGAGGGATTCCACGTTTCACAGTCTTCGAATGCGCTGAATCGTTAAGTAACAACTCCTTCTTACACCGAGGGAGGTACGCACAGCATACGTGACCAGCCGAACTTGTCAGGTTAAGGTCCAAAAACTGCAAGGAGCTATCTTCCGGAAGTTCATTAGTAAACGTGAGCCCTTCAGCGTTTGCTCTAAAACATTTAAGTGCTTCTCAACCATCACAGGAAAAGGAAAAGGGCATCTATGGTTAGTAACAACTAAAAAAATCATCTGCATATCAAAATACTTTAAGAACTCATGGATGAGATGAAGTAAAACACTTTGTAGTGCGTGGTCAAAGGAGGATAAAAAGACGTCACATAAAATCGTTGACGTCACATAAAGACGTCACATAATATACGTTGGAGTACATTAGGCTCTTCATTATGCACTGGCGGCTGTTTTGCTGGCTCCAGTTATAAGAAATTTGGTGTTACGTGACCTCAATGAATGACGAAATATATGACTGGTGCAAACATGGTAATCCTGACACGCGAGTCATGCAAGAACATGACAACAAACCGCGCTATAGCGTGCTCGTGGACGCTTCGCTTGCTCCACATATACTAAACTTAGTATCATGTCATGTGAATAGATGACGAAGGTAGACGACACAACAAAACATGATAATCATGAAACGGAAGTCATGTACGGAATTATTTACCTCCACCTCGTAACGTTGTACTGGTTTTAAAGTGACATATCAACATTTCTCATTCGTGCTTCGCATATCATCGATTCCCACTGTACGGGGAATCTGCCAATATTTTTTAACACGAGATCGTTTTATATCAAGGTGCATGTAGACTTCAGTGACGCATTTTTGTCACAAAAATAACGCCGAAAAATACGCACAGTCACCAAACAGACAAGAGGTTTCACGTTCGAGAGTCGAACCTATGACTTCTCGATCGGCGGTAACAGATACCAGGCGTGCTAGCCATGGTGTACTGCACCACAATGACACACTCTGTTGGCTTTAAAGAAACGCCTTTTCTATCTACCACTGTCCTGCACTTTGTTTGTCCTCCACGTTCTTTTTATATATCTACTGCTGTTACACCGCTTTCTTTGGTTCCGCTCTCAATATTAACTACTGCCGTAGCACAAGCATCGAGAAACACTGTCATTTATTAAAACAGGCCAACTCGGGCGCTACCTCACAATTTGAGCCACGATCCTGCTAATTATCAATGGTATTACTTCTCGGAACAGAGATTTAGCACTAAGCTCCAACGTGGATGTAAAAAAGATAGCTGTCAAACAAGAAAAATTATTGAGCAACATTTCTCATATGTATGTACAGCAAACATAAAACTAGTTCTATAAGGACTACCTTTGTGTGATACTGATTGCTATGACAAATGGTGATGTTTTTTGTTGTTCTTTTGACGCTGCACTAATAATGTTGTCACAAAAAACAACGTTAAGTTTTGCATTTTCGCTTTATTGCATTTTGATTTGCACCCTGTGGTGATGCGAAGAATTTTCGGTAGTTCCCGGGATGCTTACGCCTGACAACGCATTCGTCTTTTTTTCATTTGTAATAAAATTACTTGTGGCGGTCGTTAGAAAAGACATCAGGCACATCGCCGCGTACGATGTGCATTGAGCGCATTTATGGTCACATTAAAGCCAACTTCCGCTATTATACGCATATTATCGCCCAATCTCGGGGTCACGAATAGAAGTCGTGAACACCAGACGTGAGAATATTTAGCGCTAGAACATAAAATGTTATACTTCCTACCGGAAGCGCGCGTCATTTGGCGGCTCAAATTGACGATCTGACTTCCGGTCATTTCGCCGTGCTTATTAATGCTGTCACATTCACATAAACGCTGTTGTTGTTTTTTTTTACTTTCGTTTCCCTCTGGGGGTTATTCGCGATTACAGGTTTTTATATTTTGTGCCCTATTAGGAAAGCTTCCTTTAGATTTTTCCTGTTTTTCTTCTTCATATATAGTGTGTCCATCAACATCTGCCTCAAAAGTACCATATGATCGAGTCCTTCCCACGAATTAGGTTAGACGGTGAACAATTACCGGTGTGAGAATATGTAAGTTAGCTTATAACAGGTTCAGCTGAACTGATACATCGAAGCTGTATATTGCTAGGTGAAACTACAATCAATTTGTCCTATGGGCGTAGGCATTTTTAGCACGTACGTGCCACGCCATCGGGACACGTTCTACTGCTGACCACTGGTCCAATGAATGTGAAGAAGTCAAAAAATACAAAGCGAATGTGTAATAGTAAATAAGAATCTTCTACTTAGCGCCATTGGTCCACTAATAGTCTTGAGGGAAACCAAAAGTCACATGTCGCGACAGCCGTAGTGAATTGACAGACTGTTTATTGAGCAGTCAGGATAAACACAGGAGCCACTTGTTTGGGCTTCAGTGGCGTACTATCTCAAGAAAGTGCTTCAGCAGCATTTTTTTCGTGTTCTCCGCGTGTGAATGTAAAGTAAGCTAAGCGTCATTTCGGAGGTGTGATCATAAGGCTTATCATAATTTGTCTGTTATGCAATTCCATTCTTTCGTGACACACACCATATTGTTATTCATTTCATTCTAATTGCTTTCGTTGCGCTATGTGGTGCTTGCTAAAATCCCGGAACTCTGTCACAACACGACGCAACCCAGGTTGGTCTTCGTGGTCTTTTAGTCTTCATCGCCGAATTCATTTTTTTGTGTGTGATGAAATAAGGAGCTGACGTGCTAGTAAATGATGCGAGGAAGCATTAGTTGTGTGTAAACGCAGGCATTACTTATTGCAAAATCAAAACAAAATTGTGGTAGCAAAATAAGTGTTGCAAGGAACTGCTTTAGCCTCATTGCCACCGAGGCACCACAGAGCTCTTAATGACAGTCGTCAAAGACGTGAGCCCGTGTCAAGAGCGTCCCAGCCTGCGAACTCTTTCAATTTCTGACCCTCTTTGAGTGGTTGTTCGTTCATAACCGCGTGCTAAGATGGAACTTCATGCAACGGTCTGATTTATTTAGTCACTGTACTGGCACTTATTTTGTTGTCCTCGAACGACGTTTAGTAGGAAACAGCTGCCGAAGCGTGTCTTACTTCTCAACCTTTATCGAATCTGTGTTGCATTGCAGAAAAACTACGCTAAAAAAGCATCCTTGCCTTTTTACAGGTTAGCCCACCTTTCTTTCATATAAATATGAAGCACTCTACATTGTTGGCTCTTTTATTTCTCATTTTATCTGAAACCCCCTCCCTATTTCATCCATCCCAAATATGCCTTTTCTTCATCGCGATACACCATTTCAAAACGTTCCTAAAGATATATGAATGCTCAGGTATATTGAATATACATGCACTTCAGTTTATATGTACGTGTTCTCACGTAAGTATTTTTGTTAAAACACTGTGGCTGCAGACACAATCGAAATGATAGAAGCGGTAGCATAAATACCGATTGATAACAATATGAGAAAAATTACAAAATATGCGTATTGGATGTCTACATTGAGCAAAGTATTACACACCTAGTGAGTCACATATGCTTGTTGGGGAACGCAGAAAAAACTGAGTGGCAGCGAGAACTCTTGGTATTTAATAGGCTAGCTTCGCGCCTGATATGCAACATGACATGTAATGCATCAGTAACACTGTGGTAAAGTCCTCTCGAGTTTTTTAAATGACGATAGCCTTCTTTGGGGACCTTTCATGCAAAAGTTTTGGTCTGTCTCTCTGTCTCTGTCTATCTGTGTGGAAACTTGTCTGTTTGTCCACTCTTAACAGCTCCAGGTATTTGAAACGGCCAACCTCATTCGCAGCGCCCTACAATGTTGCTCAAGCTTTAGCGTTCATTTTTGTGAAATTATCCAATAAAAAGCAATTATTGCGCATGTCTGGGGCGCCATAACAACACGTATATATTCTGAATGTGCGTCTTTCACTGAAAAATGCGTACACAAGTAATTTTAAGGACCGTAGTGCTTATCACGCTGCGCTGACCATGCAACGCTTTCACAAAAAGACGAGTGTTTCCCACGCTTTGCTAAGACAAGACGGTGGTGACTCCTACACGTCGCCTTGCGTTCTACATCTTTGCACCACATAGACGGGTGCACACACCTGTCTCAGAGTCACGCGCTATCTTTCCAAGAAAACTGCCAGATGGCGCCCATGTCTCACGTGTGACGTCACTTGATGCGCTCGTTCGCCTCCCCTGCACGCTCAAGGCACTCTAACGCAGCGCCTCAAGAATACCATTCACCAATTTTCTTGCGCAGAACATCAAATAAATGTTTTGTTCATCCTCTTCACACGCAAGACTATCGTCTTTCGACGACATTTGCAGATTAACATGCAGATACGGGGCTAATTTTTTCTTAAAAATATCTTGTTGCTGTTGAGCACTTTTAGTTACCATATCAAAAAGCATACATGCTTAAGAAATAGAAAACAACGCATTGAAATATACGTGGTTCTGTACTTGTTTTCTATTTTCCTGTTGCATTCCAATTAAAACTCACCTGCTGTATTTAGTTTCTTACTTTCAAACGTATTTTAATTTTAGAGCAGAGAGGCCGGTGACCTTGGAAACTTCCAAGGGGAGGACACCACCGATGCAGACAAAAGAAACAAAGATGTGGTTGAATAATAGCAGAACGATTGTCAAGTCAGACACCAGTGCTACTGAAAATTTTTGGCATGCGTAAAGTTTTTTAAGGCAGAACAGTAAAGTCATCCTATAGTCGAGCGGTGCACCGTCTACATTATTACCAATATCTATATTGCTACGTTTGTATACCCGTGGCACTTATCACCTAACTATCGGTGACCTATCATCCAACTAATGACGGAGCTTTTCTTCAGTCTCACAACTGATATGGCCTTCCTCACAAAATGTCGTATCCTTTAATTGATTTATATCATTCATATGCGAGATTCAACGTCTCAAAACCGTCATACAATTATGAGAGACGCCGTACTAGAGTGATCCGGAAATTTAAACCACCTGGGGTTCTTTGACGTACATTCAAATCTGAGCACATGTGCGTACACTTGAATTTATTTATCAAGGAAGCTTCGCAGTCAATTAAGTGATGTCTCCTACCGAATAAAGACTCTTCCTTAACAAATCTGCAAAATAAAATTCGTTATACGTGAAGCCCTGTTGTATTTCCGTCCCAATAAGTTAAAAGAAACAAAAAATTGAGCCTAGGACGCGAGGAATTTATTTCGATTCATCCTTTGAAATTTTCGGCTGGGCAGACCGCCATGTTTGCATTTTATAAGTGCTCTTTCGCGTTATTTTTTTTTCTTTGTTTATGGACAAGCAAGAAAGCTCTGTCTATGAGTCTGAGTAGACACTGCATGCAGTTTGCGAAGAAATTAATGACCCGGCGCGGTCGGTGCACTTCAATTAACACTGAAGGGTGAGTGACCTGTACAATAAAAAAAAACACGCTCATCGATCAGCTCTGACTAGCGCATCTACGGGCTCCAGTAACGACGCGCAAAAAGAGAGGGGAAAAAGAGAGAAACGGAGGAAGAGCATTATAAAAAGATTAGAAAAGAAGCTCTGGACAGATGAGGGGAGAGGAGAGGGGGGATTAAAAATGAGAACTTTTTGAAAGCACGGTAAGAAGCCGGGCTAGCCGAGAGTTGCTCATTATACGCATGAGAACCTCAATCTTTATTATTCACACCCGTTGGCGACTACGAAATTAACTTTGGTTCTCACACTGCTTCGCTCAGAAGTTTCATTTTCTTCTCCTCCCTGTCTATATTTGCAACACAATATTTTCGAAGACAGCAGGATGCAAGGATATTCTGAAAGCTATGCGATGAAGTATAGTGCGACAACAAAACGACGACACAGAAACAAGAAGGACACAAAGGACCCGAAGTGTTCGTGGACTTCGTGCCCTCCTTGCTCTGTGTCGTTGTTTTGTTCTCGCGCTATACTATCGTCATGCCATATCAACTAGCCCAAGCTGCCACGCTTCTGCGAAGGAGGTATGAATAGTATGAGATACTCGAGGTATAAACATATTCTGCTTTGATAGTTGCGTACCCATCTTCAATACAAAAGCTAGGCGTAAGAGGAATATAGATGAGAAGAGAATATAAGGAAGCAAAGGACCCACCACCGACGATTGCGAAAAAGCAAGAAGATGGGATATATATTCGTTGGCTTGTGGCATGATCTAAAACAGAATCCACTAGAATAGCTGGACGCGTCCTTGTGTTCAAAAATTCTTCACTTTGAGATGGCATTGTTTGTTGCCACAAATACCCGCATTGTTCTACGCCAGGCATTGCTTCTGTCTGTTTTGCTAGCGCCTTCGCCTTTTGCGTTGTTTGGCAGTCATGAAGTCGCAACAAAGAACTCATTTTTTATATTTTTTAGGTCGTTTAGAAAGCTACCTCACACCTTCAGGGTTCATTTCAGGTCTATCAGCCGCTGTAAGCCCTAATTCTCTAATTTAAGGAGTCGATATTTACGATAGTGGTTTTTCTCTTCTGCGTATAAGATATACTTATATAAATTTCATGTCAAATAGAAGTTCATGCAGGCTTGCATTTCATAACATAATTTTATGAATATCTTGAAGCCTTTCAAATTCTCACTTTCTGGTGCTATAGAAACGATAATTTTTATAGCTTTGAAGTCAACGGTTTTAAATTATCTGCCATAAGTGTTAGCATTCGGAAACATGCGCTCTATTTTAAAGTGATTCACAAACATTGTTATGTTTAGAACGCTCTTATTGCCTTTTTCTTCTCAGACAGTCAGGGAAAACGTGTATCATTGAAACCGTTCTCGTCAACTAGCAATGTATTCGGCGGCCACAGCTCTTTTATTGATCATATGGTAAGCCAAAGCGGTGGCGTCAAATCACAGCAGCCCCATCTCTCTCTTCACATTACGTGGTTTGATGCCATTTGCCGTGAATTTTTTTTCTTTTTACCTTCTCGACAGGTAGGTATCACACCAAGATGGGAATCAACAAACAAAAGTCGTTTGACAGAAGTGGTTGACGCTAGCAGCCGTTAGGAAATAATTTCGGCAGAGATGGCAGGCCCATTTGTCAAGTGTCAGCTGCTCGACTTTCCGCGCATGACTTGATCGGTCTCAGCACATCACATTCTTAACGGAGCCGTAGCTCAGATATTACGATAAGGGTATTGGTTATGTTCGCAAATATTATACACCGGCTGCGTATATTTAGCAAATTCACATAGTTTATGTAGTGGGATAACAAATAGCACAGCCAAGTGCTCTAATTAAACGTATGTCAGGGAGAATCAGCAAAGTATCCGTGCTTACTTCGTTGTACTTTACTCAAGATATAAACATGGCAATGAATAAACAAACGCGTATGGAAACAGGAGAGCAAAAAAGAGGATAAGTGGGAGAGTTATATTTTATAATAAAATAGTAAATGGTGGATTGTCTGAAACGAAGAGCACATATGCGAAAATTGGCAGATCTCAGCTACCGTGGCAATAGATTACATGCGAAGCATGAATAAAGAAGGTTGACATGTCATTTTAAAATCAGCCCAACGTTACGAGACCTACGCAAGTTATGCCGTACATGACTTGCATACCATGACTTTCATGGTTACGCCTGGCATTTTGTATTCTTCGTCCATTCACGTTCCCTAACACCAAGTTTGGTATATAATGAGCGTATATACATAATGAGCGTATATATAATAGCGTAGCATGTGGTCATGTTTTACGCGACATGCATGTGATGATTATCATGTTTGGCTTATCATATTTGGACGTGATTATCATGTTCGGACGTGTCGAAACGGCTTCAAGCGCATCACGAGCGTGGTATGTAGCGATGTTCTTACTTGACACACATGCCATGATCATCATCTTTCCACCAGTCATAAACCTTCGTCATTCATTCACGTCACAAGACACAAACTGGCTTTAGGCCGGCTTAATGTCGCGAGAGGAATCGTCTCAATATGACTCTGTTTTGCACGCGCGTTTTGTAACGCTGTGGGAAGTGCCGGGGGCACACAATCAGCACTTTAAGTAAACGCAGACACCGCCTAGCGTTAATAAAGCATTTTAGAGCATCAATGAAACTACCAGGCGTCACGAATTGCGAACTGCGTAACTAGCAGTTCATCCCATGATTCAAGTCATTACAAAACCTCCTTTTTGATCAGATGTAAACTGTGGCGCATACCAACTTCAGGCACAATAAGTTTGTAGCGGATACCGCACTTCTTGGAAGAATGAAAGGACAGCATAGTGAATGCCGGCCAATCACACGAAAAGTTCAATTTGCGTTCAACATGATCAAAATAAAATTAATTTCCTTCCTTCCTTCATTATATATGGCGTAGTGGGTACCCAGCAAGTGTACTTGTAGCACTTACCCAAAGAGTTATTAAAAAGGTTCTGAAAGCCTGCTCTTCCATCTTTCGATGTGACTGCGCTGCGCGTTTCGCGCAAGCCTGGTGTTTTTTTAGGGGCGAAGCTCCTTAAAGCGGCACCGCTTCGTCTCTCGTCGTAGTCGTAGTGCGTAACCAGTTTTACGCTTTGACCTGCAAGGTGGTGCCCGTGGGAGATTTCTCCTGTGCGTTGTTGAAAAATAAAAAATTTGCTGCGTGCGCGTTAACTAAATGCCGATTTCTCCTGTCTCTCATTCCCCATTAGCAGCCATTGGCATGCACAATGAACGCTCTCTGACAGGAAAGGGTTGCTACGTTGTACTCGCTGGGCGTAACCTCCTTGGTTTTAGAAAAGTTTAGTGAGCGTTGGGCCACAGTGCCATGAATACAGTGAACTAGTATATACCATGAACTCGAGGTTCTTGAAGGAGGGAGGTAGTTACGAAGCGCAAGCCGAAAGAAACTGTGCGTGTGCCACCTCTCGTTTAGCCCTTGAATTGTCCGCCGGATGGCGGTGCTTCTATATGCGGTATATATGATGAAAAGATGCGAGATGGTGGTACTTGGAGTGTTAACTAGATCAATGAACGGACACACAGACAGATGCATGGACGGACGCACGGATGGCTGCACGGACGAATGGACGCATGGACGGAAGCAGGGGGGATGCATGGACGAACGCAGGGATGGACGCACGAATAGACGCACGCAGGAATGGACGAATGAATGCACGGACGGTCACACAGACGGACGCATGGACAGACGGAAGCAAGAACAAATGAACGGACGGATGCTTCGTCCATTCTCCATAATTCACCACGTGGATATGGTGCCATTTTTTTCAGATTGTGGGACTGTAGGTTTTACGGTTTTGTTTCCTGTTCCTCCGTGGTCGCTCTAGTACAATCACTCTTCACTTTTCGCAAAAGCGCTTCGGAAACAGCTGTCAATAATAGCCGGAGAAACTCGCAGCTTCAATTTTCTGGATCCGGTTTTCGAATGATCTCTCCACTATATGCGGGAATGATTTTTGGAGAGCATATTCCCGGCAGAGCATTGCAATACCACGCTTGACTATTTTCGAAGGATGTCATTAAGCAAGTACCAACAAGGCCTACTATCAGATGATGAAATTTCCGGTGTCATCTACTACGTACGGCGTCTCTCATAACCATATTGGTCTGTGGGACGTAACACCTCAGATATTATTGGTATCAATATTATCAGTACTTATTAATATTAATGTTATAAAAATATATGAATAAATGTATCATTAAAGAAAAATTTGCGAAGCTTAGTTACAGGAGGCTTTGGCAGCGCATGTGAAATGAGCAGGATTATTTACTAACTATCAAGAAACTATCATAACCCCTGGCCACAATTGCGTGGCATTTGGTTTGGTAATTGAAGGGTTCTATTATTCGCCATTCGTTTGAGCTTCAGGCGAAGTAGTACAGCAAAGTAAGTTAAAATATAAGTGGAATAGCACTAGTACCCTTAGCACATCAATAAACCAGTGTGATCATTCGCTTTTCAACACTTCTTGTGAAAGACGTTTCATTTTTGTACTGATAAAAACCATTCCGCTTGAAGTGTTTGAAAAGAGGGAAGCGTATATAACAGAATCCAAGAAGAATTTTTGGCAAGATGCGTAGTATGTATACTGTGGTTGCGACTCTGAAGGGGCCACATCTTCTCTTGCGAAAAGATCAAATACAAGGAAGATATTTCATCTTAATTTCCTGGCAGATATCAGAGCGATTACTCCAGTGACATAAATCTTCACAAATGAACTATAGGTTGTTGTGAACATAATCTATAACGCGTGACTGTATATTCCAGTTGCAAGTCATGCTTCTCGGGGAAATAAGATAGAAATGAAGTTGTGGAATAAATAGGTGACTGCATGACTGAAGAGAAAAATATGGAGGATATTAGACGGTGAAAGCAATAATCACACAGATAATGCACTTCAGAATATAAAAAATTTAGCGCATAACTAAACCAATCAGTGACAACAGGCAGCATATTTTTATTACACATTTAGGCAAAACATTTTCATCACGAAAGCTGTATATGTTGAGTGAAACAGCGCTGAGTTTGTCTTGTGTGCCTTCCTTCCTGCGATGTCGCCTCGCGCCATTGAGATGAGTGCATAAACCACACACGGATGAAAAAAAATAACAAAAAAGCGAGGAACACTTGCCCCGATCTTCATGAAGGTGACCCCAAAGAAAACAAGAATGTGTCTACGCTGACTCCCGTGCAGCCGTCAGGGCCTTCGCCTCAGAAATGGTTCCTGAAGATTCGGCAGCACTTCTGAAAAGCATGTCAACCACTAATTCATGCCAGCTTGCAATACATTGCGTGGTGTCTACTCACACGGGCGACGACGTGCTGCCGGGCGTCAGAACCCCAATGAGGTTCCTCACCACCACGCGGGGGAACTGACGCACCACGGCAACCGTGAGGATTCACTGTATACGGGGGAGGTCGGGTACAAAGATCCCTGTTTAACCTTTCCTGAGATCATCTATCACTATAGAGAGCAACGCAGGTGCATTTCACGGCCACACAAAATTATGTAAAGCTCACGCGATCACATTAGGATGCTTCAGACGGGTTGATACTCGTCATATACAGACGGGTTGATACTCGTCATAGATATCGGCCCTCAGTGCCCGGATTGCGAAAGGCAGTTAGAACTCTCGCGCACAGGCTCTGGCAGTGTGTTGCGCTAGGGTACACGCTATACGCTAGCGAACACTGCTGCAAGTACTGAACTTAATATCCCGTCTCCGACATCCTAGATAGTCCGTGAAAAAGCAGGAATGCATGGCCTCCTGATTCCGACACGAGAGTATACCAGCGCCCATGCTCTGGCAGTGTGCTGTGCTAGGGGACACTCCATGCGCTAGTTTACACCACTGCAAGTACTGAACCTAATATCCAGTCTCAGACTGCCCAGATAGTCCGTGAAAGAGCAGGAATGCATGGACTCCTGAATCCGACACGAGAGTTTACCAGCGACGAGCCGAGGAACCCAGCGGGGCCTTCCCTTCTAGTCCCATGACCTCATTAAAGTTCTCTCTCTCTGTCTGTCTGTGCGTTTGTAAAAATACAGCGCAAATAGAGGAAGAAACTGTGTGTTTGATCAGGGAAGCGACAGAAACAGCTGAGGGAGCTTGGCCTTTTCAGTATTTGAATGAAAGTACAACGAGTGTAACGTTTCTGTGTTGGACACAAACAACAAAGACAAAAAGCATTGCAGAAACATTCAACGCAACTTTTAAACTATCTTTTGCACTGGCACTTTAAACTGCAACACTATATACGGGCTTTGTATCCCACGATTTCGAGTGAAGTTTGCACAGAGTAATTGAATTCTCTCAAAACGCAAATATGGGACACATTTAATTCGATAAGCAGACATGACCTTGTTTTAGGGCGAACGCTGCGAAAAAATTAAATCCAGAGGCAACAACAAGGGTATTTCTTTCATTTATTTATCATTTTCCAACGATAATAGGATGCGATCAGATGTATTCTATTGCTTAATCTAATTGTTTGCTCGACATTGCAGAAAGGTTAGATCATCTCTTCACATTATGTGAAGGATTGCGTTAATAGGTACATTGAAGCACTAAGGTTTTCAGATGTAAACAAAATTTTAAAATTTTAACCTTGTTTTTTGCGCTTTAGGAAGCGTTATCTGGAGCGCTTCAGAATTTTGGTGTGTGGGAGAAAAAAAAATTTGTATCTATAGGCACAAGCAGGTTCACGCTAAGGAAATATGAGCCATGTATACTAAGTTACGATAACATCATTCAAATGGAGTAGGTTATGACGTACTAGGACATAACATATGTTCTCGGGGGGAGAGGCTGCGGCTTAGGGGCGTAGCTGCTTCTTCAGAATTGCATCAGATAGCATAAAAACTGGAAAATAAGCTTATGACTCGCTCCGAAAAAACAAAAATTGTTTGATCTTTATGCTTCGTCTTTAGAACTTTAACGCAATGGTGAAATTATGTCCCCACTGCGTAATTCTATCTCTTTCTATATACGTTTTCATATGACCTTCCTCGGAAAAATGAAATCGTGTATTACTACAATATGGCCTATGAATTTCAAAGTGACTTGTGCCAGTGAATCTTTTGCATATGGCTTCATCCTGTGTAATATGCAGCATGCTTTAAGCCTCGAGAAATTGTGCGTGGGGAATGTTTTGGGGCTTTCTATGCACCCACTACGTTCACTTAACGGAATGCGCGCAATAACGTGTGCGTCTTCTTCAATGGGTGGCCTCAAAGAATTGCCGGCCTCAAAGAACGAAGTCGTTATGATAATCCCATTCTCCCACGCCCGATGTCAGTATACCTTTTTCCACACAATGTTGCTGTGACATCATATGTTGTATTGTGGAGCCTGTGTACAAGACACATGAAATTTAATTTCAGCGCATTTTCAAAGAGACACGTGGGCGTGGATGTGTGGTAGAACACCTGCTTGGCTCGCAAGCATACGGGGTGCGTTTCTCACTCGGAGCTGGGGATTGCTAGTACTTATTTTATTTTATTTGCATCTTTGTCAATTTTTCGGTTATGAACACGAAGGTAGTTTTTCGCTCACAACCAACGGTGCCCACACCGGCGCCAACACCTACGCCTATGCCAGCGTCCGTGGCGTGTCTATATAAGAAGGTGTGTATCGGCTTACATTGCTGGAAAGGAATAGTAGGAACATGTAGCAACAACTTGTAAGCGCGACGAGCTGCACGTTGATATAAGCAACAAGTGTAAGATCATCCCTGCCTGAAGACTTGAAATGAGTCTTCATCCCCCTTTCTTCAAGTGAAAGGGGGGAGAGCAGTCACTCTATCCGATAAAAGCGAGTGTCGCAGAGCAATTTACGGGCACGGAGAAACTTTAGAAGTTGTGGTAGAAATAAAATATTTGGAAGGTCTGTATGCTCAGCACACAAGACGTCCTCTTGTAGATAAAGGAAGTTATTTTTCTCCGCTTGAGTAAGCACAGTAAGTCATCTGTTAAAGCTCTGGACGTGAAGGGAGCATTTGAAAATGTGAGCCATGAAGCCATTTTGCGTAGCCTTGAAAAAGTCGGCTGCGGTGCCAAAACTTACGCCTACATACTGGCTTTCCTCACCAATCGCACAGCCACTGTAGGGATTTCCAATCTCCGAAGCGAGCTTTTTCAACTCCCTAACAAAGGCACACTGCAAGGCTCAGTGATATCACCACTACTTTTCAACTTGGACCTCCTTAAGCTCCCACGTCTCTTGGACGCTGTCCCTAGGATACATCACGCGTTATACGCCGATGAGTTTGTGGACAAGAGGTGCAAGCACGGGTGTACAGGAGAACTGACTTCAAGAGGCGGTTAACATCACTGAAGAATATCTCAAAACCTGCGGCCTCCTATGCGCTCCGGAAAAGTCGGAACTGTTAGTACATGCGACACGTGCCCGGGGTATACCCCCAAGATTTGACGCACCTGACCCACAAGTCTTTCTACAAGGGGTCCAAATACCACAAGCTGGCACACTTTGAGTCATTCGACTACATATACATAAAGATGGGTTTGGCTCCGCTTCCCTACACCGGTTGCAGAACACTGGGACACAGCTCACTCTCCTAATCCGTAGAGTGGCTAAGCGTCGCAGTGGCTTCAAAGAGCACGAAACCCTAAAAATGATACAAGTTTTCCTTTACAACCACATAACGTGCGGAACTCCCTGCCTCAACCTGAAAACAGCGGAGAAACAAATAGGTAATCTGCTGATACGAAAGGCTACAAAGCTTGCCCTAGGACTGCCGCCAGCCACCTCCACTGACCAATTGCTTCGCATGGCAGTTCACAATGCGTGGAAAGAACTCACCGAAGCACACCTCATCAACCAGGTTGAGAGACTCAAGCTTTTACTGACAGGGCAAGCCGTCGTTCGACGCACAGGATACAAAACCACCCTAGAACCCACGAAAAACACAAAGGCTCCGACTGTCACAGCTCCGAAAATGCCTTGAAATTCAGCATATTCCTCCAAACATGCATCCTCAACATCACCGAGCAAGGCGGCTCGCCAGGGTTATCATGATCCGGAAAAACCATGGCAACGACCCGCAGGCGCGATACGTGGACGCAGCCAAATATCTGGGCCGTAACGCCTTCGCGATTAACGTAACAGATTACAAACGCATTGTACTGGCATCGACGAATATCCTCGCCAAACGTGCGGAAACAGCTGAAGAGGTGGCTATTGCACTCGCCACCCAGACGAGTGAGGATCCCATCATGGTCTTTACTGAATCACAAACAGGAGCATGGAACTACCTACAAACAGCGGCACAAACAGTGGAACGGCCTCCACGGTGGCGATTAGGCTACTAAAGCACATGGACAATCCTCCTCTCTACACCTGCATCGTGGGGATTCTTGGTCACG
Organism: Rhipicephalus microplus; assembly: GCF_043290135.1. NCBI lineage: Eukaryota > Metazoa > Arthropoda > Arachnida > Ixodida > Ixodidae > Rhipicephalus > Rhipicephalus microplus. Next base: position 186,871,828 of record NC_134700.1, on the reverse strand, counting down.
AAGGTCTCGGGGAAAATGAAGCGGCAAACACCACAGCCCGTGAATGCGTCGACCGGGCATTGCCGTACGAGATCCGAGGCGCCCCTCACTCAACAACAGAAGCAGAGGCAAGAGAACCCGTACCAGTAACGTATCATGCATTTCTGCAACATTATCAGCTCGAACGCAGGTCATACCCTCCGCCACATCCGAAACTCACAAGAGACGAAGGCACTAACTACAGGCGTCTTCAAAGCAAAGCCTTCACCCACGGCGTACTATTTCTTCATATGAGGCCAGAGAGAAAGAGAGAATAAAATGAGGGAAAGACCGGGAGGTTAACCAGAAAATGGAGCATCCGGTTTGATACTTTGCGCTAAGGAAAAGGGCAATGGGGAAAGAAAGGTGGGAAAAAAGTGAATAGGGAAATATACGCGCGCAAAAAAAGGGGGGGGATGCTATAGTGTATACAATAGGCCACTGCCACGCAAAAAGTTCAGTAAGGCCTTCATTGATTTTCTGTGAGCACACAAATCATGTCGCCTTTGAAGCACTGATTGTTCAGACAAAGGTCTGTCGTCGAGGCGAGCTAACGCAGCAGCTAGTTGCCGTCTTTGCACGCTGTAACGAGGGCAGTGACAGAGAACGCGCTCTATAGTTTCATCGCTGCCACAATGACCGCAAGCAGCACTGTCTTCCATGCAAATTCGGAAGGCGAAAGCTTTGGTGACGGCGACACCAAGCCATAGTCGGCAAAGCACCGTTGTCTCGAGTCGAAAGAGTCCTGACGGAGGCCGCAGTCGACGAGACGTGTCCAGTCTATGCAGTCGCGTGTGCCGTAAGCACGCGGCGTTCCACAGAGATTTTAATTCGGCATTGGCGATTTTTCGAATTGTCATTGCAGCATAGGCCTTGAGAATGGTATAGATTCTTCGTCACCATCTTCGTGTGCTGATCGAGTAGCTGCATCGGCATGTTCATTGCCCAATATGCCGCAGTGACTTGGAAGCCAACATTGCACAGCAACATCTGTCCTCACTGCAATGTGGCAGACACTCTGGCGCACCTCCTACTGTAGTACACAGTAAGCGTCCCAAGACTACAAGCAGCAGTACCAGATGCGGACCAATACCTCCTTAGTGAAGAGTGGGAGAATGCGATCTTGCAGCCGGACTTGGTCGAGCAGCGTCAATTCGTCGCTCGAGCCAGGCGGGCTGTTCAGGCCAGAGGGTTCCTGGAATAAGGGACCCTCCCACCTTCACTCACAAGCTTAATTCAATAAATGTTTTCTCTCTCTCTGTATTAGAAGTGCAATGTAAGAAATTGAGTAAGTTTGCCTATTCAGCAGAATTTTGCCCTGGTACAAAGTATTCGGTGCACACAGAGGCATCTGTACTTTTTACGCCGACACGCCTAAATATTAGGGCCATTCACAAAACAGGCAGTTTATTCTGGCATGAAGACCTTCAAAAAATGTTATTCAGCATTTTGTAATTTGGAAGTTCAAGCCATTCGTAATTTTTTTGCTTGTTAATAAAGCACCAAACGCTCGCTTTTGAGCTTTACAACGGAGGAAAAAATCTTAAGGGGGTACGAAAAAACAACAGCGTAGCAACAGAGTGAACGACTATGCGTGGGGCGAAGCTTCGAAGAGTTTTATCGGAAAACCGTAAATCTTTCACTGGCCGCGTCTGTCTGTCTGTCTGTCTGTCTGTCTGTCTGTCTGTCTGTCTGTCTGTCTGTCTGTCTGTCTGTCTGTATGTCTGTCTGTCTGTCTGTCTGTCTGTCTCTCCATCCGTCCATTCATCCGTCCGTCTGTCTGTCTGTCCGTCTATTTACCTGTATGTCACTCCATCTATTTATTAATTTATTTATTTAACAATACTGTAGGCCTTCTTCAGACCCATCTGTTCGTCTCCTCGTCTGCCTCTGAGTCTGTCCATGAGTCCATCTGTCTCTCTGTCTTCTGTCCGTCCATCTCTCCACATGTCCGCCCGTCTCTTTGTCTATCCATCCGTCCATCCATCTTGTGAAAGCTTCAAGTACCGCCATCTCGCAATTTTTCATCATATATTCATCATATACAAGTACCGCTATCCAGCAGAGATTCCAACGCCTAAAACGGGAGGTGACTGCTACATACAAGAAATGCACGACCCGGCTCTTTGCGCCTAAAAGCAGATGTGTACTATCATAGACTGGTCACTACAAGACCACTCGACAATCGGCGACATATACTGACTTACGTGAACGATGATTTGCCCTTGAGCTTTGAACAATTCCGAAGCGTTTTGTGTGATGGTTTTTATAGCCGTTTTATTTTATTCCGCTGTATCATGAACGAGAGAGAATATGTCTAAAGCCAAGAAATCACCCACGTACCAGCTTTATTTTTGCTACATGAATACACTGGTGCGGTGATGAATACAAACATAGAATAATTGATATGCATGAATGAATAAAATTAAATATTTCAAATTACCATATCCCACGTACGATAAGAATAATGATATGCGAAGCACGATTGAGGAAGGTTGAAATGTCACTTTAAAATAAGCACAATGTTACAAGGCGTAATTAAATTATGCCGTGCATCAGTTGTATGTTATGACTATCATGTTTGCGCCCGGCATTTGTGTTCATCATCCATTCACATCATGTAATACCAAATTTGGTATAAGTGAAGCTAGCGAATCAGCCGTGAGTTCATCAAAGGCGTCGTATGTCGTCATGTACTTACATGACGCGCATATCGCGATTATCACGTTTGGACCAGTTATACCCCTTTCTCATCTATTCACGTCACGTAACGCAAGTTTTCGTGTATATGAAACTAGCAAAATGGCCGCGAGTGCACTATGAGCGTAGCATGTAGTGATGTTTTACATTACACGCAAGTCATGATTATTATGTTTGGACGTGTGATTTACTTAGGCCGTCAGTTCGCGTCCCGTAATACCAAATTTAGTTTAAGTGAAGCTAGCGAAACGGAGGCGAGTGCATTATGAGCATGGCATGTAGTCTTGTTATTACATGACATCATCTCATAATTATCATGTTTGCACCAGTCACATACCTTTGTCATCCATTCACATCCCGTAATACCAAATTTGGTATATGTAAAGCTTGCGAAACGACCGAAAGCGCACCATGAGCATGGCCTGTAGTCCAGGTCTATATGATATGCATGTCATGATTTTCATGATTGGGCCTGTCGCTATGTTGGTCATGCAGTCATGTCATACCATACCACGTCTAGAATATATCAAGTGAACGAAACCACTTCAAGAGCAGCTAGATAATAAAATGTATATCATGACAGTCATGACATACATATCATGAATTTCGTGTTATGACTAGTCAATTATGCTCGTCATACAGTCATGTTATGCCATACCGATTTCCGGTATAGATACTATAATCGAAACGGCCAGGAGAGGTAAAAGTAGTGGATGGATTGATAGATAGATAGATAGATAGATAGATAGATAGATAGATAGATAGATAGATAGATAGATAGATAGATAGATAGATAGATAGATAGATAGATAGATAGATAGATAGATAGATAGATAGATAGGGTAAAAGTAGCCAATGTTCGCTAAGAAATTATTCGATTTTTAAATTACTCTGTGTTTCAGGAAAAACATTGCATATATTTATTATTGGAATCTTTACGACATCATAACGCAACGCATAATGATGAATTTGCTGGACTAATGCGTGCTTGTGATCTAAAGCACCGCTAAAACACAGGCATGCTTTTATAGAGGTGTACTTCCTAAAATAAATATTTCTGTCTTGATATGGAGTGATCACTTTCCCGATGGATCCGGTAACACGCGCACACTCGGCTATAGTTTTACTGGTAATAAAAGTGTCCCCTTACTTCTTTACACATAGTGTCAGACGTTCATATCTGGATGTCCTCGATGCAGTTAATCAAAGATACTTATGTCCGCTTCTGCCAGTGCGCAACTTATACAACCCTGCCCGACAGTCATCGTCTCTGTTTTTAGGGACCATTCACTGAACATAAAAACTCTTAAGAAGAATCTCTTGCATTACGTCATCCGAGCATATATTCTATTGCGCGTGAAACGCATTTCGCAAACTCCGTTCACGGTAGTGTGAGTGCGTTCGTGAATGTGTGCAGCAAGTATGGTGAACATAGAGCGCTGCAATATACGGGCGAAAAGTTCTGCCCAACTACAAACTGCGAATGTCCCTGTGCGCTATCTTACAGGGTCGTATATCGCTGCGTATAGCCAATGAAATTGGGGTTCCGCTTCGAAAATTCGTTCCTCGTAGAATTTTCGAGGCTGTGCGCCTATATACATCGGTGTTTTACGAGCAGCTATACTTAATTTAGTAGTCTCTCTCCTACTGTATTGGGTAAGCGCAGCTATGCATTCCGGGGCGAGATTGGAAAAAAAAAATGACGCGGCGAAGTAAGGGCCGCAAGTGAGCACTGAATATTGCTTTCTCGTTTTATGTACAACGACGTAGACTGAGCAAATATTTAACCCTGTGTAGCTCCACAGAGAAACATAACGGTGTGTGTGTCTACGCAAATCTGCGTATACGCGGAAACGAGAGCATTCATTCTATGCACAAGGTGATCAACCGAAAATGAGGCCTGGTTTTGTTTTGTCACCCTATCTTTGCGTCATCTCTCTTGTAATTAATAATTCTGAAATTCTGTAATTGTTTGTTTCTGCAAATATTTCGTGAATCTTCGTGCATACTTATAACGCTATGTATAGGAGACAAGCTGGTTTTATAGTCTTTTTAAGCTGTGTACATGCGAGCAGCGGCACTCTAGTTTTGTACACGAGCACACACAAAAGCACTCGCACAACCGCGTACACATGAACGCAAAAACACGCCCGCTCTTTTGTCTATATCTAGAACGGTTCCTATGCATCGTAATGAAGTTGGACTGACGTTATGGTGGTCTAGGGAAAGCATGTCGAGGGTGGCCCGTGCAGAGTAAAACCTAGGTGAACATCCGTGTAACAGACAATTATTGTGCAACATAAAACCGGACGCAATGCTGCTGAAGCACAAGTTGTCCAGTACCAGGCACGCTTGAAAAACGTAGTCTGTGCTACCAGGAATGCATTTCAACAAAATAGTAAGTACAGGATGATTTATACAGAATTTCCCACATGGAAGATGAGGTAAGGGCAACAAACGGCTGATAATTTACTTATCCGAATAATAAAAATTCGTTCTGTGGCGTTCTCATGCTCCAGAGCAGCTTCTTTGAACTCAACATCTTCTAATGTGGTGAATACATAGAACGTAGCGCTCATTGCGAAAACACTTTGCAGTGGCAAGATAACTCTACAGCGAGACAGTACACACGCGTGAACAGAATTCCACATTGCAACAAACAGCGACACTTCTGCGGAAACCCGACGCCCACATTCAACAGGACGCATGCTGAGCTTGAAACTGACCCGAAGTCTTGATAATCACTACGTAAATTTTAAACGTGTTATTAATAATGTTATCTGAGGCTTGACGTCCCGTAACTCCCATATGAATATGAGAGATGCCGTATAGCGGAGCGCACCGGAAATTTCGACCACCTGAGGTTCTTTACCATGCACCGAAATCTGAGCACGTGGGCCCTCAGAATTTTCGGCTCCATCGAAAGTGCAGCTGCCGTAGCCGGGATTCGTTTCCGCGACCTGCGCGTCAGCGGGCAAGTGCCTTAGCCTCTATATATAGTTCAACAAGGCGGGACTTACAAACATGCTGCGCACACTGCAAGCCAGCTTCGAAATGACATTATGATCGACAGGCTCTAGTTTCGGCCCTTCGTTTGAAGCAGGGCATATATCATATGTGACTGGAGAGAGCTCGTCTCGCTAACACCACTGCTATTCTGTGCGTTTACGCGTGTGAGTGTGGTATATGTCTCATCAATAGAAACGTGCACGCACAGTAATGAGGGCTACACAATCTAGAACGCCACAGAAAACAGAAAGAGGGAACATGATCTGAACGAATAGCGGACGTATGTAAATGGCAAAAAAAAGGCAGAGCAGAAAAAAAGAGGCAGCAAGGACAGTCTTGAGACAAAAGCTTTACTCCTTCTCTTTCCTTGCGCATTTGCAATAAACACCTCTCAGGTCTGACTGCCGATACAGTTTAGTGGATCCCAAACTAGATACTGTTAGTATTTGACGATGCAATGAAATATTGATATCTGAGGTTTAACGTCCCAAAACCACCAGACGATTATGAGAGACGCCGTAGTGGAGGGCTCCGGAAACTTCGACCACTGGGGGTTCTTTAACGTGCACCCAAGTCTGAGCACACGGGCCTACAACATTTCCGCCTCCATCGGAAATGCAGCCGCTGCTGCCGGGATTCGATCCGTGGCCTGCGGGTCAGCAGCCGAGTATTTTAGCAACTAGACCACCATGCGGGGCGATGCTATGAAATAAGCTCCGCAACAGAACAGAAACAAAACAGCCGCAGAAGACCGCATGTATAGCCAAAGAGACGGTAAAGTTCTCGCAGATGGGCGTCCATTCGATCTATAGTCGTGGCCACTTCATGTAGTTCTACAAGAACAATGAAACACAGAAAGCAAATGTACCGCTCGTAATAAGGATTTGGCTTCCTTATTCGAAGCATTTTCTGGCAGGCAGTTGTCCGCAGTATACCGACTATATTACAGGCCATTGTGTTTTAACGGCACCCACCACAGTGCATGCGTTCTCGACTCCTGACCCGCAGGTCGCCGGATCAAACCCCGGCCTTAATTGCCGCATTTCAGAGGCGAAATTGCTTGTGACACGAGTACTTATAATCAGTTTCAAGTAGGAGAACGCCAGGTGAGCAAAGCTTCCTGAGGCCTGCACTACGGCGTCTCTCGTAATCATATATCATATGGTGGTTTTGCGACGTTAAATTCTAAAAAAAGATATTGTGTCTTAACGTTGCATGATGGTGTTGCTCACATATGCACATGGACGTTGCGGTGAATATATATATATATATATATATATATATATATATATATATATATATATATATATATTGTAGTGGGGAATTCGCAAGGCACTCCCTTGCAATATATATATTGATATATATATATATATATATATATATATATATATATATATATATATATATATATATATATATATATATAGGATTGTGGATTGTGATTGATGTTCACTATTCGTGAGAATGAATTTTCTTATTCTGTGTACACAGGCAAGTCAATAGACAAACAAGCAGACAGACCAAAATCCAAAATCATTGCGTTGAAGTGTCCTAAGAAAAACGATCGTATTTAGAAGACCGCTAGTAGTAGCAGTAGTAGTAAAGATTTGTTTAAGAAAAACAGAGGTTGCTAGGGAGACCAGCCTCTAGTAGGTCAGCCTCCCTGCAGTACTAGGTGGAGTCCCTAGTCAGGGATTCCAGTGGTTGTGGCCGCTGTCCTGGCACGCTGGATCAGGACTCGTTAGGCCGCAAGGTCCTGGCAACCGAGCAGGGCGGTCTCCCAGTCCTCTCTTAATGGATTTGGGTTTGGGAGTAAAGAAGAATTGAGTTGGCATTCGCATACCATGTGGTAGGTGTCAGCCACCTCCACACAGTACTGGCAGAGGCCGGAAAAGGAAGAGTCAAAGTGTTTAAGCACTGCCGGGCACAGTAAAGTATTGGTAAATAGCCGGAGAAGAATTCTCTCGTCCGCCTTTCTTAGTCCTTTGCAGGGCGGAGGAAAACGGCGGTGGGAGCCTCGGTAATGGGTAATTATCTCTCTAAGTTAGGAGAGGAACATTCTCTTCTGGAACACAGGGGTCATCGGTGGGCGAGGCATGCATTGGCCCGGGGAATCAGTGCACGGACGGCAGCGTGCGGCACCTCATTGCCTGCGAGGCCCTGAAGGCCAGGAGTCCAGATATTTGAACGCGGAGAGGGGTAACCTACTCGCGGACAAGATTTTAAAAAATTTTTAGCTAGGAATGTGATCCATCCCAGTTGAAAATATCGACAAGCTCTTTTGGAGTCTCATAATATAATTTGAGAACTGTCATGTGATATAGCCACAGCCATGGCCACCTCTTAGGCATGGGTAGCATTGGTTGCGCGGAAGGACAGGCCATCCACCTGCCTGTCTTGGTGGACTACAGCGGCCGTATACCAACCCCCGCGGTAAAGGCCGGCGATGTCCGTGTAAAATACGTTTTGTTTGGAGCCGAATTGGCGCCGGAAGGCAAAAGCCCGTGCTTCTCGACGGCCAGCCTAGAACTCACAGGACATATTAATTGGGAGCGGTCGAACATGGATAGCGTTTTTCCAAGGTTAGGGCACTCGTACCTGCTCTACTGTGCAGAATTCATGCCGAATGTGTAGGCGATCTAAGAGTCGTCTGCCTGACGTGTATTCTAAGAGAACTTGTTGTTGGGCTAGTTGGTAGAACATTTCGAAAAGTTAATTCGAGTGCGAAAACTTGACACGATCACTCACACACGCACACACCCATGCATCAAACACACAGCGCTCACTTGCCCCGCCGCGATGGTCTAGTGGCTAAAGTACTCGGCTGCTGACCCGCAGGTCGCGGGTTCGATTCCCGGCTGCGGCGGCTGCATTTCCGATGGAGGCGGAAATGTTGTAGGCCCGTGTGCTCAGATTTGGGCGCACGTTAAAGAACCCCAGGTGGTCGAAATTTCCGGAGCCCTCCACTACGGCGTCTCTCATAATCATATGGTGGTTTTGGGACGTTAAACCCCACAAATCAATCAATCAGCGCTCACTTCCAACTGATTTATTCATAGCTTGAAGGCTTGAATATATGCAGGACACATTGTTCGCACACACACCAAAGAAGGCCAACAGCATACATTACAAAACGTACAGTTAATCAATGTCATAGTCTTAGAGCGATAAACTGAAGTTCGCTTGGTAACAACAAAATTGAAGGGGCGCTTACACAGTGATATTTATTTTTTTTTTCAATGAAAAAGGCCTCTAACACTTTCCGTGCAGATTTGCTTGCGCTTCTGTCTAGAATCTTTGTCTCAGAAAATTGTGCGTCACAACCACACGAGACGACATGCGCAACCAGGTGCGCATACTTGTCATCTCTTTTCTTTAATTTTTGGGCGTGTTCTCTTAATCGGTCATTAATACACCGTTCGGTTTGGCCAATGTTCACTTTTCCGCAGGATAATGGTATGGAGTACACAACCCCCATGGAACACTTAACAAAGGCCCTCTCATGTTTCTTCTGACAGCCGCACTTCTTTCTAGCGCACACACGTTGGCACAGTCTTGCAATTTTTTCTGGTGCGGAAAACACCATCGGTACGCCGCGCCTGGCCGCGAATTTCTTAAGGTTGTGCGATACCTTATGGATATATGGCACAACTTGTGGCCTGATTCTTAAGGGCTGGGTAGCAGTCATCGCTTTCCGTGTTCCACGTTTAAACTTCTGCAGAAGTGATTCAGCAACGGCCGTAATGACCGATCGAGGGAACCCAGCAGCCTCTAGTCGGCTCACCTGATTAAGGAAACTAAGTTTCATGCTGTGTGGGCACGACCTTTTTAGCGCTGATTCTAAGCAAAGAGACGCAACGCCCCTCTTCACAATCTTTGAGTGGGCAGAATCGTACGGCAACAGCTGCTTCTCAACACGAAGATGATAAGACCAGCAAAGATGCTCATCGTTCTACGTGAGGCGTAAGTTTAAACTGCAGACAAGCTTCTTGAGGCAATTCAACAGTAAAGGAAAGCCCTCGTCCTAGTCTTATAAAAACGTTTAAAATAAAATCAGGGGATGTAAGGTCACCCTGTTTATCTAAAAGAATTAAAAAATCATCAACGTACCTAAAAAGCTTGAAAACCTCCCCCCCCCCCTTTAAAAGCATTGTCCAAGTCCCTATCTACATCCGCTAAAAAAATATCGCAAAGGACCGGTGCGACACAGGAACCAATGCAGATTCCTTGCCGCTGAAGTAAGGGCTTTTCGTCAAACATAATAAAAGTTGCATTGAGATAAAATTTTAAAAGCGATAAAAATTGTCTACATTAACGCCCGCGTCATTGATAAAATCGACGTCACCATTCTCTTCTATGCAGGATTTCACAGAGGCTAGAAGCTTGTCATGACGTGGTCTGTGCCAGACGCGCGTATTGATTTGTAAGGTGAGCCTCCCGGAGCTCCTGATAGGTGTTTGCCACTCCCAAGGCAAGAAGTTTTGCAAAAAGGCAGCAAGAAAACGCTGACGCAGCATATGTTATACAACTGTCAGCGTAAAAGAGTTGAGAAATAGAAAACCGGTTAAGCAGCGGAGCAACTGTCGGAAAATGAAATGGGTGCCTGTCGCTCCATGTGTGCTCGCTTCAAATGAGGTCCAGCTGCAACATCCGACGCTTCTCTATTAACAGATGATTGACTTACAGTACACAACAAGCAAGCACGTTGCCTCATAGTCAAACTTCAATGTGCTGATAAAAACTTCTGATATGACTACTCATTTGCTCCAGAGCTTTAAAAGGGACCGCAAATGAAGAAACAGAAAGAAGCTGAATGTCAGGAACGTTAACCAGTATATCGACTTGTCAATTTCTGTACAGAGTGTACCACTGCGAGGCGGTTGCAGCGGGCCGCCACCGCCACGCGCTCTACCCTATCCTAGAACGATTGTACTCGGAGCTGCTGTCTGTTTTGTCGGAGGAGCTCTTCTTCCTCGGTGAAGAGGATTTTTTCGGCACTGGTCTTGCCCTTTTGTGTCGGTCTATGACGGACGAGTGAAACTTGTCTTTCAGCCGGCCTGGTATTAGTAGGCTGATCTGTCGATGCGCCAGCATAAATGGCATGCCAACATGTAAATATGCAAAATGTACATATTTATGTTTTATTTGTCTCTTGTTTACCTTGAAGTATTTTGCGGTTGTGTTTGTGTGAACCATCGAATGTACATGTTCTTTCAACGTCATCTCATATACATGTTCATGTAAATGACGTCTGTCTTGTCATCATCGTTAGAGTATGTCTAAGACGGAAATTTTCTGTTGAGTGTTATACGTTTGTGGCAATAAATTTTTTCTAAACAGAGTATTGAGTCTGTGTGTGTATACCATTGAAACATACTGCACAAAAGTAATTGACGTCCACACCCTGTGAACAAATTTTTTGGCACGAAAACTTTTAAATTTAATGACTTCAGTTTTGTCATTCCTGTTTGAGTAATGTACAAGAAAAAAACGGCTTGGCTGTATTGTAGTATATAGTCGACAACCACACAGAGAATCAGGGTATGAATCTCTTTCGATGCTACATATTTTGTTTCCATTTCGTTTTTTTTATTTCACTTGGCAGTGGTTACAGATACCAGTGGTAGAAGCGCACAACTACGCCACGAAATTGGCTTTTCTTGTGATCTAATAACAGTTTTCGCTGTAAAGAATACTATACCGAATTACGATTTCAGCATGCTTGCAACTTGAACGTTTTCTCTATTTGGTTTACATTTTCGCCATATTCTAACCCGACTCCACGGTCGACTTTTATGCTAACGAAGAAGTGTTTAGCTCGCATTCGTGTCTCATTGGCCGACAAAAAAACTAGAGAAACATCAGGCTCAAAATAACAAAGTCAATTGAGTTGCCAGCATTTTTTTTATTTATCGCCTGCATATTGTTTTTTTTTTGTCATTGTCTTTTATTGCCATTCGTTTGGTAATGTTCTAGGTTCCGTGCGTTAAGGTTCCGCACTTTACCATGCTTTGCATGGTAAAGTGCATTACCATGCAAAGGCACTGCCAAGGCATGCAAAGGCATGCAAGCAGGTGCAGTCTTCCTAAATGACACATTGGAGCATGAAAATGTAAATTTAAGGGCTTGTTTTCTTTTTTTGTTCAACGGCTGCTATCATTGTTGGGTCATTTTCAAGCCTAGCGTACGCCACCTTGCTAGGGGCGTCAAGCGAGGCTAATGAGGAAAGTCGAGTTGTTGTCGAGTCGAGTCGAGTGTAGGCAGCAGAACAAATAGCATAAAGATCGAAATTAATTGTATAGCACGCTGCATGTGGTATTTCTATTAACCTGTCATAGAACTTAAGAGTGCTGACGCACCGACGTGCCTTAACTTCTACAGTGTAGTGTGAGCAACCACAGAACGACTTTAGGAGAAAACATGCGTGAAGGATGCGCGTTTTCAATGACATTAGGGCTCCACGCGCGTATAAAGGCGAGCCTCAATAGTAGGCAGCAACAATTGTGAACGTTACCTCAACCGCAAAGCTTGAAAGTACCTGATCGACCTTTAGACGCATCGCATGATGCCGTTTTAAAAACGGTAGTCTTTCTTGGGGACCTTTGATGCCAAAATTTCGGTCTGTCTGTCTGTCTGTTTATCTGTCTGTCTGTCTTTACATTTGTCTGTTTGTCCGTGGTAACGTCACTTCAAACGACACCAAACGATTCCTTAACCGGCCAACCTTATCCACAGCGTCCACCAATATTGCTCAAGTTTCAGCGTTGGTACTTCTTCGATTTTCAATTGAAAAGCAACTATTGCGCATATCTGAGGCAGCACAACAACACATCGATGTTTTGTCTGTCTGTTTTTATACTAGAGAAGGCACGAACAAGTAATTCTAAGGACTGTAGCGTTTATCACGCTGCGCGGGCAGTGCAACGCGATGCTCAAAAAACTCCCAAGCATTTCCCCGAGGGTGAACATGGTTAAGTGCGAATACACGGGGTGATGCTACGAGGGGTATTTAATAATTCGCACTATTATATTTATTAATCACACTATGGTGCCTTTATGGTGTAATGGTTTCTGGGAATCGCAATTTGATCACACGAGAGAAATTACGTTAACTCACTGGCGAATGCCAACGGCCTTAACTTTACTCCCCCTCACGACCCGCTCTCGACGGGAGACTGAGAGAGAAGGCGGGCGTGCGAGAGAGAGGGGTGCGCGCGCAGCTGCAGCGAGCGAGGAGAGCGGAGGAGCGAGCGAAGGGGGAGGGGGTATAAGGCGCGTTACTGACACCGATATCAGCGTCGCGTCCGTGCCTTATTCGGTAGAGCGTCGCGCTGCGGCCCGCCAAGTCCTCTTTCTTTTAAAGATAGAGAGAAGACTGCGGACGCCACCGACGGCGGTGCATGGTTTGGGGTCGCTTATAAAGTGTATTCACACTTAAAAGGCAAGTGTTTCCAACGCTTTGCTAAGACGACATGGTGGTGGCACCTGCCCGTCGCTTTGCGTTCTACACCTTATCACCTCCAAGACAGGCGCGCATCTTTTTCCGCGGGCACGCACGCCTTCGTTCGTTTTCGAAGATAACTGCCGGATGGCGCTCGTGTCTAACGTGCCTTAGGGTGCCTCGATGCGCTAGTTCACCTTCGCTGCAAGTATCGAGACGAGACATTCCAACGCAGTGCTTCCAGAATGCAATTCACCATTTTTCTCGCGAAGAACATCAAATAAACGTTTTGTTTACTCTTTCCACACGCAAGACTATCGTCATTCGAAGACATTTGCAGTGAAACGTGCAGACAGGGGGCAAATTTTTCGGGCAGTTGGTCACCATTTTCGGTGTGTGCTTTAGCTGCCATTATTGGAAACAAACTTCTCAATTGCCGGCATGTGACCTGGCTCACAATATTTGGGGAAAAACAAGAGGCGGTTGGTGTCTTCTAAACCTCCTTGCCCGTCATGCTGGCTTACTTTGCGGCGCAATATGAGCTGGTTGGTTGGTATTTATAGGTGGTTATCATAGCCATTACCAAATGCAAGCGGCTGTTTTTCTGTCCTGCTCTGTCGCGCTAGTAAAGCACGTGAGTTCAAATGTTTATGAAAAAATTGGCAGATCCCACATACAGCGGGAATCGGTGATATGCGAAACACGAATGAGAAATGTTGACATGTCACTCTAAAATCAGCCCAACGTTACGAGGTAGATGATTCCGTACATGACTTTCGTGTTGTAATTATCACGTTTCGATGTGTCGTTTACTTTTATCATCTATTCATGTCACGTGATACCAAATTTAGCATAAGCGGAGCTAGCAAATTGGCCACGAGCACGCTATAAGCGTGGTATGTTGTCATGACACGCGTGTCAGAATCGTCATTTTTGCACTAGTCATATATTTCGTCATCCATTGACGTCACGTAACACCAAATTTGGTATATGTGAAGCTAGCGAAACGGCCACGAAGGGCCCAGTATACTCTAATGTAGCGTTGATGCGGGCGCACGCTGGGCACAGCGATGCTACGTTAGCAAAACGCGAGCACTCTATAGTCTGACGCCAGGCGCGACCAGCATCCGTCGGCGTGCGCAACTGCAACTGGCGCGAAATGCGACTTTCTGCATTTCGCGCCGATGCGTTACCCAGACAACACTGCGTCTCCCTTTTTTCATGACGGAGGGACGCCAGACGCGCTGAAACGCGCATGCGTCGAAGCAATGGAGTGCGGCGTGCGCCTGCGAATATATGGCAAGACCGGCGCCTGGCGTCGCAACGCCGGCGTGACGCGACGAAATGAACGCCGGCGAACACGCGCACAGCGTCACGTTGAAATGTATTTGCGCCTTGACTGTAGCATGAAGTCTTGTTCTCACATGACACGCATCTCATGATTATCATGTTTGCACCAGTGACATACCCTCGTCATCTATTGGCGTCACGTAATACGAAATTTGGCGCATGTCAAGTTAGCGAAATGGCTGCGAGTGGATCATCAGTGTGGCATGTAGTCATGTTGCTACATGACACCCATCTTGTGATTATCATGTTTGGATGCGTCATTTACATAAGTCGTCCATTCGCGTGACGTAATACCGAGTTTGGTACATGTGAAGCTAGCGAAATGGCTGCGAATGCATCATGAGCGTAGCAAGCCAAGTAGTCATGTTGTTTTATGACACGCATCTCATGTTTATCATGTTTTCACCAGTATCACACTTCCGTCATGCATTCACGTACTGTAATAGCAAGTTTGGTATATGTGATGCTAGCGAAACGGCCGCGAGCGCATCATGAGCGTGCTCGCCACGGTGTTCTAGAGGCTAGGGCACTCGGCTGCTGACCCACAGGTAGCGAGATCGAATCCCCGCCTTCGGCGGCTACATTTCCGATGAAGGCGGGAATGTTGTAGGCCTTGTGCTCAGATTTAGGGGCACGTTAAAGAACCCCAGGTGGCTGAAATTTCCGGAGCCCTTCACTACGGCGTATCTCATAATCATACGGTGGTTTTGGGACGTTAAATTCCGCATATAAAGCGCATCATGAGTGTGGAATGTACTCATGTTGTTACATGACACGCATGTCATGATTTTCATGTTAAGGTCTGTCGCTTGTGTTTGCCATTCAATTATTCCATACCATACCAGTTTTGCAACATGCCATGTGAACGAAACCAGCGCAAGAGCTGCCGGACCATGATATCTAAATCATGAAATTCATGACATCCATTTCATGATTTTTATGTAATGACAAGTAAATATGTCCTTCATACAGTCATGTTATGTCACACCAAGTTTCGTATTGATACAATTATCAGAATGGCCAGGAGAGCTAAACGTCGTAGGCGGCTAGATAGATAGATAGATAGATAGATAGATAGATAGATAGATAGATAGATAGATAGATAGATAGATAGATAGATAGATAGATAGATAGATAGATAGATAGATAGATGCGCTCAAAGTCGCCGAATTCGCTTAGAAATGCTTCGCATTTAAAATGGCTCCTTTACAATCCGAAAAAAATTTAACTGCTAGTTCGCGGTCGCGTTACACTATTTGTATCCTCAAGGTTCGAGAGAACATCAGATTCAGTTTTGCGTTTGATGAAGATTTTCACGCGAGCAATAAATTTAGAGGCTGTAAATGATGTCTTCGGTGGCTTGCAAACAGCATTCAAGCAGGAAAATTTTAGTGGGCTACTAAAACTAATGAAAAGAAAGTTTTCATACTGTAAGGATTATTCTCTGTTGCTAACATTATCGCAACAGCTTCAAGAAGAAAGTAGCGGCGAAAAATATTTGCTACCGTCTGCATTTAGCGAAATAAAGTGAGCATACTCATACAAATGTAACCCTATATACAAGACAGCATTTTCTTGCACTGTATGTGTCCATCATGCTCGTTTTCTGCCTTAATGTTAACAGGATTCGGAACATGTGACTTTCAGAAAATGAGATACTATCAGGATCCCACATAATTCACTCATTTGTATCGTAACACGCGGCACAGTGGAAGAGGAGGTAGAGGAAGGAAAGGCAGGAAGGTCAACCAGACAATTGTCCGCATTGCTATCCTAAGCCGGGGGAGAGGGATTAAGGGGTGGAAGGAGAGAGATAGAAAGAAGAGAACATAAAAAAGAAGAAAAAAACAGGTGAGCCTAAACTAGACTGCTGCGTAGCTCGATAGTAGTGGACTCAGGGCTTCAAGTGCATCACGTTCCACCACAGGTCGTTCTTGTTTGGTGCCTATACTGAAGGCTCGCAAGCACTAGACGCAGAATGTCCAGTACCTGTTGTACGGCCTCAGTGTGAGGCGATTTCAGCCTGCCGACAAAGACTTGAAGCGTGTCGAGCAGTGCTTGAAGAACCATTAGGATAGGTTTGTCTTTTAGCCATGCCGAGGTGCGCTGTGAATCAGCATGTCGCTGCGACTTCGGCAAAGGAGGCCAAGCTGTGTCAGTTGTGTTCTTCTTGGCATCAACCATCGCTGAATCAAGTGGCTGTGGCTTTGCCAATGTAGGGTACGTGGAATTTGCAGAAACCAAGCTTCCTTTCACTGCATTCTGATTCAAACCAGCTGAGTACAATCCGTCGTGGAGAAGGAGATGATGAAGCATGGTGTCGAATGGGTGCTGCAGTTGCAGATGCTTTTGATTTTTCTGAAGAACTTCGGTGCCGACGGCACCACTTTCTGACGGTTGTGGTGGCCTCGCGATTCGATGTGTGGTCTCTCGCCATTTGCCTCAATACAGCTATATTTTCTTTATTTGGGCAATCTTTTTGAGGAAGCTTTGCGGGGTCCATTGCAATTTGAAAATTTGAGAAGAGTGGCTTTACAAGTGGCCGCGGAGTGTATTTCAGCACACCGAGAACATACTCGCTTGCGTTCGCCTACGCTTCTCACGTGACCAAGCTTCATGCAGTTGAGGCATTGTAGCAGCTTTGGCACAAATGGTTCGACAGAGTGTCTTAGGTGGCCCACCTTTACGTGCGAAGGTAGGCAGTTCCCTCTAAATTCTATTTACACGCAGCGTTTAGTACGCAGGCGAGTAACCTTGACGATGACAGTTGCTTAATTAGCTGGCTTGACCAGGCCATTCAAGTCCGAATAGGGAATGGCAGCGTCAACATCGTACATCACACAGGTGACGGCGTTGGAACGCGTAGGTATGTAGGAGCGGACGTTGATACCATCCACCTCTGTGACATTGCGTAAAATGTTCAGTGTGGTAGCATGCAAAACATCGATCGCCATAACATTCTTACGAGGGTTCACTCTGATGTCGATGATTTTATCTGGCACCAGTCGCTCGAGCCGTGCCGAAACAGATTGCCTGTTGAAGTGCTCCATGTTGCCGTTGGTTTCAGTAGGAATGAAAATGATGGTGTTGACCCTTACAGAGCTCGTTCATTCGGTGTTTTGGGGATAGAAGAGGCCCTGGTGGTACGTCTCTTCATCTTTCGGCTCGTTACAACTTTTAAGTCTTCATCGAATGGCCTCTCACGTGTCAGTGAATAGACATCAGTATCCTCGCTGCCGCAGTCGGGCCCCATCGGCTTCCTGGACGTAGTCGTCGCGGACGCCGGAGGACCTGGTAAATCCGAACTGGTCCTTGTACATTGCTGATGGCCGCTCACCTGTCAGTGAGTAGGCATCGTCCTCGTTCTCGCAGTCTGGTCCCGTCAGCTTCCTGGACGAGGCCAATGTAGACGCCGATGGACCTGGTAGATATCCGAAATGGTCCTTCTACATTGCTCATGGCCGCTCATTTGTCAGTGAGTAGGTATCAATGTTCTTGCTGATAATGTTGGGTCCCGTCTTCTTCATGGACGTTGCCGTCGCCCACGCCAGAGTGCCTGGCAGATATCCGAACTGGTCCTTGTACATCACTGATGAAGGTTGCATTAGAGTTCATGAGAAGCAAATGTTTTAAAGCAAATGTGTCAGGAGATACTCGAACAGCGTACTGCTCGGCACACACTTTGTCTTCGTCTCAAAGGAATGGACGCACCCGGAATACCTGTAAAATGCTTGAGGTAGAACGCAGAACAAGGCTGCCAAACCAACTTAGAAAAGCACACCAGTTCGTGTCTGTTCTAAATAATCAAGAAAAAAACTAAATATGCAAAGAAATAAGAGACTTTTGTTCCCAACTTCCATATAAGCTTCACTTTTCTGAGAAATGAACATGAAGTCATCGAATACAATGCGATTTTATTGTGTTTAATATGGCGGGTACATGTAAGGTGCTCAGTGGCGTGCAAAACAGAAAGAAAAACAATTAGAATGAAGAACTTTCCTTAAACTAACATTGTACTCTCTATGCAAGGGCCGACGTTGTTAGGGCTTGTCGAAAAAAAATTAGGAGAGGCAAGAAAGTTAGTACACTCATTTCGCTTTTGAATGGGTGTTTGTACGATCAAGAATGAGAAAGAGCGTGCATCAATCAACGGTGATGAGTAAGCCTGCGCTCCGGTTTTGTGTACTAGTCATTCATGAATGAACAAGTCGGTAAAAACGTACATGTATAAAACTGTAAGGGAAGCACATGCGACTGAAAAAATGAATTGCAAGCCTGTTATGCAGATGTTTTTTTAGTGTGTGTGTGTGAGGTGCTATTGTTTCGAAGTGTGCCTTTTGTTGTCACCATTTATATAATTCACGCAGCCACCCAACCACCATGCTTGAGTCTGCTTTAAACCCCTTTTCCTCTGTTACCCCTAGTTCACACTGAAGCATCCACTTTTTCAGCGAGCGAAACTCTCCTGCCGCCAAAATGCATCATCGTTCGCATTGGATGCGCCCCACGCCACCGAATATACCTCCTACCATGGGGCGAACGCGAAATCCATGTGCAGTCACCTAGTTGTTTTCGCGGCTCGCAAGCACCAGTACGCTATTCGGTGGTCTAGACTTCAAAGATTTTCGTACGCAGGAAGCAACGAAAACAGTACTGCTTACTTTGCTGGGATGTCGCTGTCTCTAATGCATGAAGGGCAGAAAAAATTGGCTCCGTATCTGCATGTTTCACTGCAAATGCCATCGAAAGACGATAGTCTTGCGTGTGGAGAGAGTGAACAAAACGTTTATTAGATGTTCTGCGCGAGAAAATTGGTGAATTGTATTCTAGAAGCACTGCGTTAGAGAGTCTTGATCCGTGCAGGGAAGGCAAACGAGCGCAACAAGGCACGTTAGACATGAGCGCCATCTGTCAGTTATCTTCGAAAATGAAGGAAGGCGTGAGCGCTCGTGGAGAAAGATGCGCGCCTGTCTGGGAGGCGATAAGGAATAGAACGCAAAGCGACGGGTAGGTGCCATCCCCGTGTCGGCTTAGCAAAGCGTAGGAAACACTTCCCCTTTTGAGCACCGTGTTGCACTGTCAGCGCAGCGTAATAAACGCTACAGTCCTTAGAATTACTTGTGTGTGCCTTTTCTAATATAAACACACACACACACAACATAGACGCGTTGTTATAGTGCGTCACATATGCGCAATAATTGCGCTTTTATTGACAATCGCGCAAGTATGAACGCTAAAATTTGAGCAATATTAGTGGGTGCAGCAGATGGGGTTGGCCGAGGTATCTTTTGGTGACTTTACGGGAATCGTTACCACGGCTGAACAGTCAAATGCACAGACAGACATATAGCCAGACCAGAATTTTGGCATTGAATTACACCATCTCCCCGATGGGGGCCATGGGGTGATGCGGAGTATCGCATTGAAGTTCAGCAGTTTTTTTTAACGGCGGTGTTTGCGAATTTGTGTTTTTACTTTTGCGGTGAGCAATGCGTGTTGTTACGCTGTTACTTGGTCCGTTACCACGCATCGCGTGAACGTTGTGTCGGAAACTCCCACGATGCTCCGCATCACCACATGCTCCCCTTCAATATTGTAGATATTGTGCCTTGTGTGCCATGCAACGTCACATATGGCATAGTACTTGTGTGCTTTTCTTCAATGGGCAAGCATTTTTCCACCAAATGAACAAATAGACGTACGTTTGTCGTCCTTTCACGTTATATCATGACGCTATGAACAAAAAGCTTATGGAAAAAAATCACCTAGATAAACGGCAGATACTTCCTATGAAGGCATCCTCGGATTTTTCGGGAGGGAAATAAAGATGAGTCACTACATAACCAGCCAAGGCATTATGCAGCACTGAAATTAGATGCACAATGAGTGCTACAGAGATTGTGCCTTTCACTTTCTGTTGCGTAGATATGTGTGAAGCTTATCAATGCTACAAATAGGGTGAAGGATTACATGCTGAAGCCACCTAAAACCAGTTTAAGGCCTGAGGCCAACATTTCAAGTTTGCCTTCACGTGGCACTCAGACAACAGTGAAGAAAATTCAGCGTGAATTCTTATCTTTGTTGTTGCTGTCTACTTTAGGGCTTGCACGCTGCGAGAAAGCATCGGTGCAGTCTTAAAATTGCCGTCACAACTTCATTCAGGTGGATCTTTTCAGACTTCACCAGTTGCTCACCAAAACACCCAGTGCATATTTGTGAGCACAGGGCAAAAATAAAACAGAAAAAGCGGCAAAAAGCGTATAAAATAGATGTCAAACTCCAAACAGCAACAATACACCAAGCAGCATATTAATATTCGCTCGTGACATCGGCAGTAGTAAAAGAGAAAACTAGAAAACTGTCTATCAGGAAAGCGATGCGATTGCATGACACAGCACAGAAATTGAAACAATAAATCAGCAAGAGAGTAATAAACAACACCTTACAACATAACTATCACTGGGTAGCTCAGTAATAAATAATAAACATGCAGAAAGCAAAAGTAAAGAAGAATATATAAAAATGAGGGGAAAGCTCGAAGAAAAAACAGGGATGCTTTAAATGATCTAGGGTGTAAAACTTTGCGGCATATACACCAGGATATATAATAAGCAGCAACGATAGAGAGCTGAAGAAAACGAATGAAACAAGCACACCACATTTGACAGGAAGAAAACAGCAGTTTCGTTGGCCCGTGTCCTGTGGTCATATTGTCCGCAATTCATCACCGGCCACGCGAACAGGCATAAAAGCAAGCAACGAATCTGAGACAGTAACTCTTGCAGTCGATGCCCCACGGCATTCCGCCTTGCTTCTTTTCCTCCTCTCTCACTTCTTTTCTCGCAACGAAAACCTTTGTTTCTGTTTTGTGCGCAACTTTTATTGTGATATTTTTTTCCTTTCTATTTACACAATATTTACGTGGTAGACCCTGCATTGCCTATCTTTGAATCTCTTGCCTTCTTTCCTTCGCACATCCCTGTGGATGGAACGAAGGTGGAAGGAAGAACACGGTATTTCAAGAAAAGCTGTCTTTCACCAACAACGATGGCTTTGCTCAGAGGCTTCGAAACTGGTCCGAGAAGAAGGTCGGGTGCCTCCTTGAGCTAGATGTTGTGGTCGTTGTTGCCGTTGGCCGTAAATGCTTAACTAGAGAAGTCGCAAATCTCGCACAACAGTTTACTTCTCATCCTCGCCATACGCTCTGTTCTCTCTGTCCATGATATGTTTATGGTGTTGGCCGAGCATTTTTTTATTACCTAACAATAAAGAGTGACCAAGGTATAACCGCCATTCTATGATGTTTATTTATTTTATCCTTATCTTTTTTATTTTTTTCTGTTACTGCAGTGGTAAATATGAAAGCCATTGTATACGCCAGATGTTTACGTTTTGGTGTATCGCTGTGCGTGCACCATGCTGTTTAGCAAGCAAATAATTTCTTTGTTCTACATTACGTGGCAAAGCCTATCAGGCGTTTCGGCCTTCTGTTGAAGTATTATTTTTTTATGCAACATTCATCCCTTTAGTCTCTCTATTTGCAATCGTGTCGTAAACAACCTCAATGTTTCTTGAGATGCGTGAGGAACGTAAGTTTATGACGCATTTATAGATGCTCACGTGACTTATGTACATGTAAGTCGTCACCAGTAATGACCCAGCTGCTAGGCATTGCAGTGATTTTTTTTTAGTTCTAAAATCGACATGCAATATCTCTTGGTTCGTGCGTCTGTAAGCAAAAAATGGTGTTTCTCATGTACAACTGCTGGTTTGAGCCTAAATATTTGAAAACCTACAGCAAAATTTGACTTACTGAATCAAAGTAACGACTTAAATGAGGAAAACGTGTGCATGTGAACTGATTCCGCAGTGCCAGCTGGTCAAGACGACGAAGAACATGAATATATTTGAGGAGAGAACGTGAACCCGTACATAATCAATGGGATAGACAATTGGATGACTTATGAACAGTTCAATTCAACGTTAAATGTAAACGAATAAGAAAAAAACATGAAAACAGGACGTACCTTCTACTATATTATTGTACGACATCTGTTTGACGACATCGTAGTTGGTGCACTGACGTTGTGCTAGTTTTTGTTTTTTGGTCAAATTATCGCTTTCATCGGAAAGCCGCTCATATAAACTTTGAATGGCATGCTCTTGGGTGCATATATCACTCCTACCTGCCTCCCTCACACTAGACAGCTTAGATAAAGCAGTGGCTTCCATGCATCACTAAGGTCGTATCGTCAAGTCCAAGCAGTTATGCCCATTACTATTTCAAACTTTACGAGTCAGCACGACTTTACTACGGAGACGCGAGGCCACTTGCCTTCAAGATAAAAACCAAGTCCACAAAGACGGCTTGTAAAACAATCCCAGAAATGGAGGCATGTCCGCTAAATCAGTCAGGGCAACGAACTAAAGCAGGTGAACAAGTCCTTTCGAAGCATCTGGAAAAACCGTTTCCCTTGCCGGCTTTGCGATCAGATCAAGACAGCAAACCTTCTGGCTAGTGTTTTCTCATTTTAGCTCACGTGTGGAGCTGCAAAAAAACGAACTAAAAAAGCGCGGTCACATATAGGAACAAGCATTCTCGGTAATGAAACAAAAGGAGGCCTAAGAAAAATACCAGAAAGCAAGAATAAAAGTGTAAGACTGAATCCTGAGTGACGTCAGTAGAGAACTAATACACAAAGGGGTGGAGTATTCGGTAAAAGCTCTTGTTCATCAGTCCTACAGGGCTGGAGAACAAGGTCTTTTTACCGAAAGCAGTCAAGAAGCACTCAGGGTGCCCTAGTACTTAATGGGGTTGTCGGAGATATAAGTACGTCGATTGAACATTGCACTGAAGATTTTTTGTCAGTTTGATGGTGAGGCACTGAGTCGGGGTAATGGTTACCGAAGAGAAATGGTTCGCGAAAATCAAACTACGTCCAACGCCGCATTCTAGTACACGCTTCATATATTGATTTCATTTTTCATCTAGATAATACTTGTCGCTCCACTGCAATAGTCTAGTGGCTAAAGTACTCGGCTACTGACCCATAGGTCACGTGATCGAACCCCGGCTGCGGCGGCTGCATTTCCGATGCAGGTGGAAATGTTGTAGGCTCGTGTGCTCAGATTTGGGTGCATGTTAAAGAACCCCAGGTAGTCGAAATTTCCGGATTCCTCTACTATGGCGTCTCTCATAATCATATGATGGTTTTGGGACGTTAAACTCCACATATTAATCAATAATGCATGTGAATGCGTTCTTAAGCACCATTGTCTGATATACGTCGTACGCGCATATGCCGTTGAATATGTAGCCACGTGAGAAAGATTTTTTTCACTGTTACAACCCGCATATAAGTAGCCCATCAATGAATCTGTAAAGAGGCAAAAGGAATGTGACCAACAATACATTGAGGACATGTATGTGTGCATATTATAAATCCTCAGCAAGATTTTCTGCTTATATAAAAGGCTCTTTTTGCCAGGCTTTATTCGAACTTGTTTTAAGTATACAGAAAAAACGTTGCAAAATTGCCACTTCAAGTTCGTATGCAGCCTTGTACATAGCATGTAAACATGCATGTTGCTGCAGTACGATTATCTCGCACATCGCAGAACCAGTATCTCCACTAAATCAAGACTTGTTCTACATGCAGCGCAAGAAAATCTGACTAACGTGCAGATACAGTAGTATACCCACGTGAAGTGACCGGCAGGTACTGACTACGGCAGAGAATTTTTAATCAGTGAGGTAGTATACTAGGCCTATTGACTAAATTTAGAGACAGCAAAACGTGCACTCTCTCTCTCTATATATATATATATATATATATATATATATATATATATATATATATATATATATATATATATATATATATATATATATATAGATATATAGATATATATATATATATATATATATATATATATATATATATATATATATATATAAAAATTCGTTCTCACGGCTGGTTATTTTTTCACCCACGTTTCTTCTTATTTACATTCCATTGGTTCTAATAACTACCCCTGTACAATCCTTGGCATCACTGTCTGTTAGATCTCATTATTATTGTGTCAAAACACGGAAAAACGAGCCCTCAGGTATACACTTATATATATATATATATATATATATATAT
This sequence comes from Rhipicephalus microplus, assembly GCF_043290135.1. Taxonomy (NCBI): domain Eukaryota; kingdom Metazoa; phylum Arthropoda; class Arachnida; order Ixodida; family Ixodidae; genus Rhipicephalus; species Rhipicephalus microplus. The sequence continues at coordinate 186,847,162 of NC_134700.1, read as the reverse complement.
ATATTATGTGTGTGTGTGGTGTGTGTGTGTGTGTGTGACGTAAGAAAGTAGCGATGCTTGTTAAATGCCGATGAAGAAGTGCTTTTAGAATAAACATGGTGTATGAGCCAGGCCACGTCTCCCAGTCATCATACCGTCACACGAGTCGACAGAATGGAGACCTGCCTGCCCCTTCATCAGTCGCTCAGCATCGACGGAGTTCTCCGCAAGACACCCTGAGCACACATGGACTACCATACAAGCACCTAGCATTACGCATCGACCAGCATCATGCCAGAATCATCTGCTGACCTTGATATCCCCAAGTACACCAGATCAGTGGACGGCGGACCCGTGAAATACTAGTTATGCCTCTTTGAGCTCCACGCCACCATTGCATCTTGGTCGGAACGGTAGATCATCGCCAACTTCATTGACTACATCTCCGGTGAGGCTTTCAAGTTTTACTTGACACACATACTAGAAAACGACGAATCGTGGCAAATGATCAAAGAAGAGAAGATCAGCTGTTTTCGCGACTATGATGAAGACTTTCTTATTACCAACCATCTGGAAACAATTGCACTCGGTCGGCACAGTCAAAAGCACTGCTGACGCATTGGAACACCAAGAATCAATCCGCCTTCGAAACAAGACCAATTAAAGCACCCTTTCACTGAAAGGCCGCCAGATCTGTTTACAGGAAGAGTGTACCCTCCACCGCACCGCGTTTTGGAACTGCCCGATTGAAAACCGACCTTTACGGTATCACTGCACCGTAGCACTCACGTTAGGGAGCCACCCTATGTACTGTACTCTCCATCTCGCGCACTTCGACCACCTCCTGCTTTTCCGTCGCATGGCTCTTCAGTTGCTCACAACGCTCACCTCACATCTCACAGGCTCACTACGGTATATAAAGGTGAGAAACTCGGAAGATACTCAGCCAGGTTCTGACACTTCCGTGCAGATACATGCGCCAGAACAGCTCGCATCGTTAGTTGCACCGAAAGAGGGCCATTCGCAACTGAAATCTGACAAAGCCACACCTGTTGCGGTGTCGCCGTCCAGTGCGCAGCTACCTGAAACTCCAAACACAGAAGGCTAAGACGCATCGAACGTCACACGCTACCAGGTGCAAGAACCACTCATAGTGAACAGCGAAGAAGAAGCCCCTGGTGATCTATCCGTCAACTGTAAATGTTTTTCGTCGCAAGACTTCATTTCTACGGCACCAAAGACTTGCCAAAATCTGCAGTTCGAACCTTGTGATGCCACGTCAACTGTGGTACCCTCATGCAGTGCTCACCAATTCAAAAATCGAACCAACAGAGAAGTACGTCATACATCAAACCTCGTACGCAGTTGTTTTTCAGAAGCGGCCGTACTGAACCACGTCACCAAAACCTCTGAAAAGCACTCAAGCGATGATGGCGCACCACAAACCATGCCAAATAGGCAACACATCAGTTGACAATGCACCAGCTGTCTACAGGACACGTCAACTTGCGAAATAAATAAATGTCTAATTCTGCAAAAGGCTCCACTACAGTCATCTCCTGAGCAATATCAGCGAAGCAAGCAAAGCCAAGCCCACAAACTCATGCGACAATGAGAGAGACTGCAACGAAGGCATCGACGAACGTTAAATTCAGCGGAAGCACAGTCATCAATTGAAGATCAGTGAAAAATAAGATCTCCAACCCAAAGACGATTCCAAGATGTCAAATTTTCTTGCACAAAGGTAAGAAGCCAAAGACGCTCCCTGCGCCTGCAGTTACACAGACAGCAACACCACGGAAAACGCTAAGAAAGATACGGAAGCACTTCTTGCATACCTCCAGCACTCAGGCATCACGCTGTAACAATCTGTCAAGAAGCACGCATTCTAGAAGTGAAGCATCTGTTGCAGCCACGATTCAGAATCCAATGCACGAGACATCCGACCTTCCACTGCTAAAAGGACTCCCAACCTTGTTCGTTTCTAACTACTAGCCAGGCTGTGTCATGATCATTTTCCACGCTGAAGGCATAGTTATGCTCTCCAGAACGCAACAGCCAACCTCGCCCACCTGAGGTCTCCTAGATATCACCGGACTGCCTTTCCTGTGAACGTTTTTGTGCAAGTGCAGGTAACCACCGTTTGACAGGGAACTACTGCATTTTCTGGCACTATTTTTTAATTATGAGACTTCACACGTTCATGCTTTGTAGATTCTAGCTCGCGCATTCTTTCGGGTCGAGGGTGAATCTTTTAACGTAAGAAGGTAGCGATGATTGGTAGAAGCCAATGAAGAAGTGCTTTTAGAATAAACATGCCGTATGAGACAAGCCACGTCTCCCAGTCATCATAACGTCCCACACTCACACACACACACACGCACATTATATATGTATATATATATATATATATATATATATATATATATATATTTAGTCAACAGCGGTCATAACGTGGTTTATTACGACGTTTCGGCCTAGAGCCTGGCCTTCATCAGGATAGAGGGTTCAGTTTGTTGGTGCTCAGCTTTATACAATCCTAAATCAGAGGGGGAGAGAGAGAAAGAGAGAAAAAATGAAAGAAAAAAGAAGAAAAGGAGACTATAGGGTGGACTCACCTGGGCGCCCCCTTTCACTTTTTCTCCCCTTCCCCCTCCATCTCTCTCCCTTTTCTCCTTTTCACTTTTAGGATGTCTGCGGTCTGTGTATCCTTCCTTTCACTAACGCATTGTTCCCGACCAGACGGCGCCTCTTGGCTCTGGCGGTTCGGTGTGGGGAAAAAAGAGCTTTTTCAAGAAGTTGAAGCCTTTAACTACTGAGCGTCCTGTCGACATCTCGTCGTAGAAAGAGGGGCACCACGTATTGCCGCAGAGGCTGGCGAGTGGGTGCAATGGCAATTCTTGCCCGCTTCTGGATTACGCGTGCAGTAGGGGCCTCCCGACTGTGCACATGGTTGCTGTTGAGCATGTCGTATTAGGCACAATTGATTGAATAGTGAGGTAAAAACATAAACAGACGACAGCTGTACTTGGGAAGAGTAGTTACACTTGGAATTATTTTGAGCTGTCCAGTGCCCTTCGCAGCTGCAGTGCCGTGCACTCAGTGCTACACAGCGGCCCACACAAGCAGCTGCAATTTGAGATTGCACTAGGTGCCCTTCGTTTACATAAAAAATGACGGGAAATACCTTTTCATGGTTCCAACATCACTCTAGGATTATCGTCAATGAATGCGCCGATCAAGCTGCCAGTTCTGCCCATACCCAAAACAATCAGATATCAATATTGCTCTAGAGGACTGACGCTGCATAGAAGCTCCACGTGCTTGCTCGCCAGTGCTCCACGTCACTGTGAAACAATCCGGACTTCGAGCATGCACGGCAGTATTCCTTGCATCCAGCCCTGAGTCTTCGAATTTCACTAGGACTTTGCAGCTGTGACGCTACGCGTTTGTCTCTAGGGTATGGTTGGGTCTCGCATTTACGCACGTGTACGCGTTTCGCATATAGGGATGGCTGACGGCGCAACATGCGACCACTGTGGCAGTGCTCAAACGATTCGTCATATTTTCTGTGAGTGCCCACAGTGCAGTTTACTAATAAAGGTGTTTTGCAATAAGTTTGACAAACTAGACGATTGAACTCTATCAGGAGAATACATCCTGCACAATCGACTGGAGCTTACGTCTGAGAAGAAGGCAGTGCAAGCTCTAATGAACTTTCTGCGTTCAAGTGGCCTCTCAGAACTACTTTTTGATGAACATCCTGCATGCGTGTCCATATCCGCTTATGTCTCTATTGTTTCGCTTTTATTTCTCTATCTATCTCTATGTTCTCTACAACCCCGATTCCCCCACGCCTGCGCAGGGTAGCAAACTGGTTACTTTTACCAGGTTTACCTCTCAGCATATTCATCTAAATTTCTCTTTCTCTTAGTCGCCGCTGAAAGGTATACATCAGAAAGTTTAAATCTGCATGCCTTCTTTATCCTTGAGGAGACGGAGGCATGCGTTAACAAGATATCTCTGAACCTTACTGCTAAACGAAAATAGATTTGCTCAGTTATGCGTTGGGACTGTAGGTGCCGTGCCACCTAAGTTTCCTTGGAAAAGTTGACGCGTACATAACAGAAGAACCTGTTGGAAGACTTGTGTTCACTGTCCATAAATGCTTCACTTCATAGGTCATACACCGCGGTATTGTCTTATTCGTCTTGTACTCAGTGTTCGGCGATTACATGAACAACTGCTAAGACGTTGTTTCAAGCAGGTGAAATTACCACGTCGCCATAACAACTAAGTTTGAATAAAATCCATAGAATTGAGAGCCATTAGAGGCTTGCGTCGCAAAACATTGCCTGCTCTTTTCCACAAATAACTCTTTCTTCAGCACACTGCAAAGTGGGGAAAATCGAATTTACTCGCATAACTTTTAAATATCAGATTCCTTTGCGCAGTTAGTTGAAGACTCCGAACAATATTCTTTTTTTGCTGGTGTTTGGTGACGGGTCTTATCACTTTCATAAGCCTGAAAGCTAAAGCCAAATGAAAATTTCCTTAAGGTGCCAAACCTTGTGACGTTAGCTTGCATGGCAGTGCCTTTGACAGACTCCATCAAGAGTGCTAGAAAAGGCGACTTCTTTGGGTAATCAACTTTAAAAGGAGCAGGAAAGATTTGAGAGCTATCAGGCGTCCACTTTGAACAGCGTCTTTCGTTGAGCTCAATATTGGATTGTTAAATATTTTCATTGATTCTCGAACATTGTGTTGAGTACTGCGATAACCAATTTTGCAATTTTGCGTTCTTTATGCCTTTGAAGACCCAGATGTTTGTGTTAACAAAGTGCAGGCTCTTTATAGGATGCATGTCTTCATTGTGGCGCGTTAAATTAGGTCCACGATGAGAGATGAAACCTTGACTTTGGCCCCAAAATTGATTAGGTTTATGTCGTCCATAACGTACGATGGTATAACACCTTACTAGTAGTTATTCCTGTGCTTCTATAGCTTTTACAAACTATTCGATTTCTGCTTTTGGTTTTCATTTATCTGGTCTCTATCTGCTCACTACAGGTATGGCACTAGAACTCAATACTAACTAACAAGCTTTTAAGTGCTTACCCTCATTTCAAGCTAATGTTAAAGGAAACCAACTACTTTGTGGCAGTGAAACTGTTTATTCTTCTGGTTGTGCTCCTTTGCGTGAGCAGGAAACTACTTTGCACCTAGTACGTAAACTGCAATAACACAGCCGGCACTCTTCGCTTTTCTTCGTGTTACAATCAACTACAACGATTGATTTTGTTTTGTTGACCCACATTGAAGAAAGGAGGATACGTGTAGTGTAATTTTATTGCCGTTACAACTGTAAGGTGGATTCTCGCCGTTCCCGTAAGTCTCAGATATTAACATGTACGTACATATGTAAAAAACACAAAAAGAAAAATGAATCTGGAGAAAACGTTTCCCGAAACACCCCACCGAAAATTAGAGGAAGTCAACTCTCGTTCAGTCGCGACTTCCACTATACAACTTAACTACGCGCTATGCACACGAGGACGCAATAACGGCGAGCTGTTTAACATACATATCATTTAACGCTGGCTCTTCGGAGAAGCTTTTTATTGTTTCTCGGTGAGGGTAAAACGAAATCGAAGTCACATGTTTAAAACACAATTGTGGGTTATAAAAATGTTATATATGTATTGGAAAAGAGAGAATTAAAATTGCTTGATAACTGATCTTTTCTTTTCCTTTACAAAAATGTATTGCCGGTTTTTTAACATAGTCTTTGAATTGCTGATCTTAAGAAGGAATTAGGCAGTGTAAGTACATTGGTGACATCTACTCATGATCATTCAAGGTCTACTCGCATTCCCCAAACATCTTCTGAAGTCCTAGAAAAGCTAACTTATCTACATTTAACGATGAATAGTGCTCGAAAAGATATAAAGCCTTCAATTGAGAAATTCTATGCTCGCTTCATGAGTGGTTACAGCTCCTCGTTGTGGTCACTTGATAGAGAATGCCAAGTACTCAGGCTGAAAGGAGTTCAGAATAAAGCTGCGTGTTTCATTTTAGGGGCGAAGCTCCTTAAGGTCGAGCGATGTCCCCTGTCCGTCGTAGTGACACGCTTCGCACATACTCGCTCTAGAGTGGGTATGTGCCACAGGGGATGCGAGATGCGAGATGGCGGTACTTGGAGTATTCACTAGATGGACACAGACACGGACAGCGAGACAGACTATCAGACGGATGGACGGATGGGCGCACGCGAGGACGAACGGATGGATGGATGCATGAACTGACGGACAGACGGATGAACGTACGTACGGATGGACGGACGGACAGACGGATGGACAGTCGTGCGGACGCCCGAACGGACGGAAGCAAGAATGAACGGACGGACAAGCTGAAGGCCACTTCGCCCCACTAATCACCACTCGCTCCAAGGATATGCTGTGATTTCTTTTGCACGTACGAATACTTGTCACCTTTTTCAACTTTGCCTCTTTTTTAATGTCGTGATGTACGGCTATTAAAGTTTATTTCAACATAATCAGCAAGTCATATCACATTTGAAACACAGTATGTCTATCAATTGCGAAACTTTCCTCCCCTCGTAACGTCCCCGAACTTAGCCTTTCAACTCCTTTTTTTTTGCGTTCACTAATATATTTACACATAGTTTTTTTTTCTCGGCACTATTTAATTGAGGAATTTTCTACTTTGCCAAATTTCTTGCCCCCGTGAATGATGGTGTGACTATTCCAGCTGCAAATTATTGTGTATAACAAAAGCATGTTTCTTTTATTAGGGGCGAAGCTCCTTATAGCGGCACCCGTTCGTCCCACGTAGTATGTAACAAGTATAACATTATGACCTCCAAGGTGGTGCCGGTGACAGACTTCTGTGCGTTGTTGAACAATAAAAATTAGTGCTCAAAGTACGTGTCAATGGCTGCTAATGGAGAATGAGAGACACGAGCATTCGGCTTTTAGTTAACGCGCAGGCTGCGATCACCATTAGCAGCCATTGGCATGTACATTGAGCACTATCTGACGAGAAAGGGTTGCTACGTTGTACACGCTGGGTGTAGCCTCCTTAGCTTTAGAAAGGTTTAGCGAGCGTTGAGCCGCAGTGCCATGAATACAATAAACTTGTATATACCATAAATGAACTCGAGGTGGTTAAAAATGGGAAGTAGATACAAAGCGCAAGCCATAAGAAAGTAAAAGCCAAATTCTCCGCCTCTCATTTTCCATTAGCAGCCATTGCCATGTACACTGAGCACTATCTGACTGAAAAAATTTGCTACGTCATACTCGCTGGGTGTAACCTCCTTTGTTTTCGAAAGGTTTAGCGAGCGTTCGGCCGCAGTGCCATGAATACAGTGAACTAGTATATACCTTGAACTCGAGGTGGTTAAAGGTGGGAAGTGGACCCGAAGCGCAAGCCGTAAGAAAGTGTGCGTGTGCCACCTCTTGTTTAGTCCTTGGAATGTCCGCTGGATGGCGGTGCTTCTATATGGGGAATATATGATGAAGAGATGCGAGATGGTGGTGCTTGGAGTGTTGAATATATGGACGACCGGACACATAGACAGATGCATGGATGGACGCATGAACGGACGCACGGGCGGCTGCATGGACGATGCAGGGACGGACGCACGAACAGACGCACGCACGGACGGCCTGATAGACGCATGGACGGTCACACTGATGGACGCATGGACAAACGAAAGCAAGAACGAATGGACGGACGAATTCTTCGCCCCACTCTCGATCATTCACTCCGAGGATATGCTGCCATTTTTTGTTGTAATTGATTTTTGTTGTTAGTTCTTTTGTATTCCTTGTCAGTTCCGTCACTTTCTGCATTGTATAATCACACTCCTGCAATACCCATTTTATAGGCCAGTGGTATGTAAAATAGATTAAAGATACAAAATCTCGTCGAAAGCACTAAGGTTCTACAAAATCCGAGCCGAGTGTACGAAAATTTTAAACGCAAAGTGATACACCGTGCTTGACATTTTTTTTATTTGTCTTGACGGGCCTCTCGACGTGACAGAGGGTGATTTCCTGAAAACGCCTTCATTATGCTTGGTGCACTGAGGAGACAAACAACACTGGATGTTTTTTTTTTCGCACATTACTGTACTATGCTTAAAGGTGAAGCAAAACGCAAAAACACTGAACTAAGTATGGCCCCTTACTCCCTTCCGTCATCTATTTTTCTGCTTCTGCTAAAAAAAATACCTCGGGAAAACTTTGGAAGTTGAGTGTAGTCAGCTTATGCTGGCTTCCTCATGCCTAATTCTTCATGAATGCCTGCTGTTGATTTTGGTATATCTCTCCCCCCCCTATCTAATTCAAATAATTGAATTATTTTTCAATTCCTAGTAAATCGATAGACATGTTTTGGGGTTAAAATCTACTTTTGTGGGAGTTTCCTTGCCAACTCAACAATGAAATCAAAGGAGAAAAGAAAGAGAATAAACCTTTCAAGTATAATCAGAGGATGTTTTTTTTTTCACTAGGGCTCCACAGCACACTTTTAAATAAAAGTAAATAACTGACTCACTATAGATGCTGGCCTTAATTTATGCAGAACACATGATTGAACGTCACATAAATAAGAAACCGGGTAAATTGTCTGTGAAGAGTGACTTAGTACTTGTCATTTCAAGTAAAACAAGTGTTTAGTGTTTTTTCGTATTGAGAGGGATGGCTGTGAAAGGTTGGGGCCGAAAAGATTATTGTCTGCGTGAGCTGCTGCTTTTTTGGTAACTTATGGTTCATAGGTTCCCAATTCTCATTGATGGCTGTCTGGGCTAAGCAAGTAAAGACCTTAACGTAAAGGGCAAATGCTTTGTGTCTTGCATGCTCTGACCCAGACGAAAAAAAAAACAGAAATCAAGCTTTGTCCCAGCATCCTTTTCTGGAACTGGGGCCCACGAAAGACTCCAAACTGAGCATTTGGGATTCGCAATTGGCAACAGCTGAGCTATCATGTTGCGAAAATACGCAGTATTTCATGCAACATTCTTACATCTCCACAGATGCGAGAAGCATAAGTATATTTTCCTGAATTTAGATGGTGAGAAGCAGTTCAACTTCAGCCGACGAGCAAAACAATTCGGGTGCATCGCATTAAACTTTTACATGATGATTTGCGTCCCATGTAATGGACCATGTTTGTTGAAATAAGAAAAACGGAAAATTTAGGTAGCGTCAGTGGTATAAAAAAGTGAGACGTATACATTAGAGATAAAAGTAAATAAATTAGTGCTGAAAATTATAACTAGTGCAGACAAATGCGTTTCGCGTCGAATATTACCTAAAATATGGCACAGCTATTCATAGATCTACACTTGTATGCCTTGCGAATTCTCTAGATTTATAAGTACACAAAAACTTTGACTCAGATTTTGCTTCGACTCGTCCAACGCTCTACTGCATTCACATTTACCTCGCTATAGGGCTGATCAGAGGGTAAAGGCACGAAGACGCGTACGAAGCAAACTTACGCCTACACAAAACAAAGCACACACATGCACACGCGCGAGAACATGCATTCACGGCTACGGGGTGATATCGTCAACACCAGGTGCGCCCTTTCATGCTGCTGTTGTGTCATTAACTTAAAGATTCATGCAAAACAAGTTCAGTCAGTCGTCCACTTTAGCAATCTTAACAATTTTTTTGGAGGTTGTGTTCATAAGTGGCTAATAGTTTTCGCAATTATACGGCCATGCTGGGAATGCCCTAGAAAGGACGCTAAAATCACTGAGTGAGCTAGTCAACTTTTGTTTATTGCAATTGAATAATTTAAGTACATGTGACGCGATAGCTGAGGTGACGCGATGGTTGACGTGATGGCTGATGGTTACCTCTTAAGTTGTTTTGACTGCTCAGTGTCGGGTCCCGAGGCTGGTGTTCCGGAGGATCTCGCACTCTCTGTTGTCGCTCAAAAAGGGTCGTCACAAGATCACCGGTTTGGAGTTCGGGCACACAGGCCCGTATTAATCATGTAAGAAGCTGCAATTGAGCCACACCACCTGTCGTATCCACCAAATAAATCTTTGTACTAGTTAGCGTAAGGTGTATTAGGCTCACGCATGCATGTCTTTGTCCCGTACTCACAAACTAACCTTGGCCTTACTTCACGTTTTCCTCAAGTTCCTGTACTCTCTACGTGCGTTACAAGGCTACAGAAATGGTAACAGTGTAAAAGATAACAACTAAATTGGTTCCTGCACATAGACCTACATTGTTCATCAAGCGCAATAAAGGCTTAAAACTTATAAGGAAAACTCGAGGTAAGGTTGAGGTTGGTTTGTGAATACAGACCTTTATGCAGATGCTAAATACGTCCTATATGCCGATGATGTCAGCATGTTTGTTTCAGTTGAAAATAGTATCACGCTTGAGGAAAAAATCAACCATTTTCTTGTGAAACTAAAGCTCTGGTCATGCTGTAATAATTTAAACATAAACACTAGAAAAACAAAGGCGGTACTTTACCGACCTAAATATAAGCCCGTCAATAAAAACATACATCTCAAGTATGGCGATACTTATATTGAGCGTGTAAATACTACGAAAATTCTTGGAGTTACATTTTCGAGCAATATGCTTTGGACTGAACACATTGACATTGTGCTGAGTCAGTTATTCCGCGTAGTGGGTACGGTGTACAGTGGCAAAACTGTTCTACTATGCAAGGGAAAACTCTTACATTATAAACCGCTTTTCTATTTACATCTTACCTATTTTTTCTTGGTATGGGGGACTACAACTTACACGAACTTGCAAAAACTGTACCTGATGCAAAAGAAGTATATTAGAATCATTTTTAACTTGCCGTATGATGCTCACACAAGCGAATTGTTTCGACAGGTTGGAATCCTACCCGTACATCATCTCTACAATTTTAAATTAGCATTGGCAATCAGGCGTGGTTTGAACAAAAGTTGACATTTTTTGTATGACCCCTCAAAACTGCAGCCAAATATCACATTGTTTAAAACACGAAATAAAGAAACATGGCACATAAAAACTTCGAGAACAAACTTCGCCACAGATAAGTTATCCTACATAGTTCCTACGTTACTTAATAAATATGTGAAAGCTGGCTTAGATTTTTTACATTGTACACAGATTCAGTTGCGCGATATACACATGTTTAGTTTTTAAGATTTTTTCGCAGTTGCTGTATTATCATGGTTGCTATTTTTATTTTTGGAATTTGGACCTGATTTCTATATCTTTATTTATTTTTTATTTATTTATCTATTTGGTGTTTTTGTCATTGTTGTTGACTTCACATTGCTGATTGTTTGCCACTGCTGTCGTGCTAAAAGGTAGCTGTGGGCCTTTGTCAAGCTGCCTCTTTTGGAGAGCAGCTTTTACCTGCTGCAGCCCTTCATCAAACTATTGATGAAAAATAAACATTATTATTATTATTGTTATGATTATTATTATTATTATTATTATTATTATTATTATTATTATTATTATTATTATTATTATTATTATTATTATTATTATTATTATTATTATTATTATTATTACTAATATTATTATCTCCACCTCACCCAAAGGGATTCGTTTAGCTGCGGCTGGTAGTAAGGGGGTGCTTCGTGTGACCCGACAAGAAACAGTTCAGTGATATATTATTGTGGTTCTCAAAGAGAAGTTCTCCGTTTCGCAAAAGCACATCACGAAAAAAAATCTGCCATGAACTATAGCACTGTATATTCCTGATTGACTGATATGTAGGGTTTAACGTCCCAAAACCACTATATGATTATGACAGACACCGTAGTGGAGGGCTCCACGAATTTCGACCACCTGGGTTTCTTTAACGTGGACCCAAACCTGAGCACACGGGCCTACGGCACTTCCACCTCCATCGGAAATGCAGTCGCCACAAACTGGATTTGATCCCGTGACCTGCGGGTCAGCAGCCGAGTACCTTAGCAACTAGACCACTGCGGCGAGGCTGCTGTATATTCTTACCTGCAGTTCGCAATAACAATACCGACACCCCACGATAAATGAAATCAGAGCCGGAACAGGTAAACTGGGTAGTCTTTTTGTAAGTAACGTCAAATATTTTCATTTAAATCATACCGCGAAGTCATCTGAAATAACCGACGCTTGTTCCAGAAGAACAAAATTAACGCTGCCTAAATCGGAAATGCGTTAATGGGCAAATGAAAAGGGAGCAACGAAAGTAAATATTGTAACGGAGTTATAACATGATCTGGTTTTTATTTTTTCTTCCACTGGCCAATTATATTCCAATTTTTGACATCGGCCACGATTAGCTTTGCCAAACTGCTCTTTCTCGAGCAGTGATACTTCTGACGTACAGTAAATTAACGCGGTTTTAGCTTCAGCTTTCAGCTTCAGCCCAGCACTAACTTCACCGGCGCTTTTGCGGGCAGTGAAACATGCGACCCCAGGCGCAGGTGAAGGCAGCTCCATCGGGATCGTTACTAATGGCCACCTACCTCTACCGGAGAATTGCACAGAGCTTTTTTACCAGTGTTATTTGAAAGCGTCTACTGATTCGCGTGGTATTTACGTGACCCGAATCAGTTGGAGGCTCTCTCTTTACAGGCTTATCGATCGCACCACACGCCACTCCGGGTTAATGTTGTATGAATGGATCCCATGCGCTGTATGAAAGCAGCGGCTGTACTCTCGCCGGAATGAGCTCGAACACTATATAGCGCACTCTGATCATTGAGTGAAAACATCGATGGCTGCAAGGTGCTTACAAGAACATACGCTTAGAAGTTGGTGCATTTCGAGGAACCTCATACAGCCTGAACTTCAAACACCCACTAATAAATCGTCTCTCATGATTATAGTGTCTCTTAGTGGAGTAAAGTGCAAACCATTTATAGTTACTTTTAACAACAGCGAACAAATTATAGCAAGCAAGCCAGGGCAAGCAGGTGCAGGTGAAAAAAAAATACATGCACACTTACGACACGTTTTTTAACTCTCCTTTGCTTCGTTTGCGGAGGGTCTCACATGTGCTCAAATATATAGAGCCAAAAAGGTAAGTACATAAATAGTCTGTGAAGCGTCCGTGAAAACAAACGCACCGTTAATTATTGCAAACATTGTCTATAATGCGAGTGGGGTAATAGTATAGTGTTTACTGCATTGTGAGCGTTGCGAAGTGTCTTTCTAGAAAACGCAGATTGAATGATCCTCGTAAAAAGACACGCACACTGTAGCACATGTGCTACTACCAGTGCACCTGTAGTGGCGAGCAACATCGCGAAGAAAGAGGAATAAGAAACTTTAAAAAAAACTTTGATATCAGTTGCTCGTGCTAACGAAATATTATACAAACAAGACATGCTAAAAACAAAGAGGTTATTTTGTTTTGTATGTTTTATGTGTTTGTTACTATAATTAGACAGGCCACGAACTTGTATTTTGCCTTAAAATTGTGAAGTCGCATATCACACATCCCCTGCAGTTCACACTAAACAAAAAGAAAAATGCACTTTCAAAGGTTTTGTAGTGTCTCTGGCAGTGGTATACATACGCATTTCTGTATTGTACGTTTAAAATGAAGGTACTGTTTCATAATTTACTAGTCTGCTCTGGTTTCAGAACTGGAAAAGCATGACACAGCGCAATTTTTTAGCGTACCACTTTTTAAAATGCAGCTTTACACTTGCACAAGAGCACGCCTTCGTCAGTTGCGCTGCCACACTTAGTAATTACGTTCTATTTTGCACACAATTTCGCAGAATACATGCTCAAAGTTTTAAGAAAACATAAAACAGCTGCTATAGACTCTCGGAATGTGAATATTTAACGTTTTTCTAGCAAGCAGCATTCATTGTTTTAAAACAAAAGAGATGTATGTGCATACTTTATACGACTAGAGTGGTTCGAAGTTCGAAGCACCCTAAGCGGCAGCATTAAGCCTAACCTAACAACACAATACAACAGCTAGGTGGGTGAGCCGGTAACAATAACGGTAGTTGTAGTGCGAGAACCGAACGACGACAAAGGGACAAGAAGAAGACGTCGTGCTGTTGTCGTTGTTGTGTTCTCGCGCTGTTACTATCGTCATGTCATACCAACTAGCCCGAACTGCCCCACTTCTAAGGTCACAATAAGGCACAAAAATTACAACTGCTATATATTACTTCGCGAAATGTCCTCGTTATGTTTTAGGCAAACATCTTCTCCCAAGGACGCGCAATATTTTCTCCGCAAAACTTGAAAGGCTTAGATTTTTTTCGGTGGACTATAGAAAGAACTGTGCGTAAATAGTAGGAGTTTTTATGGTGGTTGTAAGTAGGTTCAAACAATAAAAAAATTGCGGGACTCCTAGGCTTCGCCTTCAAGAATTAAATGCAATAGCGATATCCTGTCTCTGGCGCGTTCTCCTAACGCTTAGTGCATGAGATTTTTTCGAACTTGTTATGCACGCACTGCGTGTTGAAGATATCAGTGCAGTAACGTTGTGCCTTTTGCAGTGGGTGACTGGCTTCAAACCATAAAGTCATTTGGATAATCACATTTTCTAACGCCCAACGGCAATATGCACTTGTACCACTCATTAATAATGTATTATCTCATGCTGCATTGTGAAGCATGCATAGAGGACGCGTGCGTTGTGAGGCGCGAGTTACTTTCACTACATTTCTTTTTAGAAGAAGCTATTTTCACTGTATTTACAAGCAGACGCGTGGGAGATCATCCACTGGCCATGCAAACGACCTGGGTTCGATGCCCACTTTCTACAATAATTTTTTCCTATTTATCCTAATTTAATTGTTCTCTATTTGTTGGTCACACGTAGGAAGATAATTTTTTGCTCACAACCAACTAGCCTAGGACAGAATTTTGGCGAAATAAGCTCTTTAACGCAATATCGCACTAATAATTGATCATCCTAGCATCAGGCTTTGATGCTCTTGGCCTTATGCACCAACGCAACTGCGATTTGAAAAATCAACGTGGTTGGGCTAAGAACCCGCACAAACAGCGACGTTATTTTCTTGCAAAAAGCAAAGCTAAGACTCGTTGAAAGCAGTTACGTCAATACTGACGCAATAAAAAATAAAAAAAAAACAAGACGGAACTAGAACTGACGGCCTGCGGCACGACCGCGTCCCCAACTGCGCGTCAACCAAGTGCGCCACCAGACCAGCTAGGTGAGGGCGTCTAAAACGACTACAAATTTACAACAACGGGTCCCCTCTCATTTTTATCATTACACTATGATGATGGGGCCCGTCGCTATAGCTGCATCAGTATTATGACGGGCCCCGACACTGTTACAGTTTCACTATGGTGATGGGCCCTGTCACCGTAATTGCAGTTACACTACGCTGACGGGACTTCTCACTTTAATGATAGTACTGCATTGACAGGGCCCATCACCATTTTCACTGCCAAGAAAACAAAAAAGATGTACAATAACACTTAGCGCCTGTCTTCTGCAGAAAGTTTTCTTCTTTTTTCTCAGTTCTTTCGTTGTTGTACATTGCCGTTAAGAAGTATGTTGCACGTCATACATCACCAACTCGGCTAGAAACAACTTTCTTCTGTTGCTAAAGAAATAGAAGAGGATCATTAGCAATACAAAACAAAGCAGGCAGCAGTGATGGTAAGTTTTGTGAAAGAAAAATGAATGTTACACTTTACCCGACAATGACCCTCGCCAATCCCTGTGATGTCGTTTGTGATGCCACTGCACTTAGTGTTGGCTTTAATGGAGGTCTGCTCTGCCCGTAAGACCTTCCGCTCATTTAAGAACGCACTGCTTCGGAAGAAAATATACAAGCCGCATCTAACTCCAAAATATGTAAGAAAGTACACGAAGCAAGGCCATAAAAAATTGGAATAGCAGCCTGTTGCACTGATGAATATTGCACACACGGGGAGCATAGACACAAATATTGCAGAATGGGCATAATTTCTCTACTGGAAGCAAATGAACGCTACCCATTCGTCTATCAGTGATGACATTATTTGTAGTATTTCTACCTAAAAGAACGAAACAGCATTATAGCTTCAGTATGGAACTGGCGTCCGTCTTAATCTGCCTTTATTCCTAACTTCCTCATTTTCTTCTTTCCTGCCCCGGCTCTCGTGCTTCTTCTTCTCCTGTCCCAAGGCTCATACCGCTTCACCCTTCTCGGTTTCTTTCGATTACCCCTCCTGGGGTAATATTTGAAGGCATTTTCACTTGAAGCGCATTCCACTGATCCACGTTCACCAGTGTACTAGATAGTCTTCAAAATACCGTTCTGGGTGGCTGTCTGGGTCACAGAGTAAGGACCGTAAAATTTGGCACTGTCTCCTATTATTTCGTTCTTCACTAGTACGAGGTTGGTGACTTGAATATTTGGCATGTCTGCCTGATGCCTCTTGTCGAAATTCTTCTTCATTTGTTTTCGGCATCTCTTCTCCTGTGATTTCTCTTGCCTCTCCTCGACGATCTTGATGTTTTCCAAGAGTCCCAACTAACGGTCTGCTTGCAGAATTAGGGGTTGTCCTGAAGAAGCGTACTGTGGACTGCACCCCAAGACATTTGTATAGGATCGATTATGATGTTTCACGGCGGCTTCCAAAGAACATTTCCATCCACCAGGAAAACTATCGTACATATTGATGTACTGTTTCACGTCCGGTATGGCACGTTCTGCCAGCGCATTCGCTGCGGGATGGTATGAAGCACAAAACTTGATCGATATATTGTGATCCCGAGCCCATCTTGCTAGCTTTTCGCTCTTGAACGCAGGGCAGTTATCGCGTACGATTGGCCGCGTAGTCTTAAGCATGTTTTTTTCGAGGAGGGTTATGACGCTATTGGCATCTTCGTTTCCTGCTCATGCCGCGACCATCCTCGTGAATTCATCGATGGCCAGAAGAAAAGCTTGCGTTTTCTTCACTACTTCCTGTTTCTTATTTAGTTTTGCGAGATCTAGGTGAACTACTTCGAAAGGTACATTCGAGTGGCAAGGTAGTATCATAGCATCTGTAGGTTCTTTTTACTCGACTTTGGGTACTTGACACACATGGCAGGAAGGAACGTACTGACTGACGTCTTTCTTCATGTGAGGACATGTAAATGTCTTGACCGATTTGTTGTAGGTGCACCAAAATCTGCCGTGTTCTCCAGATTCTGGGCTATCGTGATACAAATAAAGGACTCTGGAAACAAGTGTTGGTGGGACTTGATACCGACCTTCAGTGAAAACCAGTTTTTCGGTGCCTTCCCACAGCTTCACTTCATTGATTTCTTCGGATTGTTCTGTGTTGCTTCGTACCGTCAAACCTGGTGGAGCATCTGCATTGGTTAAAAGCGGTCCTGGTCGGTGCGAGATGGTAAAGTCGAATTACTGCAAGTTATTCAACCATCAAGCAATACGTACTTTAGTTTGGTTCGTATTCAAGAGATGAGTGAGGGCTTGGTGATCGGTGAACAACGTGAACTTCGTACCTTCCAGGTACGTACGAAAGTGCTCAATGGCCTTCAGGACCACCAGTGCCTCCTTTTCCGTAGTAGTGTAGTTAATTGCAGATGGCTTGAACGTGTAACTGTAGTAACATACTACGTGTCGCTTTTCTCGGCTGGATTATTCAATACAATTTTGATACAACACTGCACCAGTCCCATAATGTGCGGCGTCAGTGTTCAAATCAAATGGTCGAGTGAAGTCTGGTAGGCATAGAACAGCTTCAGAAGAAATTCTGTGCACCAAGTCACGATACATTCTCTCCCATTTGTCACTCCCGTCAAAGGGAACGTCTTTCTGTGTTAAACGTGTGAGACATCTAGTTTCGACAGCAAAGTTTTTATGAAAGATCGTGAATGTCCTGTCAATTCCATAAATACACGCAGTGAATGGACGTCATATGGTTTCTTCAACTGGGAGATCTTCTCGACGGACCCTTGTTTCGTGCATTTGGTGTTCCCATCGAATACTCGTCCAAGAAACACATCCTTTCGTTGAAAGAATGCACTCTTTTTAAAATTAACCTTGAGATGTACTAAGCTTAAGGCGTTTAACACCTGAGACAGATGGTCTTAATGCTCAGCCTCTGTTTTGGAGAAGAATAAAATGTTGTCTATGTACACAATAAAGAAAACACCAAGGAATGGCCTTAGCACGTCATTCATGATCTTCTGGAATCACGCTGGCGAGTTTTTCCAACCAAAAAGCAGCCGGTTATACTCATAGAGGTCGATTGGCATGATAAAAGCTGTGTACATTTTTGTTTCTTCGGTGAGTGGGATCTGCCGGAAGCCTTTACACAAATCAATGTGGGAAAA
This sequence comes from Rhipicephalus microplus, assembly GCF_043290135.1. NCBI lineage: Eukaryota > Metazoa > Arthropoda > Arachnida > Ixodida > Ixodidae > Rhipicephalus > Rhipicephalus microplus. Next base: position 186,828,853 of record NC_134700.1, on the reverse strand, counting down.
ATGTCAGAAACCACCAGTTTCATCTATATTTGTGTCGATCTTCGGCATGGGAAATGATACGAGTTCTGTCTGACAATTGAGAACCCTGTAGTCGGTGCATAATCTGGAGGTTCCGTCTTCTTTCGGTGCGATCGTTATGGGAGAAACGAAGGGTGATACCGATGGTCGTAGGATATCAGCATCTAGCATCTCCTGCAACTCTTTATTGAGCCAAATCTTTTGCTCTCTTGACATGTTGCAAGGTAATTTTCGGATGATGGTCTTGTCAGCGAGCGCAAAAGGAACCTTGTATGAGTTCAACGCCTGAGGATAGCTTTCCCTGCATACAAGTTCAGGGTAGGTCGTTGCGATATCCTCCGCGCACTTTACTACTCGTAGGTTATCTTGTCTACTTTGATATGTCTTGTTTTTTGCTACGGCCTCGACTAAAACCACATCGTCCCAGTATATGTTGATCTTTAATTTCTTTATATCTGGTCTTGATAGCAAAACGTCGTACGTCACCCCCTCTACCACCCACATTTTGCTTTATATTTTCTGACCCTGGAACTCTATGTTTACAAAGGCCGACTGATCACGTAACGTTACTTTTCCATCATAGCCTTGTACCCGTAGCACTCTCCCACTACGCATGCGACGTGAATCCACCATCTTGGCATTTACAATGGACACAGATGCACCGCTGTCTACGAGAGCTATCATCGGCTTGTTTCCAACGTTGACTGTTATGTGAAGTAGGCTAGAGCAACCTAAATGAACAGTCTCATTTGTAGTCATCGGGTGGGACTGACCACCCTCATTCATTAGTTTTTTTTTTCTGTCGAATCCTCCTGAGATTCTGTGTCGATATTATTCACTCGACCTCTTGGAGCGCGCCAGGTCAAGCTATTCGTGCTACTTGCGAGGTAACTCGGTTCTCGCTGATCGCGGCTTGATCAGTCTGCTTTACTCCGACTGAAACAGCTGCTTGAATTAGAGGTTATGCTTGTTTCCCAAGTTGATGGTATGTTCTGAAGACACTCCAGGAGGCCATATAGAGTTTTCGGCGACCGTATTTGTGCCTGCTTCAAGACTTCAGTGTGTAATATATGCGTTATTAGGCTACTACGGCCGTATATGAAAGCAAAGGCTCAGCAAGCTTCAAAAGACAGCGTTTCTCGAAGAAGTACTCGACACGGAAGCTTTGCTTGGACTAGAAATTAAGTGCTGTACTCCATCTATGTACTGAATTGCTTCCAAAGGCGGTCAAAAGTTTCTTCTTCCACTGACTCCAAGAGTAACTACAGTCTTCCTGAATGCATATTTCATACCACTTGAGTGCAACACCTCTCAAGTAAACGCGCATGCTAGTGATTTTGTCCTCATCGGAGGGCCACCTGTTTTTTTTTTCAGCGGCATATTCGTAGAACTCAAGCCAACTTTCTGGACTTGAAGACATAACGTCGAAGGCTTCAGGCTATAGGAATTCGGGCACCGGTTTCTCAGCATTTAAAGAGCTTATGAGGGATGTCATTATTTGGTTCTGTTGCACCATCTGTTCCTGTTGCAGCTGAAGAGCTTTCAAAACGAGGCTCACCTTTTCCGTCGAAGACCTTGATTCTGAGTCTTTTCGACGTGCTGGTTGAAGAACTAGGCTGTTGAAGGTCGCCACACGCAAGTTTACTTTTACAGCACTTTTCTGTCGTATTTCAGTAGTGTCCACGGCTGCGTTTTTCACAACCAGGTTCACGAGTTCTTCCGAGCAGAGCTCCCGAGGTAGGTCTACCACTGCTTCATCTTGAACTTGGTACTTCGAAAAGATGATCTTGTCCGTGGAGGCCTGGTCAACGAAGAACGTCACCCACCCACATGTTGCCTTCGATGGCAGGCTGCGCTAAAATATTGTAGTGTTGTTTCTACTTAAAACAACGGAACAGCATTATAGCTTCAGTAAGAAACTGGCGTTCATCTTAATCTGCCTTTATTCCTAATTTCATCCTTCTTTTCTTTCCTGCCCCGGCTCTCGTGCTTCTTCTTCTCCTGTCCCGAGGCTCATACCACTTCATTAATATGCAAAAAGACCGCGTCGTTATAAAAAATACGGTCCAGGCAACGTTCCCTTTCTTCGACGTTCGAACTTAAACCCAAAGTCATTAGCGCCAAACGTGTGCTCGCACGTCCGCACTAGATTCAAGAGTAAAACGAAAACAAAATAGACGACAGATTTACTGCAAGGGTGAAGCAATGGAAGTCGTTACAACGGATCGCATTATGCAAAATGAGGCTGGCAGCTAAAGTCTATTGGTTCCGATCCCACCAACTCTACAAAGCGCTGGTGTAAGGGAGAACGGTCGCTTCAGGGTCACCTTTTGCACCGTCTCTTCGCGTAGTGAGCGCGCCGTCCAAACGCATAAATTTACTAAACAATGCAATAAAGATACGGTGTAACAAAATCCAAACAGGCACGATTGTTACAATCAACAAAATAAGGAAGACGGCGAAGATTTAAGAACGCGCCAAGTCTTTCCAGAAGGGCGCAACAGCTCCATGTACAAACTTCGCCATTAAAACTTATCCCTGCGGATGACGGTGATGGCTGCTGTCGGCGACAGACAATAACGTTCTTATTTATGGTACTACTTTATGGCCTCCGTGGTTCACCTCACTTTTTGTGTGGTGAAGACCATGTGCGCAGAAGTGGCCTGAATCGCATCAGGGATAAAAGTCTGATTTGTGGAGTTTAACGTCCCAAAGCCACAATATGATTATGAGAGACGCCGTAGTGGAGGACTCCGGAAATTTTGACCACCTGGGGTTCTTTAACGTGCACCCAAATCTGAGCACATGGGCCTACGACATTTCCGCCTCCATCGGAAATGCAGCCGCCGCAGCCGGGATTTGAACTCGTGACCTGCGGGTCAGCAGGCGAGTACCTTAGCCACTAGACCACCGCGGCGGGGCAGGGATAAAAGTCTTCAAGATGAAATTGAAGCCCACATTTCTCACACTACATTGTGTGAAATTACCCGTAAAACATTGTAAAATGGGAGAGAAATGAACGATGTACATGATATGTATTCGACCTTCCTTTCTATTAGTACGCATACAATCTTTTTTATTCGCATATGCTTCTTTTTCTTCACTGTCGTAAAAATTTGCGCGAAAGAGTATCGTTGAAAATACAGCCACCTTTATGACTACAACAACTAACCATCTAAATGAGCACTTAGCCATTGATAGGGATAGTGATCGTCAAACGGCACTGATTTATTGTTTGAAATGCGATAAAACTCTCAGTAAAGAGATGAGCCAATACGATGCCATGTTTTGAAAAGTTACTTTCGTACTTGCTTCCAGTGGCGGATACTTTTACATGACTTGCTTCCACTAGTGAATGCTACTGAATGCCAAGTACCTTTCTTTGCGTACTGCAAGCACTTTGGGCATCTATCTATTTATCTATCTATCTATCTATCTATCTATCTATCTATCTATCTATCTATCTATCTATCTATCTATCTATCTATCTATCTATCTATCTATTTATCTATCTGTATATCTATCTATCTATCTATCTATCTATCTATCTATCTATCTATCTATCTATCTATCTATCTATCTATTATCTAGCCGTTTACCGCTGGGTGTCTTCGTGCTCACACCTATGACTTGGAGTGAACCGAAATTAGTATAGTAGGTTAACATGGTTTGACGAATACGACGCACTGCTCACGACATAGAAAATTGGTGGACCCTTAAGCGTCGTCTTTAAGAGCAGAACGCGATAGCGTAAACCGGCCCTAGTTTACCCTTCAGCCGCTAAGCGCATACTTAATAATATATTTTGTTACATACACGCGCACGCACACAAACACGCACACGATATATTGGACCAGCGCGCGCTATTATCATCGAATGGGCTCGTTTTCGTCATGACACCTGTCAAACAAAATGCGTTAAAGGGGCCTTGAAACACTTTTTAGAGTAACCATGGCAATGAATTCACTAGAAGAGCTCATTGCCTCACAAATTCACAGCCACAAACATTTTAAGAATCCACCCAGTGCGAGTGGAGTTAAAGAGGTTTGCCGCACGCGGCGATTGCATTATCTCTTCTCTCGTCCCGACGAAAGCGGTGGAAGCTAAGCAGGAAGGGGTGGCAGAGCAAAGAAACTACCGTGCCTCGTTACCTTCAGCACTGTTTTTTTTTTCTTCGAACGCGCGCCTTTTTCAGTGTGATCGCACGCGCATGGATGGATGGATGGATTGATATGGATGTTTCCTTTAGATCGGGCGGGGGCTAACGCCACCAAGCCGTAATACTTAGTGAACCAAAAACTAAATTTATCTTTTTTTTCCCTTAAATAGTGAGGTTGAGGACTGGTAATTTGCAGTGAAGGCTTTAATTTTCACTCGTGCTTTCACTTTAGCCACGAATCAGATAACCTTCTTCTAGCTAATTTTACCCGCTTAAAGTCTATTTTGCCCTCCCTGTCCCTAAATCCCAGTGCTATGAAAAACTGTGTGCCATCATCCTGAACTATAGGGTGAAGCCCAAAGTGAAGCCCAAGCAAGCGTAGACAAGTAGCGGCCTCTCGTGGCCAGCTCGGTAACTAGATTTTTCGGTCACAGGCACAGAGACGATTTTTCACTCACAACCAACGGGGCTGACGCCGCCGTAGGGTTTTCTGCGACTCGAGCTCTCTAAAGCTTTCGCGTTAATATAGTCGCTATCCCGTCGCATACGTAGTAAAACACATTCCGCTAAACAGTGACACATACCCCCGGGCGGGTATAAGTCACTGGTAGGCGGGTTTGTGCCTCAGGTGATTGACACTTAGTATCTAGCCAAAAACGGGGAGAAAAAAATAAATTGAAAAAAAATCACTTTTGTCCTTCACTACCCGCTTAATGCGTAGCGGGCATCTCTTATGTAGAGACCGAAATAGAATACCTGGCAGCCGCTTCGTGGGCCTGCTTGATGGACCAGCCAATTGTTGGTCTGCGCGAAGTGATCTTTTGAGACATCAAAATTTTCCCATATGGACTGACTAATTGATTAATGCACGTTTGAATAACAAGTACAATGTTGCTCACGTATACCAGCGTGCTTTATCAGGATAGACTTCACTTTTGAGAGCGTGAGATACATGTCTGTGCACGCCCCAATTCTACATATGTTTAGCATGATTTATTAATTTGTAACTCAATAAAAACTTATAACATGGTCACCTTTCCTCCACATGCTTCGCATAGCGTCAATTCCCGAGGTACGTGGGATTTGCCGAATTATTAACACTGACGACAGCCTATAGCCTCGAAATTGTTTATGCAAGCGAAGCACACTGAAAAGCCGGATGCTCAAAAAAGTATAAATATAATGATGTTTCTCACTTCGTGCGAAACAATAAAAGATGCTGTTTGCGGTCGCATGAAAGCAACACGCTGAAACCTTCCATAAACTTCAGGAAAATGTCTTGTCTCAAAAGCTAAAAGAAAGAAGCGCGCTCAAGCTCACTGCTTCTTCACCCATTTCCGCATAGAGAGACACCAAGAAAAACCGAACAGACGTGCACGGACTTTTTGCAGCTCGAGCAGTGGCGCAAGAAAAAAAAATTACCGACGAGCCAGCTCGTGGCTTCTTTTTCCTCTTCTTCACACTCCTTGTCGACTTTTAGGGGCGAAACTCCTTATAGCGGCACCCGTTCATCCCTCGTAGTCGTAGTAGTAGTGATAGTGTAACCAGTCTTACATTCGACCTCCGATGTGGTGCCCGTGAGAAATATCTTCTGTGCGTTGTTGAACAATAAAGAATTTGCAGCGTGCGCGTTAACTAAAAGCCGAATTCTCCAGTCCCTCATTCCCCCTTATCAGCCATTGGCATGTACATTGAGCACTATCTGACAAGAAAGCGTTACTACGTTATACTGGCTGGGCACAACCTCCTTGGTTTTAGAAATATTTAGCGAGCATTGGGCCGCAGTGCCATGAATACAGTGAACTAGTATATACAATGAACTCGAGGTGGTTAAAGGTGGTAAGTAGACACGAAGCGCAAGCCGTAAGAAAGTGTGCGTGTGCCACCTCTCGTTTAGTCCTTGGAATGTCCACTGGATGGCGGTGTATATGCGGAATATATGATGAAAATATGCGAGATGGTGGTACTTGGAGTGTTGAATAGATGGACGAACGGACACACAGACAGATGCATGGACGGACTCACGGAGGGACGCACCGACGGATGGACGCATGGACGGACGCAGGGTCGGATGCGTGGACGAACGCAGGGACGGATGCACAGATGGACGTGCGGACGCACGAACAGACGCACGCACGGAAGGGCGAATGGACGCACGGACGGTCACACAGACGGACGCATGAACGGACGGAAGCAAGAACGAATCGACGGACGGATGCTTCGCCCCACTCTCCATCGTTCACTACGTGGATATGCTGCCATTTTTTTATTGTCCTTATTGTGCTTATCTTAAAAGGCTACCAGCTAAATGTAAATCTTAGAACATCTGAAACATAGGGAAAGAGGTATCAGGAAATGTGAATGGCGAAAATTTAATAGTAACCCATTTGAAGCTCTTTTGTTTCCTTGGCGTTTTACAGGAGGTCACACAAATATTTTGTGATGCTCTCTAAACTGAAGAACATTGAGAGCAGTTTGAAGAGCACAAAAAAAAAAAAACTGAAGAGAAGTATTCAGGCGACGTTGGCCAATTTTGCGGTGGGCCTGATCTCTCACGCTGCAGTAGGAAAGTTCAAATATTGAGGTTACAGCCACATGTACCTGGAACCAAACTACAAAGCAGAGCGCTGTTTAGAACAGGTAGTGCTTGCATACTAGGACAGTGGGAAATTGTCAATGCCTATTGGTTTTGACAACGTAACATAACAAAGCGTAACATAACATAACGTAACATAACAAAGCGTGTTCGACACGAAATCATCAAACGGCGTCGGCGTCGTTGGTTGTGGGCGAAAAATTGTCATCTTAAGCATGACAAAATTCGAGAAAGATGCAAATAATGTAAATTAAAAATAAGACATTCTTGATCATAGTGTGCACCGAAACAGGTTTGTTTGGGGTCAAGTGCGGATCCGACCCGGGATGTTTACGGGGCAATCAGATGTTCTACCACACGGCCACGCCTCTGCTTGTCAAAACAATAAAAAAGCTTGCTCCGCTTGGAAATGCGCAGAATGTAGCTTTCGTGCTTCACAAACACACGCGTCCTGTATGCATGCTTCAAAATGCAACAGGAAATATTGCTGTAATATTGCGTGGTACAAGCGTCTAATGCCAAGGGGCGTCAGAATATGTGATTATCATAATGGCTCCGTGGTTGAAAGCCGGTACCCCACTACAAAAGAGACACAAGCTACTGCGCCTATTCCCTTATAGCCACGTACGGGGTGCAGAGCAAGTTTGAAAAGGTTTATGAACTAAGTTTTTGAAGTACACACTAGAAGTATGATGTCGCTGTCGCGTTCAACTCCTAAACGCGAAGCTTCAGGGTCCCCTATTGTTTCATCCGTTTTTCGTATCTATTTTTCATCACTTCCCTTCAGTTTTCGCGCATACATGTCAGTGTGCTACGTATTTACTCCTTTTACTTCTGTCTACTTTCCGAGTCCTCTTTCTTTCTACCGCCTTGTCGCTCTAATTCTTATTCGTTGTGTTCTCTTTCAGACGACATTGCCACCTACTGTACACGAGGGTGGAGCTCACTCGATTTCGGCGGCGCACATCTATCTGAGTTTCACCGGTAAAAAGAAAGTTAGCGATGGCTTTAAAATCTTCCCTGTAAAGCTAATGAAGAGAGCCCGGACTTGTTCATGATTAGGCGAGGTTTTAAAAAAGAGCACAAGCTACAGAATGTGTTTGCTGTTAAAATTGCGACCTATTGTTGGGAATAATACGTGCGCAAGAAAAAAAACATGTGCCATATGTCTTTACTGGGTATCTCTATACCGAACATAGCAACTTCTGTGGCAATTTTAACAGCCACTAGTGATCATAAATGTCATTGTAGTGACATCATTCTTGTAGGTATTTGTCGTCGTTGACTGCAGCGTCGGTAAAGGAATGCGTAGCAATAACCTCAATCACACCCATTTTTGTAATACATAGGAGCCGCTGCAATGCGCTGAAAACAAGGTATCTCTGCTCCTAACTCATTTGAACTGTTAATAGTCCCTATGAAGAAATGTCCTCAGCCTCCTAATAAAGTTTTATATTTATGCGTTTTGCTTCCACGAAATAAGAACAGCCTCTTCCAGCAACTCGAGTCGTAGAAAGCAGCGGGGCTGTTTGAGACTGAGATGGTGGCCTTTACATTACGCTAAGCCAATATGCTGAGGGCTGCGGAACACATTACGATGAATAACCGAATGGCTAGGCCGAACTGCACCTTGAAAAGCTGCGGTTTTTTATTTTATTATTTTAATGTTCTTGTTCTTTAGGAGGCAAGAAGCACTCACTATATTCAGTGGCAAACATAGACTCGTTTCGGGTATACTTTTCGTCATTGTGCCTTCAACGTTGGTTTATTAACCCCGTATTTCTTTCGCATCAATAGGCCCGTCGTACCACCGATGTCCTTTGAATACTCACTTAGTTGCTAAAATAATTTATTTCTGAAGTTTATAATAATGATATGTGGGGTTTAACGTCCCAAAACCACCATATAATTATGAGACACGCCATAGTCGAAGGCTCCGGAAACTTCCACCACCTGGGGTTCTTTAACATGCACTCAAATCTGAGCACACGGGCCTTCAACATTTCCACCTCCATCGTGAAGTTTTAATGGGTATTTCTTATTTATTATTTTATTAATAAATAATATATTTCTGAAGCGAACGACACGAAGGTAAATGACACGTCGAAACACGATTCTCATGATATGCGTGCCATGTAAAACGTGATGACATGCTACGCTCATAGTGCACCCACGGTCGTTTCGCTGGCTTCACATATACTAAACATGGTATCGAGTGACGTTAATAGACGACAGAGGCATATGGCGTGTTCAAACATCATAATCATGATATGGAAGTCATGTACGACATAATTTACGTCCACCTTGTAACGATGTGCTGATTTTAAAGTGACATATCAACTTCCTCATTCCTGCTTCACATATCATTGATTCCCGTTGTACATAGAATCTGTCAATTTTTTCTAAAACAAATTTAGTGCATGCAATAAAAGTTTTGAAATAAATATCAACACCCCAAGACTCTAAAACATGATCATCATAAAAAACTTCTGACACTTTATTGCTTGGGTTCACTTTTGTACTCAGTGGAACGACAAAAAAAATGAAAGAACATGCCCGTGGTTTAAAAACAACGCCTAAATTTGTCAGCTGTCCTTGAGGCCATGCCGAGTTCCATCGTAATCAATTGAACGCAGCGCGCTATGGGGTGGATTTGAGTTTTTTTGTTGTCTTTTTATATATTAAGTGTCACCAGAGCTCAGAAAGATTTCGAGCTTATCCCGAGTTTCACTAAGCTCGAATCATTCTGTATTTCGCGCGAGCTTCTAGGAAGGACAAATTATGTGACGCTCTATGAAACCTGCGCTGAACTCTCTGCTCCCTTTCGCAGTTCTGTCAGAAGAAAGCATTAAAGTGTTCTGGGAAAGAGAGCGAGTATACGCAAAGCAGAACAAGAACACTTTAAGTGAAAAGTTCATAAAATACAACAATGAATAAAAGTGGGGAATCCGTGCCAGGAAAAAAACATGACCTTCTGCTTTGAAAGAATTCAGCACATTGAGATTCAGAGAAAAAAAGTCTTCGAAAAATATCTTAAACACACCAGCGTGATTTCGTTGTCAAGCATTAAATTTTAGAAACGACCATTCAATGATAAAAGATTGCACTATTTGTACGTTCGATAAGACGCGTACGTCTATACGGCCTGAACAGAAGCAAAGCAAGCCGAGTGCAAGGCGAAGGCCGTATACCAAACAACGCCAATTTATATCGTGTTTTCATTAAACACCGTGAGCTTCAGAACGCTGCAACTCTGTATCACATTTAAAACAGGGTGCTTGAAATCGTGCAGCAATGAAAATTCGTATGACCAAAATGTCCGCATAGGAAGTTGGTCTCACGATCAATACGCATGAGATGCGAAAGCAAAAAACAAAATGCAGAAAGTAGAGCAAATGTGCCTAAATGTAGAATATACTAAGGTGTGAATGATTTATTTAACTATGCGAGACCGATGCAACAAAGGCCTGTGATAACAACACATTGCACTTACTCGCTTATCACCAATTTTTCATACAGATTCAAATCTAACGATTCCTTTCATATTGCGAAGAATGACAAACGACACTGGTCACGCAGCGGCCATCACTTTCTTCTATGTCATTTTCTTTTTCATACGCCCTTACAGGAGTTGCATATCAAAAATATTAGTAAATCATTTCTCTTGGCACCACAATCTCTACAGCTTCCTTTAGATGGCATTGCTCATAGTAAATCATTTAGATTGGTAATGATAGAAGTGAATAAAAGTGTTGTTTAAGGGTTTATAAGGTTCGATATCTCTCGTAGGAGATTTAATTAAAGTAGTTACTAATGCCATGCACATATGTACGCGTCAAAGCATTATTTAGCGAAGGTTTTGTAAGAAATAAATGACTTATAACAGCCGTTAAATGTGCCGATGGGTCTTAAGTTACTAAAATGTAGCCCAATACCGCTAAATAGTTCATCCGATGTATTTTTTCAGCCTGGAAGACACTCAAGTAGCATCTTTTTATACGAAGCACTTTTTAACGAACTTTTATCTATCTATCTATCTATCTATCTATCTATCTATCTATCTATCTATCTATCTATCTATCTATCTATCTATCTATCTATCTATCTGAAATCTATCTATCTATCTATTTATTTATCTATCTATCTATCTATCTATCTATCTATCTATCTATCTATCTATCTATGTAGCTAGCTTGATACGCCTGGGTGCTCACGTGGTCATTTTTACTTGATACGCGCCAAACTTTGGAACAACGCGATGAACAGGTCACTAGATGAATAACATAAAATACTTGTCGCCTACTTCATGCGAAGCTTAACTTCGCACATAGCCATATACCACGGCCCAAGTAATGTGGGTATGGGCTACAGCGTTTGACAATTGGAATCAAACCGGGAACAATAAGACACATTTGAAAATCTTTACGCGATCGCTCGCTTTATGGAGCTGGTATCACTGGCGGGGCAGGTATCGGTAATGGTTTTGGAGATGAACTATTCAGGGGAACGGAAAGATAAAAAATCCCACTCAGTGTTGGAATTGAACTCAGGTGTTCTGCGTAGTAGTAATGTATTGCCCCAGGAAGCTAGAACTTCAAATTGGTTAATTTAAAAAGACTATTTATAAGCCCCCTTCCATAGCAACGTTAACTGTGCTTGCACTGTTTGGTATCGGCGAATACGATGCAGATGGTTTCTGCACACCATCACCAGTAACGTGCACTCATTTCGATAAAACTGACAGCTGTCTTCTGACGTGAGTACCGACGTTATCTTGTACCACCGAACACAATACAGTCCATTCATTCCATAGCCGGGGGGGGGGGACGAAAAGGGAACGGTGTTTGTAGCTATTCTACCTCAAAATTTACCTCAAATGGGTACATTTGTCAAAGAGTTAAGGGCTTCAAAAAGAGTTGCCGCCCACTTCTAAAGATATTCCTTTTTATGGATTTGCCCACCAGATACATGTTACTCATAATGCCATAATGCGCAAAGAATTTTGTCCAAATCACCACGCTTGGGTCAGCACGATGAAATGTTCTCTATAGTACACCTGCCTGGTGCTTCGCATGGCATCGACTACCAGAATGAGTGGGACCTGCCGCACTTTATTAGGTAAAATTGCATACTTGTGAAATACCCCTTTAGAAAAGGAATGTAATTTCACGCCTAAGCTCTCAGACTGCAAATTGCATCCGCTGGCAATCCTTTTGCGATAATTTTACTTGAGCATTCAATGGGTAAAAATGAGACATTACAGTTTTTTTTCTTTTTGAAACGGTAGATCTAGGTATGTTAGTGAAGAACATATTCCTGATAACTTGAGAACTGCTCAACAGGTGGAACCAAATAAATGCATTGGACTCATCTGTAGCATGGCACTGTTGTGAAGACATAGTTTCAGACTGGGTTTTACCAAGTACAGTCATTAAGAGAGCAATGTACAGCCTTGTGCATTTCGTAGCATTATTGCTAGCTTCAAAGAAAACGCAGCTCGCACTAATGTGAAGAACTGGAACCCAGATTTTTCGGAGTTCTTGTATCTAATACCAGGCTTTTCTTAACTATGCCTAGGTTTGCATAGATATGCTTTGTTTTTGCTAGCAGTTCAAAGGATGATTGGACTTGGCTACCTTCTCCGGTTTTGGCCGGTTTTCAAAAGTACACACGCGTCACTGGACTTTAAGTTACGGGACAATTTCTTTAACTCACGTGACTAGCTGCTACATGGTTGTTGGCGCGAAGATGTCACTTGATCAGATGCGCAAATGTAGTCACGTTACTCCTTGGTACGTAATTTTATTATTGTGACTAGCAGTGGCGAATTTTCGCATAGCTTTGTTCACGCGACTACCTGTTAGATGATTTAGGCGTGAACATGTCACGGGAATACAAGTATAGGTATGGTGGAAACATGCCATTTTGCGAGCAGTTTCGTTGTGTTACGTCATATCAGGGACATGAGAATTAAGTTAACATGTCTTTAGTATCGTGACTAGTTGCTGAATATTGCGTTATGTGATTAGATTGTAGTCGCGATACTTGTTGTTGTAGGATATTGTGTGATTTTACTCATGCGTTGAGTTGTTACGTGTTTTTTGTTGTCATCTCCCTACCAAATACACGTTGCAATGTGTCATTTCACTGGCTGTTACGTAATCTTAGCCGCATGAATGGTTATTGCATGATGTTACGTGGTTTTAGGGGCGTGGCTACATAGGTAACATTTTGTGTTAAGTCGCATGACTAGAAGTTGCGTGATGTTACGCTATCTTTATTTACATAAACAGTGCTATTAGCCACGTGATCGGTTTCAGAGGATTTTAGTGTTGTCACTACTGGCAGTCTTAAGTTTCGTGGCTTTTAGTCACGTAACACACTCTTCTTTCATATTTATGACGTTCTATAGCCGAAAAAAAACGGCGTACGGTTTGTAGGAGCTGAGCAGAATAAGAAGATACAAATCGAGCACGTGCTAGGTAATTTCTGTTCGCACTATTTACCCGGCACAACGAAACAGTTTAACAGCTCCGATGGTAATATAGTTACATGCTCCATGAAGCAGAGAAATATCAAGCGTCTGGCATCCACCAGGCATTAATATTCGACGCTAATGAGTTACCTACGTTACCGAGTTAAGAAGTGACAATTTTATATTACTGAAAACCGGTCTCGCCGGCACAAAAACCGGCACAAAACCAGCACAAAACATCCTTACGCTTCCCCATCGAAAATTGAGTTGAACTGCGTTTCATTTGACGTAACCGAAACCTCACTAGGAAACGTTAAATGACCAACGCTCAAAACGTGTATTGCATCTAGTACGAAAATTGACTTGACTGATGCTGAAAACTGATGCCAAGGCTAGCCATGTTAATGCCACGAGCCTTCGAATTTCGTCGGGTTCTTACACGACATTGACTTTACCCTATACGAGGCTATGTCGAATTGATCATTTATGCATTGAGATATATTCCCCAGTTATTTACAAAATTGATTGATTGATTGATATGTGGGGTTTAACGTCCCAAAACCACCATATGATTATGAGAGACGCCGTAGTGGAGGGCTCCGGAAATTTGCACCACCTGGGGTTCTTTAACGTGCACCCAAATCTGAGCACACGGGCCTCCTTCATTTCCGCCTTCATCGGAAATGCAGCCGCCGCAGCCGGGATTCGAACCCGCGACCTGCGGGTAGTTATTTACCAAAAGCTTAAAGCATAACCAAAGTAAGACTTCGTGTAGGGATCGCACATGATGAATGCCTAAATAGTATAGATATAAATCCGGTTGACAGGCCCTGACACGCCTTTCACAGACACGTGGGTGTTCGCCATCAGCCCCAATCACTTCCGCGTCTCTGTGTGCTACGCACTGGTTTCGCATCAAGTATGTACACATAAATAAACTAATCACTTTTTTAACCCATAAAATTTGTGCTTCACATAACTTCCTAACAATTTTTCACGCTTCACATCAAGTGATTTCTTTCATGACGGCATGAATGCGAAAGTCCTACTTCTAGTGCACTTTTTCATTGTATGAAAATTATGTATCACTGACAGCTTCAAACATTTACCGATAAATGCTGCAGCCCTTTTTTATGCCGGAATGAAGCAAGCACTTTCTACTACTATGTTTCAAGACTACTTCTGCTCTACCTAATTGCATCATAGATGCTCCTGGCAGCTATAAAGTCAGCTGAGAGCAAGCGTCGTTGAAAAATGGCACTAGCGGAAAGTTGTCGGGAAGATAAGCCATTCTTGTAGACATTTATTCTAATTGCTGAGCTGCGAAGTTCCCCCATATCGCTAGCTGCTGTGAAAGGGCTCTCGTTTCACTCAGCCGTTGTAAATTCTAATCGATTCGCGTGATCAGCAGCCCACTTTTCAGCGTTGCATGAAAACAATTTTGTCGCAGCGAGCTGCTTCCGCGTTCCGCGCCACAACTGTGCGTCGTGAGGCTGAGTTGGCATTTTAGTGAGAACGGGGTGTTAGAGTTGAATTCATAAAATAGTCTGCCTCCTACTTCAGCCTACATTAACGCTCAGAAGGGCGCGCATGCACGCGTACGTGCTGACATACACTTGTTTGAGAGCGAAACAACGACGGCATCCAATTTGTCGCGGAGCTCGGCCCTCTTATGCGAATAATTATAAGCAATTTATTCTGTACGTTTTGTTGCGTTAAATATGACATGTAACTTGGTTTGTTGTGGCCCCTAGATGTAGAGCATCACCCAACCCTTTCGGAAGCCTTCATGACGAACACTTAGGGTGTTCTGGTGTTCTACTTGTAGCTAATATTAATGAGACAATAACATTGAGAACTAACAGACGATCTCATTGCGTACGTGACCTCATTGCGAGATGGCAGCTGACCAATAGTCGCACGCATACCACCTCAAGACATCAGTAATGCCAGTATGACACCCTCGTTATAAATGAAGGAAAGTGTATTTTATGAGCTTGTTTTCTTGTTAGATACAATATTATTGAAAACTAGTAGACAGCAATGCCAGGGAAAGTATAGGAGGTGTAATTAAAAGTAACCGAAGTGTAAATGGGAAGAGATAAAAGTGGACGAAAACATGACAGGCCACCGGCAGCATCCGAACCTTCGACCCTAGTTAATATTGTGTTTAACAGTGAACGCTAGACCTTATGTATACTCTTCTTTATATTGAGATAATGTCATTTATTTGTGGAAATGAGAGTGGTTGATGCCATGCAAGTTCATTTCAGCTCGTGGTGCCATGATCTCACATGTTATTAATCATTATGAGCATGATGATACCAGCCACTGTGATTAAGAAAATTCGAAACACGGCTGTTAAGTACAGTAGGTGCTACAGAATGTACATAACTGAATGTACGATCAGCGCAAATTTCCGCGCTTCATGTTCTGCAGCTATTCGAAACGTGGCATTAAGACGCAAAACTTAAACTACTGGATAACGTTTTCTTGCTTTTCTTTTCATTTTTTGAATTGCTATGAGTGTGTCTTCGTAACAACCGTATCTTTCGTCAAACATGTTAGTATTTGCCACGTCACCAGAAGAGACGCCAAACAAAAGAACACTGCTACTCACGTTCGGGCCTGTTAGATGACGGTCCTTGGCCGACCAGGTTTGTGTTGCACTGTTGTGAATCTAGGATGAAGTCAAACAAATTACTCTAAGTTTATTTTTTGTTAAACTTCTGAAACAGTTACTGTTCTTGTATAATAGAGCCATATTAAACGAGACTGGCAAAAAAAGGGTCACTTAGACATTGTATCAGAAGAAACGAAACTGACACTTGGTTGATCAAGTAACCAAGCATCTAAAAATCTTGAAGCCAGTGTTTTACCCAGAAAAGGAAGCTAGTCCAGTTGGGTTTGAAAAACAGTGACGTGCAAGGAAACATGTGAACTTTCAAAAGTAATAGACGGTGGTCATCAGACGCACTACTCCAGCCTCTATTGTTCTTATATAAGTTCCTTATGCCAAAGCGCTGTCTTTCCAATAAAAAAAACAATACAGGGGATCGCCCACATAATGCTTCATCGAAATTTTCCTCGCTGTTGAAAACAAATTACCCACCAAGCTCTACAGTTTATCGTCGTTTGTCTGTGACATCAATGAGCATCTCAAATTGTGCAAACTTTCGCAATTTCCGCAAACCTACCACCTTCGAATAACGCGTATGATGCTCTGCCAACTGAGTGAGCATGGCGGCTATTTCCAGTTTACTTTATGGCGTGTATGTTCTTAGGATACGTTTTTTTTAAACATAAGTTCGTTGCCTCCTGCCGCGCAGGCGGCAACTTCTTTTCACGTTTTACCTCTAACGACTGGCCTTCATCAAACTGAATCTGCTGCACGGGCCACTTGCTTCGTCCTCTTTCTGCCATTTCACTATCAGTTTTGGCCATGGCGACGTGGCCAGCATTGAAACTAGACGAGATTCACCATCCCCGATTTCTGCCGCCCAGTTGAGCGCGTCCGAACGTGATGAGACCATGAGGCGAAAGCTAAGCACCCGGCGTGTGACAAATGAACGCGCCTTTCCTTCCTTACGCGAGCAGCTGCTAACAACACTTTGTCTTCGTCCCTGGAAGCAGTGGCGCAGGCCGCCTTTTTTCTATAATCTTGCTTATTTCTACGTCCTACCCAACAGTGCCCATACCATCCTTCCTTTAACGCCTCACCGTCCAAGAAATCTCGTCGTTGACAGCAAGGTTGCAGGGACGGGTCGGGGTAACCACAACGTGGCGCCAATTCGCTTCCAGGGATGATGAATAGAGGAACGGCACGAGGTCACCACAATGGCTGCTGCTAAAGTCGCCAGCAAAGCAATGTCTCTCGTAGCGTGGCCGAGTGTGATGAAGTAGCGGTAACTAGTGCAGGAAACTCCGGGGCTTACGCCCAACTTGCTACTTTTCTTTCTTCCATCCTGGTGAAAGGCAACACTGAGATTCTAACTCGATTTAAATGCTATGTTTTAGATATCTCTTGGTATTGCCGTATGAGGCTTGTTGACCTTCTCGTGTTGTATCTTTAATAAACAGTGCTACAGTAGACGTATACGCTTGACAACGCCTGAATTGGTCCACTCGACATCTCGAGACCTTAGTTCCATGCGTGCTCACACAATACAAAAAAGAATTAACGGGTCAAAAACACCAGCACCGATGTGTCGCAAGCGAAATAGTTAATACGTTATTGGTTGAGATAACTGAAGGCGTGCTCGAAATTGTTTTCTTATCTGTATTTCAACACAAAGGAAAACAAGTATGGGGGTTAGGAATGAAGCAACACAAAGAAGTAACAGCACTGACACAGGGCGAGTGAGTTTAATGTCAATCTTATTGATCAATTTTTTAATAATAACAATGAACGATGGCTTGAGCAAGCTTTAAGCTAAATTATAATATCTGTATGTGCTCGCCTCCGTCGGAATATCGCTTATGGCTTCAAGGTCAGAAGCATTGTAACCCAAAAAACCTCCGTTCAATTCATTTATCAGCTCCTAACGTTGAAACTGAAAGCATGTTTCTTCGATTTTTTTTAAGAGCAAGGAAAGTCTCTCAATTTTTTTTTCACATAAAGGGTGGCACGTCAAGTTAACACAATTTTTTATAGTTTTTAGGCAGCTCGAAACAACATCTAGTATATATTTTTTGCTAAATAAGAAAGAAAAGTGCAGAAGATGAGAGGGCTTGCCCAGGGATGCTATTAAGGCACATCGGTGAACAAAACCGGATGTCATCAAGGATGTGTGTTAATAAAAAATGAAAGGGGATATAGTGAAACCAATACCGCTTACAATCTGTCAGGATACCGTTGAAGCCATTCTCCCCTTCGTAAATGATTGAAATAACTGAGTGTTATAGGTTACTGAAACTTGCCTAGAGCTAGCTGTAAAGATTTTACCTTCTATTTTAAATAGCAAATCTGTTTCTTCTTTATTATTTTATTTGAAAAAAAGAGGTGACTGATGGGTGGTACAAATAGAACTTATTTCAAAATATTCATAAGCATTACGCAATACAATCAACGTAGTGAGAGAGCTGAGACATTGTTTCTTCTTTATTGTTGTTGTTTTTTTTAAAGTCAATATCAGTGAAAAAATTACACTAAGAATTTAGTTTTCTTTGTCTCCTTTGCGATTCGCCAGACTTATAAAGAAAGTCATAAAACAATCTAGTTCAATACTGTTCCTACAGACGACACATATCTTTTTACATGAAACAAAATGTCATCAAGCGCCGGGTAGTCTTTAGCTTCTTAACCATAGGTTAGAAGAACATTCCTGATACAATAAGGCGCCTGATGAAAACTAATATATTATTACAAAATATAGACCCGGGCACATGCTAATTAACTATATTGTTAGGACAGAAGCAGACACTACGTGAGTTACCAAAGCCGCCTGTTCTATTCTTTCTCTTTCTCTTCATCTTCTATTAAATGCAAAGCATTTCTTGGCGAACTACGACGAATTTGAGCGTATCTATTTTGCCATCTAGCCGCTTACGTTTGTATGCTCTCGTGGTTACCGCCTTAACTTGGCGTGCACAAAAATTAGCATGGAAGGGTAAGATGGTTCTACGAATATGACGCGCTGGTCAAGACATGAATAATGTCAAAATCCCGTCGCGTACGTGGTCTAAAATTTCCCGCAAGAGAGTGGAACATACCCACCAGCGGGTATGTGCCGATTTTATGTGGTGATGTGCCACAGGTGATAGACACTTGGTATCTACACAGGAACGACGTAAACACACATTCTCAACCTTACAGCGCGAGCGTCAAGAAATACCTGACATGGGTATCGTCAACTCGATGAATGCAAAGAATAAATGTCAGGGTCCCGGCTGGAATCGAACCCAATCATTGTGCGTGGCAATGAAGCATTCTATCACAGAGCTACGCCAGGTCTAAGAACTACTTTTCAAACAGACGCTAATCTTCGTGAAACGTCAATAGTGGTTTCAGTGCTGCTTGCCCAATTTTATAAACATTACATATGTACTCCTTTGATACAGCCGTCACGTCAGGTTAAAGTCCATTGGTATTAGTTGCCATGTGCTGAAGTTGGTGTATGTAGCAGTGTCCAGGACCACCATCTTCGCGAGCATCAGAGCTTGATATCAGCTTCAGGCGTTGCTAATACGCATGTTACAGATGTTACAGTTGGCATCGTTGCGCAAGTGCAAACAACTGGTTATATAAACATCTGCAACTCTTCAAAATATCTGTGTGTGCATCATTTGTACATACATTTAGCGTCATTTCATGACGTGTCGCTCAATAAAAAAGTTACAACACGGTCCCCTCCGTACGCTTCGCATAGCGACGATTCCCAGGTACGTGGGATCTGCCGAATTTTTTTCATTTGGTAATTCTAATGCCATTAATTAGGCAACGCCGTTTTGGGGACAGATAACCATTCAAAACGAATCACCTTTATTTGTGAATATGTCAAACTTCAAACACAGATCGGGCATGAGCTGTACAGCCGTCACTAAAATTGTCCGACTCCGAGCCAATACTCTACAATTCTGACTTACGTAGAGACTTCCCTTTCGCATGCAGGGGTTGAGCGTGAACACAATATATTCAGCTGGTACAGTAAAGGCATCAATAATAGATAGATGCTGTGCTTCTTGCAGACTCTCAAGGCAAGTACGTCTAGATCTTCCTTTCAATTCTGGCTTAGAACAAATGCGCCATCCCAGGTAGCGGCGACGATCAGGAACCAGTAGTCCCTGCCCCACAGTGAGTGCCCTACCCGGTAACTGCAGCACCAGAAAGCTACAACCGTCAGGTCAGGAGGAGCTCTATGCAGAGCGCAGTGGTTTTGCGTGCTCCAGCAGGAGCCGTCGCCAGTGTTTGGCTCCAGAACCCCACCAGGAGCAGGTGGTAGGAAGTCCACGCACAGCATCCTGGTCCAGCGAGTGCCACGCATGCCACCTGCCCCTGGCCCGCCGTCTTGTCTTCTTTGTCGTCATAATCACACGTTCACACAAACATCTCAAAGTTTTTTCAACAGCTCACAGACATGAATTTCGCTCATAAATTCCGTTCATTCAGTACAATGAGTCAATGAAAACGCTGTGAAGCTGATTACGAAGAAAAAAAATGGAATGGTGCTTGAGGCTCTATTCTGACTTAGCGCGACGTAAGCTCCACGGAAAAATCACAGCAGCAGTCACTTCAACATCATCTTTTTTGTTGTCTTACTAAATTTAATTGTTTCTTGTTGCAATGAGTCTCAATTTTTCTCCCTAAGATAAAGTTAAGAACAGCCAAGAGCACTAAACAAGAAGAAAATGTGACGCGCCACTTTGCCATGATAAGCTTCACACCTCACCCGCCTTTGTCGAGTTGTCATGGTAGCAAAATTTATTCGGCATCTATTTGCATACTCCCTCAGAAGTGGCGCGAGAATGAATGTGCAGTCCCAGCGAAGCAAGCCTATGAAAGTATCGTCGAGCAGTCGCCACTAAGCTTTCTTGTGTGCATGCTGGCGCCTTTGTATTTCTTCTATGTACAATCTTTTGTAGTAATGTTGCCTTGAAAATGCCCTTGTATTCTTTTTCTCATTTTTTTTCTCTCCCTGCAAGTTTCTTGCTGTCTCAAGTGGCGTCTCTGAGAGGCGATGTGCTTGCTGCAGTATTTCGTGCAATACTTGAGGGTTTCGAACATCGGAAGACACTGGCACTCAAGAAAAAATCTTCAAGTTTACCAGAGGGAAATGTAACTGATGGAGGCTTAGCATTCCTCTTAGATGGAAGCCGTGCATTGAAAAAGAGGAACCGCGGAATAATAAACAGAGAAAACAAAACAGAGAACCATGATTCCAGCAAGAGACATGAAATATGTCAGAAAAAAAAGCGTCTCATCTGGTGCAACGAAACCTGGCCGCACAAAGTATTCGGAAAACTCGCGGCAGAAAAATTACACAAGAAAGGCCCCTCATAAACTAAAGCTCAGTTCTACTCGCCTGTTATTTTGTCTCTGTGTATTTATTTCAATTTTCCATTTACTCGTTTACGCAGAATCACGTCCGGGGCTTACATACGCTGTGAATAGTGGGACATGACTTTTAAAATCACCTTTAACTCTTTTGCCTAATCTATATGAAACTCTATGCTTGCGTTATCACGGTTTTATGTACGCTGTATAAATATGTAACTTCTTCACGTTGCCAACAATTATTTGAACAGCATGAGTTCGCATGCAGGCATAAACTGTCTGCGCAGCTGGTGTTTGGATAAATATTGTACGTCTCGAGAATCTAGCAGGGTCCTTCCCCAAGTGCTACATTCATGCAACAGCTTGGCGTTTTTGTCTTTGCTGTAGTCATTTAAAAAATGAAGGATATAAATGTGCACAATGGCGTACTCATGAATTCTTTATGATTATGAAATGATAAGATTTGTGTTACAATGCTATAATTTTCAGGTGCAATGAGATGCCTTAGAAATGCCATAAACCAGAAAGACCGAGAAATTATTTTATGGGGATTCTCAAAACTGCCCACAATTGTTTCACTGATGACTTCTGTAGTATTGCGCCAAAGGTTTACCGCTTCAACCCCGCATAGGACAGTTGCCGAGAGGTTGTGATTGCATCAGACCCGAATTCCGTTTGGTAGTGTGGTGAGTCTGTGGGTTGAAAAAAGAAACGATGCTAAAATGGTCGTACAATGAAAAAAGTTGTTTGCTGACAATTTCTGTACAACTATTTACATCAGAAAAAGATAAGGGTTCCGCGACAAGCAATCGGGATGACTCATTAGCCAGGGCCTTTACCAACAAGCGTGGCGAACGAACCACTAGCCCAAGCCTCACATCCTCTTTTTCCACTTAGCACCTTCGTTTTCAACTCTCACAGTGGCCCCTTCTTCATTAAAAGCGATCACACACACGAAACAAGCCCACACATTGGAATCAACCAGCGACACACACTGATCCAGCCAGCCAGCCAGCCGGCCGACCAACCGATGCTGCGCTTCTTGCGACCGACCGGTCGGTCGGTCGGTCGGTCGGTCGGTTAAGGCAAGTGCCACGTCTGGATCCTGCTTTCAATTCTGGCCGAGAACAAATACACCATCCCAAGTAGCGGCGGCGATCACGAACCAGAGGTCCAAGTCAGTCGGTCGGTCTGTCGGTCGGTTGGTCGGTCGGTCAAAAAAGTGGCTTGGTGGAGTTACTGGTTTAGCATACTCAAGTTTTACCAGCTCAAAAATACACTGTAAAAGGACGTTGCAAGCGTTGATTTCTAACTAAATATTTATTGTCAAGAGGGCTGTTAGTATACCCGAATGAACTGAAAACACAGGGAAAAAATGTCAGATGTAAAGATACAAAATATCAACAATTACTGAGTCTGCCACGCCGACTTGAAATTTTAGTTGGAAGTGAGCGCTTCTCCCGTTATTGTCCTGTCCGCCGTGTGTTTTTTTCGTGCTGTTAAACCTTAAGTCGGTTGGTCGGTCGGTCGTTCGGTCGTTCGGTCGGTCGGTCAGTTTAGGAACTTTATTTGGTCCTAAGAAGACGAGAATGCCCCCGTCAGAAGGTACCATCCGGCGGCCGCACCCACGATGGTGCTGGGAGGTTCACGCTCTCGGCGACTTCGCGGGCTCTATGGACAGCCCTAAGCTGCTGGTCCTTTGCGGAGCTATTATGATGTACTGGAGACAGTCTTCCTGCGTAGAGGGGGACCCTGAGCCCCCACGCAATTAGTGAAACTGTCACAGCAATTGTTGAACTGTACACCTCTGATGACCACAGCGCGGGCAGCGTGGATCTATTTCTTCTATGTATTTTGAACGGAGATGGATCTGTGTTCACCTGTAACATTTGCAGGCTGATTGCCTGTGGTCTGTTTAAGGCTGGGTTTCGAAGCTTAAACCTTTGACGGCCCAGTTGATAGTGCTCACAGATCTCGTTGAAAGTGAGAAGAGGATCCCTTGGCCACTTCCTTCCCTAGGCCTACGAGTGCTAACTTTTGGTGTGGTGGGTAAAACCTCGCGCCTGGGAGTGTGAAAGTTCGTTGGCGTTAGGAATGTGTACGCTCTCTGACACAAAGGGGAGTGTAAGCTGCGGAGACAAGTTGGCGGACGTCTTGTGAAGTCTCTCCTCAGAGGGGCAGAAAAGGCTTGACGGGGACGTAATCTCTCCTTTCAAGACCTTCAAAACAAGCCAGGACCGCAGGCGATCCTAACATCTCAAAATGGCCCCTTGTGGAGGTGGCGCCAGCTTTGGTGTCGTGCTATTTCATTTTTCTTAACTTCCATTTTGTTCTACAAGTTTTGTTCAGCTTATGTGTTACCGCGTTTGCAGAGTGACATGCTCTGTGTAGAATTTAATGTATGCAGTTTCATTTTGTGTAAGGTTAGACATTGCATATATAGTATTTTTTTCTTTCTATGTTTGTAAACCATCATGCGAAAGGCGTGTAATTGAAGAAAGTTCTTTTATGGAATAAAGAAACAAATAAATAAATAGTCTTGAACCCTAAGGCGGCGTCTGTGAAAAGCAGCGCAGGTTTCCACAACGATGATATGCTCGCTGTTATGCTATTCCTGTTGAGCATGATTCCTGACACAAATGAGTTTCAGGGTTAACATTTTTACAGCAATGTAGCACTTCTCCACACTCTGACTGCAAATGTCAGTGCGATATATTCTTCTTGCATCAAACGATGTTCAACAATGCGTTGTAAGAAGCTTCAACAATCATGATGTTAAAGTGTATACTCGATACGAATAAAGCAAACAAAAAAGGAACAACGCAATGCTAATAACCATACAAGCACGTTCTGACAATTACGCCAGTTAGAGCGCGCTGAAATATTTGGTTGCGCTGCCTCTGTGATTGGCTCATTTTAGCGCAAGCGATGATGTCTTATGGTGATGTTCTGGTGTGGCATCTTGTTCTCTGACGTCCCACGACGATTCTTCGCCGGCATCATCGCTGGAGGTCATCCCTATATCCATCTCACAATTGCGATGTCCCTATGACGTAATATTGACGTGATAATGACTTCAGAAGTGCTGGTGGTCTGTGAGATTAGGATGACGCCATAGTGATGTCAAACATCAGGATGGTTTTTTGTGTCACTCATGCTGACACAGCAGAAATGAAGCACTGAGGCCGCCGATGTACACTTTTCACGCTTGATATGGCATTTAATGCTATCGCTTCCATAAGTGCTGTCCATTTGACTCAATCTTCTTAATTCTATTTAGTATAACACTACAGTGCCTCAAAGCAGCCGTGATAGAGTAGGCTGCGGTGTCGTTTACTGTGACGGCGTCAGTCTCACAGCAAAGAAGTAGAAGTACTTATGTCCATAATTGTGGTAGCTGTACTTTTGGGTACCTATACTGGTTGTTATTTATTCTTTTGTTGTTTATGTGTGTACTAATAAACGAGGAAGTGAAGGAAAGGAAGGACAGGGAGGTTAGCCAGCTCCCAGACCGAGTGGCAACCCTGTGCTAAACGTACGTGTTGTGAGAGAAGGACGCAGTACCTTCAGGAAAGAATGCAACGAAAATGAAGAAACTTCAAATGACCATTCGGAATGATTTACGGGAAGTAATACGTAGCAAACAGCCTTTATTTTCCTGAGGCGTAGAGAGTGACTACTTCTTTTCCCGATATAGTTACTTCAACTGCCCTAACCAGGTCCGCAAAACTTCAGCTTTGTGGACGCCTTATTAACAGAGCACCTCATTGAGTACTCGCTCAATATTTTCGGAAGGTTTTATCACTACTTTTTTGCTGACAATTGCCATTTTCTGCAAGTGGAATTTGGAAGCGAAGAAGTTCCTGGGTCTAATGACAAGAGAGGAGTAGAGAGAGCACATTGTTTCGACATAATCCTCACTCATTTCTTTCCCATCAACTCCCTGGTGTCAACCCGCACATGCATATAAATAACGGCAACAATTAGCTTGTCTCAGAATTAGTGCCAGTCACTTGAGTTTTCGGCAGGTTTCTCTGGCATTTTAATTCATTTTTTATCTTGCGCTGAAGCTACAAGCAATTTCAAATATTTAAGACCATGAATGACGTTTCGCCACTCGGACCACAACTCTTGTGTCTGCTTTTAATCTATTTTAGCACCAGCTTCAAGTTTCGTAATTCCTCGTCTAATGCCTATTCCCCTTCGCACAAGAACTAAGAGGCTGTAGCATAGAATTCTTGTAGTTGCCATTGCCGCATGCTGAGTTGCAGAGTTGATATTCGTTAAGTAGTGGTGTCATGAAAATAGCGTACTTCACTGCTAGAGCACGAAAAATCCAAAACATCATTGAAAAATAAACGTACATTTGAGTAAATATATAACACAACTCTGAGTACCAGGAGACATTGAACCCAGGAAATCTTCGTGGTTTATCCCAAAGCCGCGCCACGATCTAAATGGTGTCTACAAAAGAGCCTATGCAAGCATACTGCAGATTCGATCTCCTATTGACATTTGCAATATTTTGTAATTGCCTGGTCAAATTTTCGTAGCGTAACACGAAAATTTTGAACGGAATGGGTGGTAATATGGCCAACTCATTGCGATGTGCTCACACATTTTTCACCACTAGAAGCATGAAGCTATCAACAATGTGTGCAATCACGCGTAAATAAATAGAATCATATGAGCTACGAACTTCATTACCAATACATTCCTTAAGAATCCTTATAAGCACACTTCTTTGTTTCTTGCTGATATCATTTTCGCGTTATATGTCCGCAAAAACAGATTGTGAAACACTTTTATTTCATAATTTCAAACCTAAATCGTCTCGTTATTGAGAACTATTTTTGTTTTACATTCGATATCACTCGCATGAGACCCGAAAATGACATGGCATAAATATGTGCATCTTAGCAGCAAGTATGCCTTTTTTATCACCTCAACCAGTTGGAAACTAGTATGGATCAATGCACTTTCGCAGAGTTTTCGTGACTGAAACTCCACAAAGAAGCAAAAAAAGAAGAATCAACGTCACTAAATGCAGATGTAATCAACCTGCGAGAGTCAGTCATTCTGGTACAGTGAATTTTGTGCACGCCATTGCCGGGCCAAGATGAGCAAAGAAACACGGCCACGACAGCCTTTTATGCCACTCGCATGCGCCAACCGCAACAGCTGTAAGCATGGAGGTCACGTCGCTCACCATTATCAGAAAGGCATGCGGCTAGGCGACACGAGGCGTTAATGCGAAAAAAAAAGCAAACGTCAATGGGACGCTCCCAAGGCTACGTCGCGTTAACCTCCGCTATGTCATCATTCCCGTGACATCGCCATGGTCGAAGGCTGCCAATGTGAGCGTTGGCCAAAAGTTCAACACTGGCCCGTTTTCCGCCACACCCCCGCTCCAGGATCACGTGTCAATGAACAAGCCGAGTGCATGTAAATTCATAAAAACACACACGATGCTACATTGTTCATCCGTGCATATTTTCTCGAGCGCTATGACCATGTTGCGCACGCACATGTTGTGCGTAATTAAAGGCACTCTCTTCATCAAAACGTAGAAAACCATCCTCGCTTGCATGCGAGTTATCCTGCAGAAATGTGCAATCATTCACTAACTCAGGAGAACGATAACTGCGAAATATGCCTTTCTTTCTGATTGCTGCTGCTACTTTATTACATTTGTCTTTTTTGGCATCAGCTTTTCGCTGTGGAATGAGCAAAGAGAGGTAGCACCTAATTCTTCCAGTACTATTTTTGAAAACACCTTCTCCTACAACTGGTTGCAGAGCAAGGCCCAAGGAAACAAGCAATATTTAGAGAGACTTATCCTAGCTGATGTCCTAGTAGCCCATATTGGGGCTTCTCTGTTATCAGCAAATACAAAAGGAGCCGTCTCTGCAATTTTCTGGTCATAGCATGAGCAAATTGCGCTGGAACATCTTAATACGAAGTGACTAGTAAACATTAGTTAGGCAAATCGCATAGCAGGAAGCCTAGCTTTACAATCATGAGAGGTAGAAGAAAAAAATATCCGAAAAGTAGGAAGGTTAACTAGACTAAGTCTAGTTTTCTACTCTATACGGGTGAGAGGGGAATGAGGGAGAAAGGGAGAGAGAAAGAAGGATATACCCATTGCACATAACACACACCAGACGCACTGATCAGGTTTAACAGGTGGTCGCACAGTGACGTTGCCCTCAAGAATTGTAGAAGGGCTCGTGTGGCTTTCTGGGCTGAAGTGCGTGAAGGCCACGCACCCAAGATCGTCTCCAGAGTAAAGGGTCGATCATCCAGCCTCCTTAAGGCACCCTGGAGAGTCCGGCATTCTCTGGACCCGCTGGCACACGACATGGTCGAGAGTTTCTTTATAATTGCAGTTATAACAGTTGGAGGTGTCAGCCATACTAATTAAGTTACTTAATAAATTGGTGAAGGCAACGCTGACCCACAACCGACACAGCATTGTAGCGTCCCTTCGCGAAGTCTTCGATGGCAGCTGTAATTGGAGTAGTAAAGCGAGGTTCTGTGGACGTCGAGTGAAGTTCAGGGGAAGATTCTTAGTTGTATTAATATGCGTGACGTTGCGAAGCTCTTTTGCGACATCAACTCTTGGCAGATGTATGAGCAGTGTGGGTGCTCCGTCACGGGCACAACGGCCAGTACAATCATGAAAGAAGTCTGTGGCTCGTAAAGGCATTCCGCTATGCCAACGAACACGCTCGAAGACTACGGCGAACGACGCAGGACCGTCTCTTGCGTTCGTGCGTGTTCGCTAGTATTACGGAAGAATTAAATGTTACCAACTAGTTTAACTAGGATTGATAGAACACACACAATTACGGATTTTTTTGTGCACATAGTAAATTTGTGGGAACATACATTAGGCACGGAACATGAAGCTCTTTTTTGCTTTACACAGTGTAATGAGATTGTAATTGCCTGTCAATTATGCTTGCTTTTTTTGACAAATTTACCGTATGTAGATGGGTAAGAGGATGCGTCGCGAGAATAATTACGTATCGGAATGAAACAATGTGTTGTAAGATGGAAGCGTGCACAAACAATTCCACTCGTGCCATGTTGCTTCGCAGAAACATCACTTTTTTTCTACCACGACTCGCTTTTTTAAAAGGCTTCAGCATGAAATAGGGTGCCATTCTAACCCTTTAATACCTGAAATATAAAACTGTTATACAAAACTCAAAATTCATTTGATTTTCAGCTTTAAATTATAATCTTTACTAGATTCAGCAATTCAGTGATCTAGCAGTAATAATTCACATCTTTTATGTATGCCGAGTATTTTCTATATCCCTCGGAAGCCAAGATTTTGGAACAAAACGTTCTTCAGAACTACGTAACGTATTGTGTGCCAACTTCTGGGTGCGTACACATGATATAATTTACGTCACCCGCGCGAGAAAAAAACGAAGTTAGACATGTTTCCCGCGCTTCACGCTCTACACCATCAGAAACAAATTATTAGGTTCTTACATAAATACCTTAAAGAAGATGCGCTGCACTTTACATTCAGCAAGCTACATTCCCCGTGAGTACTTGATAGCCAGCATTAGAGGTGGCACGCTTGCGTGACTTGCTAACCTGAAGTTTTTCGGTATGTCGCGCTTGCGCGACACTTGGCATTAGAGGGGCCCTGCGACATTGTTTCACAACACATTTTTCATCGTTTCTGCTGGTGCTGTGGAACGCGCCGATATCATTGCGCACATGGCAACGTCAAAATTGAATCTGTCGTCATTTCAATTCACGAGACGAACTACTTTGTTTTAGACTACGGCAACACACATCGACTATTTTTGTTATTGGAAGTGACCTCGTGTCGTGTGAGGTGACGACAAATACCGTTAGTTTTTTATTGGTTTGATGCCAGAAATAGCGTGCAATATTCATACGGTGGCCGCTAGGCTGTACAAGTGAATGGTAAAAACAGCAAAAACATTCTTTACACTTTCTCAAAAAGAAATTATTCCTGTTTTGAAATTTTGTATTTTCAGAACAACGAACACAAACGCTTAGTCTGCGAACGAGGCCCTCTATTGTACGCCGGCAACTATAAGTGGAAATGTATGCCGTGTTTTTAGCGAGCCAAAATGCAACAAGTGGAGGGCGCCGGCGTTTCCGTAGAACGCATCTTACATGCAAGCCGAGAAGAGACCCTGGCCAAAGGTTATGTATATATCTTACCCAGGGTGACCGAGGGAGCGTCTACTACCTGTTGCACGTGGTTCACAGTAACCATGCTAACGACGCCGTCCAAAAAAGAGCGGTAGCGAGGTATTGTATGAAAGCCACGATGAGGTAACATTACCGGAATGTTTTGATTTTATTTGATATGTGAAGTTTAACGTCCCAAAACCACCATATGATTATGAAAGACGCCGTAGTGGAGGGCTTCGAAAATTTCGACCACCTGGAGCTCCTTAACGTGCACCCAAATTTGAGCACACAGACCTACAGCAATTTCGCCTACATCGAAAATGCAGCCGCTGCCGCCGGGATTTGATCCCGCGACCTTCGGGTAAGCAGCTGAGTACCTAAGCCACTAGACCACTGCAGCGAACTTCCGGAATATTTTTATGAGACGCGCGCTGTGATTGGACGTGGTCTTTGATGTCTGCAAGCGAGTTAAGTGTGAAATTGAACATTTCTCGTCATCTTCTGCTCACGTTTTAACTTTGAGGACTCATACCCTCACTTTACATGCATCAATTTTTATCATTCTTGTAGCATTCGTCTGAGTAATTATCACTGCACGCATTCTGGTGCTAAATGAGGCAGTTTGAAAAGTGTCGCAGGGCCTTTTTACAGGGATAAATACATAACTTACGATAGCGGAACCATGAAATGATAATTGGATAAAAAAAGTAAGCCATATACCTTTTTAAAATCTCTTCTACAAACGAGATGAATGAAAAGGTACGATGACGTCTGAGCTAAAGCCTGGCACATCGGTAGAAACGCTATTTAATTCGATAAATTGATTGTGTCATTGACTTCTGAAAATATCCGCAAAACCGCC
This sequence comes from Rhipicephalus microplus, assembly GCF_043290135.1. Taxonomy (NCBI): domain Eukaryota; kingdom Metazoa; phylum Arthropoda; class Arachnida; order Ixodida; family Ixodidae; genus Rhipicephalus; species Rhipicephalus microplus. The sequence continues at coordinate 186,798,560 of NC_134700.1, read as the reverse complement.
GCCAGCCTGAGTGCAGCATAACATGCGAAGGTGACACATGTCAGAGGTTTATTCTCTCGTCCAACACTCCTTACCCTCTTTTTTCGGAATTGCCAAAAAGAGAAAGATATGTCTTGGGACACAAACTGTCTTCTCCTGGCGGGTGGCGTAGAGTATGATTGTCCTTCATTAGCTTTTGTTGGTCTGTATGTATGTATTGATGTCAAGGGGGAGGGGGTACCTAATTTTGAATTCACAAGTGACGCCGCTACTTTTTCCTGCAGCTCCCCATGTTACTTCTTCTGTGACATCTCCGAGAAAAAGAACAGCCTGTTCAAAACTTTTCCTCAGGCAACACTGCTGTAGGTTTAGCACAACCAGGGAGTGCGTTTTCACAATTGCATTGTCGTTTGGTTAATAAAGAGTTCATATAGTTAAACTATACGTATTGTGTAGATATACAATGCTGCCGTATTACACATTCTCCGCGTTCAGATTCATGAAGGCAAGTGCACGATGTACTCACCGAGCGAGGTTTAGGTGCTTCCGGCAAACCCTTGAGCTGGCACCGGAACAACTGTAGAAGCTTGAAAATTCCATTAAAACTACGCATGTATGTGCATATATATGGTCTCATCTCTGGCGACGTTTGAGCTAATCTGATGTTTGCCTTTGAGTACTGTACAGGTAATGCAGTTGCAGGGCACCTTTATCCGCGGAGGATCTCTTGTTAATAAATTGGTGCAATGTGTATTCCGCCAAAAAGGACAAATGTGCATTTATTTGCGCTTTACCCTAGATTCTTATATTTGTTGAACTGCTAACAAGTCCCTTTTAAAAATGAATTTATTAATGCTTGGACGAGTTGAGTGCACGAAAGAACATGTACAGGAGAAAGAGGCGAACACCCACGGGCGCCTGTGTGCGCACGCCTCTCTCGCATGTCCACGTCCTTTCGTGCGCTCAGCTTGTCCAAGTATGACAAACCGAGAAGGCCACATAGCCGCCATCATCGTTTTTTCTCAGTGGTTTATGTGTGGTCAATACAAACATAGTACTTACGAATTTTTATGAAGAATTTTGTGAAGGAAAGAAGTATCTTTTTTTTGGCTTCGAGAATTGCGAATTTAAGGAAAGCGGCAGATATGAATTTATTGTAGTGATGATTTGGAGTTAAGCACATTCAGCGTCTTTTGTTTTGTTTTTTCATGTAGATGTGTTTATTTTCAGCGTTTAGCTACAATGAGTACTAATATTGTTTGAAAACAATAAATACCAAAGGACACTTCACTCAGCATGCAAATAGGCACATGTTCTGAAAGCAGAAAATGAAACATTCGCTTGTTTGGATATGCGGCAGGACTTATTCAGCCAGCCAATTTTGTCAGTTGATATACAGTCCTATCAAATGACGATTGTTGCGTCAACTTCTTCTAATAGTGTTGTGGATACACCACAGGAACTAAGACCGGAAGGACTTTGTGAAGACCTACTTTGTGCATATTGACGAGAATTCGTTAGCGTAAGAAAAAAACGCAGCACGAAAGACAAAACACAAGGGACAAGCGTCCCATGTGTGTATTTCTTGCGTGCTGCATTGTTTTTGCGCTAAGTAATACTATTTAACTGAGACCAACTTGCACCAATTTTTCGACGAATATTTTTTGTACAAAGATAACTTTATCATGCTGATTTAAAAAAAAAAACTTAGGCGATCTTTCACATCTCACGCAGGCTCATAGTCGCAGTCACGTGACAGCTAGTGAACGTGAAAATTGCGGACAAGGCTACTGATAAGATGTTGAGATAGGAAGGTCACTGACCGCGAAGCAGCAACGTGGCCACCGGCAAGCATACTCGTCCTTCTCAATAGGCTAAGACTTTAGCTTACGGGCACACAGATTGAAGATAATTATCTGACTAATATTTACATTCATAGCAAGCTGACACATAACAAGCTTGTTTTGATCTGGCTAAATAGGAACGGGTGGTAATGTTGATTGATATGTGTGGTTTAACATCCCGAACAACCACATAATTATGAGAGATGTCGTCGTGGAGGGCTCTGGAAATTTAGACCGTCTAGTGTTCTTTAACGTGCACCCAAACCAGAGCACACGGGCCTGCAGTGTTAGATGCGAGGCATTTTTTATCGAACTTAGGCGACTTTGGGCGTATCTATCTATCTAGCCCCTTACGTTTGGGTGTCCACGAGGGCACCCCCTTAACTTGGCGTAAACCAAAACTAGCATGGGAGGGTAAGATGGTTTGACGAATATGACGCGCTGATAAAGACATGAATAATGTCACCATCCCGTCGCGTACGTGGTCCCACAATTTCCGCCAGACAGCAGCACATACCCTCGGGCGGTTATATGCCGCTGGTACGCAGGTATGTGTCCCAGATAATTGACACTTAGTATCTACCCAGGAACGACGAGAACACACACGGGCAATTTTAACGAGCGAGCGTTAAGAAATACCCGACATCGGTAGCACCGGCCCGACGAATCGGTCCGAGCAGGAATCGAATCCAAGTATTCTGCGTGGCAGTGAAACATCTCACCATGGAGCTACACCATGTCTCGGAAGTTCTTTTCAAATAGACGCTAATCTTCGTGAAACGGCTATAGTGGTCGTAGTGCTGCCTATCCAATTTTATAAACATTACATATGTACTCTTTTAACACAGCCGTCACGTCGGGTAAAGGTCAATTGTGGTTAGTTGCAATGCGCTCAAGTTGATTTCTATAGCACTTTCCAGGGACAGCGTCCTCGTGAGCATCAGCGCTTCATATCAGCTTTCGGTGTTTCTAATACGCATTTTCCACTTTGCATTGTTGCGCAAGTGCAGACAACTAATTATGTTTACATCTGCAACTCATCAACCTATATCGGTGAGTGCAGGATTTGTACATATATAAGCGTCATTTTATGACGTGTCGCTCAATAAAACTATTGCAACACAGTCAGCTTCCCTCTGCACGCTTCGCATAATGTTGACTTCCAGGTACGGGGGATCTGCCAAGTTTTGGTCGCTTCCGTTAAAAATGCAGCTCCCACAGCCAGGATTTGATCCAGCGGCCCCCGGGTTACCATTCAGAAAAAAAAACAAGAAAGGTGATGACCAACCTATCAGAGGTTGTAGCGACATGAGGATTCTGAACGTAGGCTGAAGTTCGCTTTGTTAATCCTGACTCGCACTGATAACACGAGCATTTACAAGGCTAACAAAGTTTATCTTTTATTCTAGTTATTGATTCCACTTTTGTAAAGTAGACGTTTGAAAAATATAGAGGAAAACAGTTAGATACGAGTTTCTAAACACAGAGTGATCAGTTACAAGTGTCGTATGCTCGCCAAAACTGGCATAGATGACCTGATTCTCGGTGATGTCGCAGAGGCAAGCCACACGCTTATGTGGTCGACGTAAACAACGAAATGAAAAGACATGTTAACAATAAATAACTCACTAGTACGAACATATACCGGTTTAACTGCTCACATGTTCATCGGCTCAAACAGTTCTCTTACTGAGTAGGTAGGCCTGTTTGCGAAGGACAGCTCCTGAGAAACCTGAAAAAGTCTGCGAAAGGAAAAAAAACAATACGTAACGACTCCTAAAGATGCACGCACACAGGAATTCAAATTCGAACACTAGATTTAAGAGAACAAAAGAATCCTTGAAATGTCATTACAGCATTTCAATTATTACCTTATAACTCAAAAGCAAAAC